>NC_056731.1:1283434089-1283461589 GCF_019279795.1 Protopterus annectens | reverse complement strand
CACCCACACCAGCACACCTATGTTTACCAACTCCAGGATTGCACTTCATTGGGGAAGAGGACATATACCCTGGCAGTACCATCATCAATGACATTAAACTGGTGAACTGATTATTTTCTGATGTGATGTTTGGTCTGGGTGGAATTACATAGTCCAAAATGAGTTCACTGCAAAATGAAGTACATCCATGTGAACAGTATTCTCTATGCATTGCATGAACACCAAAGCATCTGTTTGTGTGTGTGTGTTATTCACGGACATTTGGTGTGTGCCACCCATTACACTTACAATTGTCCACTGTAGAAGAGCTGCTGACATCAGCCACCATGCACTCACCTGTATACTCCCCTCAGATCTATCAGCCATGTGGCGCATGCAGTAACTGTTATACAGACCTGTTACCTGTGTTCAGCTGTACCCGGGATATGGAACAGTCAATGTGTCATCACAGTGCTACACCACTTGTAGGACAGGAGAGCAGACCAACATTCTGCTGACACATAGACACCTAGAACACAGACTGAATACATTTTGGGAATCACAATCAGTCAGTGTTAATAACAGCTATAATGCATCATGGCTGGACAGCTACACACCCTGACATGTAAGTATTAATCATTCCAGCTGAAAACATGTTAAACAGCATTGCATTGCTAACCTTAGGACATTTGCGCTGTGCATCAGAACCATATCAGCATGTCCCTGCATCGACGGTATGGATTACAGGGATGTGGCACAGGTATCATCATATGCACATGGTGTGTTGTGGGTTTGCAAGAGGCCTAGGCTGAGCTGTTTGGTTGACATCATGTATGTGGTTTAGGGGATTCTTTATCAAATGGGCTTTGCAGATGTGGTATGTGTAGGTATGGAGGTGCCCTAGCTGTGTTGGTGAAGTGTGTGTGTATGTATGCACATCTGGCTGCCCTATACAGGGGTTTGTTGGACAGCTGCAGACCATACATGGCACAGTGTACAGTTCACTGTCTCTGGCAATGGACACGGGAACTGTGCCTGCCAGGAGTTTCACAGGCACTACCAGGCAGAAGCCCTGATATGGTACTCTCCCCTGATGATGACAATTGTCCACTGGATCCGCACCCTGTTGGGACTGACCAGGACCACATGAACATGGCCTGCTGCATTCTGGTGTGGACAGCACCCCCCTGCAGTGCTGGTGCTGGTACTGCCACTACAGGAGAGGTCATGAGTTGTTGCACGTCCACGTAAACCTCCATCGGTTGGTGTTGCTGACCTACGTCCATGTGGCTGCCACCCTGCTTCCATCACATGCTCTACCACAGACACCACACAGTCGGGGATTCCCACCACCTCATCCAACCATCTATCCAGGACCTCTGCAAAAAAATGGTGGACGCCTGCAAGATCATGGATGTTGTCAAGTACAGCAGAATGAGTAGCCCTCTGGAGCCTCAGACTTTGTCTGGTGCAACATTCCATACATGACTGTGCCTCCAAGATGGCCCAAAACATGCGTCTGGCAACACCTGCTGTGGCACTTCTGCCAGGGGCATGATGGTCAGCAGCCCTCCTATGAACACCCCTGTACATCTGCCTGTGTGTTACCTCGCCAGTCATCTGGCTATGGCTGCTGTGTAAAGACACACTTGCCATAGTCCCCACACTGTCCTGTCCCATGCCACCACCCGCCAATTGTCCCTTATCTATGACCACTGGTGATGGGGTATGTATGGACATTGTGACTGTGTGAGTGGATGGGGTGGATAAAAGTGGGATGTCAACCAATGGTACAGCTTCAGCCCCTGACAACCCTGCCTATGCCTCACCATGCCAATCATCATTGTCAGAGTCTGTATGGACACTAACATCAGTTACTCTGCAGGAGGGACCCTGACCCACCTACCCACCTGTGAGGGGCAAACAAAAAATGTAATTTAAGACCTGTACATTATGGTTTACCTCTAAACACATACACACACACACACACACACACACACACACACACACACACACACACACACACACACTCTTGCAGGTGAGGTGGCGCAAAGATATATTACCCAACAGTCAACATGCATGACATATGACACTCAGCATGCACTGCAGCCATACTCAATCCTTATTACCAACATTATACATCTCTATGATGTATGAGTTGTGTTAGTAGGTGATGCCCCTTCCCCTGGAACACACTGCACCCATGTACACAGTATTGCTGTGCACCTGTACAGCACACTGGCATGTACTGTGCACCATTCCTCACAAGTGTACACACCATTGCTGAATGTGTATATGTGTGGCAGATATGTTTGCTCTGTTGCTCACAGCCCCTATGTGTTTGTCTGACAAACACCTGGGATAATATGAGGACTGATGTCAATAGTTAATGCCTGACCTCTGATTTGCAGATCTCATCATCAGCAGTGCATGTATGAACAACAAAATCTGATTACACTGACGACCTTCAAAGCTTAATGTGGATATGAGGAGCGTATACACCCTTATTGACATGCCAGCCTCTTCCATGATATGCAATGGGGCCACAGTACTGCATATGTTAAGATTACACACACCAGATATGTGATATATGACCTGTGCATCCAATGCAGTATCAAACAAATGTGTTAGTCGTGCAGATGCTGAATGAGATGCACGCAATATGTGGGTTGCATAAGTGTGCACACCCTTAACACAACAATTTATTGTAGCACCTGTTAAGTGAACTACAGCAGTCACTATTCCTGGAAGGGGTATTCTAGCATGGCCCATCTTCACTTGCCATTATTTGGTCACTCCACTCTGCAAATGTCCCCCAACTCTGCTGGATTGTAAGGTCAGCTCATGGGCACAGCCCTTGGAGGTCACACAGTAGCTTCACTATTGCGGTGGAGTCAGAGTTATGTCTGGCACAATTCATAACCTTGACTGTGTTCAGATACAGACATTCTTAGCAAGCTTTGGATGTATGCTTCAGTTCACAGTTGTGTTTCAGAATGACACCCCTCCCCAACCTCAGTCTTATTGCAGATGCTTGACAGCTATGGGCCACACATGAGTGTTATTTTGCAGTGTTCCAAAATCTGAATGCCATGTCTACCAGCCTAGTTCCTGCTAATGAACAGCAAACCTAAAGGTGTACACTGGCACCAGGAAGGTAAAAATGGGGATGGTGGCCCTGAGGTGGAGTGAGGTATTGCTTGTGAACCACATGTATCTTTATGAATACATTCTGTAGGTTTCAGCCTTGGTCTCATGACACTATTACACATTGCAACACATGCCTTTGGGAGACTTGATGTTATGCATATGCTACCTGTAGACAGCCCTGGATGATGTTTCCTGTGGAACAACTCTTCTGTCTGATTAACCTAACCCATAGGCTACACTTATGCAGATTCCAGGCTATTGTCAACACAGGTACTGCACAGGCAGTACTTGTTAGACATTCTTGCAAGTTCCTCAGTGTTGCTGCATGTTTCTGGGCAGCATCTGTGACCAGCTTACAACATGTGTTGTCATCTGTTTTGGATGGGCATCTGTTTATTTTCTGCATTAATGTTGTCCCATACTTCATACATACATGCATGACTGTCTGCACTGTTTGACATGGTATATGCAATGGTGAGGTAAGATTAGTTTTCCCACTCCTGAGTGCTACCTTTCAGATATGGGATCCATTTCATGGTTTGTAAGATGTGTGCAAGCCACGGCTGCCTCTGTTGCAAGTGAGTGGGCAAATGTCATGGACATACTTCTTGGACAGCAGACCATTACTTGGTGTGACATTGAGGCCCTGTACATGATGGAAGGTGTGTACTCAAGAAGAGTGAATGCTGTCAGTACCTCAGAAGCTGCTTCCACAATATGTTATTTGGAGTGTGTGCACACATATGCTTCCAGTGTTTGATAAGGTATGTATTCCCCATATTTGTTGTCCTAACATAGGATTCCATATTACACATTAATTGCTCATGTTAGGATCACATTACAGGTTGTAAAGGGTGTAGAATGTGGTATTTTGATTTGCCATTGTTTATATCAGGAAGAGTTGTCATTGTAATAGATAGTGGTGTATACACTGTTATAGCCAATGTATAAGGGTAATGTTTCAGACATGTCCCTGCTGTAGGCCATTTGACCCACCATTATGTTCATCTCTGTCCACACATCTTGCACTGACAGGTTGCTAGGTATACTGCAGGACTCTTACATACCCTTCAGATATGCCACCATGGTGACCACTGTGATGCAATAAGTGAACATGTACAGCATGAATTATGGGTAGGTGTGTTAAATGTGTGCATGGTAAATAGCATGGTCATAACATGGCCGGTGTATTGGCAAACCTGAACAAAACAACTCTATGCTCACCAGCTACAGGCTGCTGCCCCAGTTGTATACCAGAGGGACCTAAATAATTGTGTGAGAGATGTAATGTCAGTAGCCACACCTATGGCATTGGTACAGGGTGGGAGCAGCATTTCAGCACATTAACAGTACAATCACACAATATTAAAGATTATCCACATCTGTTCATTACTACCCTGTAGCAACAGACTATCATATCTGACATATGCATGTAGATACTTTACAGATGAAAATGGATAAGCAACAGTGGTCTACTAATTTGCCCTGGGGCATTACCTGCACACTCCTCATCCATTGTGTGGGTGGCACCCACCTCCACAATGCTGTCTTCAGCTAGCTGGGTTGAGTGATGGGCAGGTGCCCCAAGGCTGGCGAGGAGCTCCGCAGCATGTGTCAGTGGGGGCTGAATGGCATGACCTTCACCTGTATCTAGCTGGTCCTTCCTAACTGCAGCGGCATGCTGATGGGCATGGCAGATCAGATCTGTGCAGCGATGCCGCACCTACTCATAACTATGGTTGTGCAGGTCAACATTGTTTACCTGTGGAAGAGCTCGTTCCACACAGTAGTCCTCTCCTGCAGATCTTGGGCCCTGTGCTCAAAGAGGATGGCATGATGGACTATGAGGTACTGGATTATTGCATCATTTTGTATGCAGGCAGACATTCCAGGGACATTGTACCTGGAAGATATAAACAGGAAAAATGTCAGAGGACCTCATACAGTTGTCCATGTACACATCAACAATGGGTATTGCTTGCAAATAATCCAGACTATACCATAACACTGTAAGCTATCATGGCTTGTACATCTTGCATTACACTCCTGGCCCTGACCTGTCCAGTTCCCCCAATGTTTGACACTTAATGGCATAATCCACTATACACCATTCATTTCTGTATAGTGGGATGACAGTGGCCATCTTCCATGTATGACCCTAGCCCTGAGTAGCATCCTGCCATCACCCAGAATGATACCACAGTACAAGGACAAAATGATTGACTTCAACAATTGGCTAAGCTTCTGGTGTCAATATAAGGGGATCCAGTATCTGTCTGCCTGGGATGACATGATCAACAGACCACTATGCTTTGCCAGAGATGGCTTGCACCTGTCGCCCTTGGGATTCTGGATACTGGCTAAGGCTTGTGCCACCCCTATAGTGCCTTTTTTAGGCAAGGTTCAAATGAAATTCACCACCATAACAGGTACAAGCAAGCAAAATCTGAGGGTAATGTTACTCAATGCTAGAAGTCTAAACCTCAAAATGGATTCACTCGAGGCACTCCTTAAAATGGAGAACATCGGCATCTGTGCAGTGACAGAGACCTGGTTCAAGGCTCCAGAGAGCACTCCTGCATTACCAGGCTATAATTCATACCAAATCTTTCGGCCACCTAACCTGGACCGAAACATTAAAGGTGGAGGCGTGTTCATATTCATTAATGATATCCACACATCCAGGCTAGTTGCTCAGCATAATGCATCTGAGATTATCCAAATGCAACTAACTCTGGGCAGGACCGCAATCCAAATTGTAACTTGCTACAGATCCCCCAAAATGCCGCAGGATTCCCACTCCTCATTTTTTGATACACTGGAAAATATTGGGGTACAACTCAACACCCTAATAATGCGTGATTTCAACTACCCCACCATTAACTTGGAAAACTACTCGTGTACCAAGTCTTTTGCTCAACATTTTCTGGAATTCATAAATTCCAACGCCTTGGATCAACTGATCCACACCCCCACCAGAGGCAGCAATATCCTAGACCCGGCCATTACAAACATAGGTGACTGGTGTTCCACACCAGAGGTCAATTCCTCATTGGTCAGATCCGACCACAAGCTAATCACCCTAGACATCCACATCCTGCCCCCACTCCCCCATTAGGGAAACCACCGTAAAAGATTTCTCCAAAGCCAACTTCATGCGTCTTAAGACAGAAGTGGCAAACTTCACAACACCAATGCAGACGGACAACAGAGGTATGACTGCTGAATCCTACACAAATGCACTTTATAAGCACTTACACAAATGCATGGATTGTGTTATCCCTAACAGAATCAAGATGCTGTCCTCCAAATAAAGGAAGCCAATCTGGTGGTCCCCTGCCATAAACAAACTCTACAACACAAGAAAGAAACTGTTGCAAAAAAAGAGTAAAATCCCATGATTGGAGGAACTCCCTGGTCAGCCTCAGTAAGAAGCTGAGATCCCTCATAAAATCCTCCAAAGCTAGTTACGAAAACAAAATTGCCACTGATTCTAAAGTCAACCACAAAGCATTCTATAGCTATGTCAAGAATCTCAATGGCAATACTCAGATCTGCTTTGAGTTACAGCAGAATGGCACAATATACAGAACTAACTGATATTGCCAACATCCCAGCAGATAAGTTCAGTGCTAACTTTACCCCCTCTCACCCCTAAAAGACCCATCTCTATACCGAAAGAATGCAAAGTTCCTGTAATCACGGCTGCACCAGTAAAAAACACACTCTTCAAAGCCAAGAACACAGCACCCATGGGACCTGGCAAGATCCCAGGCTACATTCTACATGAACTACAGAATGAACCGGCACCCCACCTAAGCACCATGTTGAATCATAGCCTTAACTCAGGCTTTGTGCCCACTGAATGGTGCACAGTGACTGTTATCCTACTCCACAAGGGGGGAGCCACCATGGACCCCGGGAACTACCGCCTTATTAGCCTAATGAGTCTGATCTGCAAGGCCATGGAACGTATCATCATGGAACTTATAAACAAAGACATTGGTAATCTCCAAACTCTGGACCCCACCCAGTTTGGGTTTGTAAAAGGCAGATCATGTCTTCTAAACCTGATAGACTTCTTTGAAGGATTCACCAAAGCTGTAGATGAGGGTAAGGTGGTTCACACAGCTTATCTAGATCTCGCCAAGGCTTTTGACACCATCCCCCACTCTGGAATTTTAGATAAACTCACTAAACTAGGTATAAATCCCTATGTCACAAGATGGGTTGCCAACTGGCTCATTGCCAGAACTCACATTGTGAAAGTAGCAGACTCCAAATCTGACTTCAGACCAGTGACAAATGGAGTATCACAGGGTTCAGTCCTGGGTCCTCTCCTGCTTGGTATCTACTTTTCTGAAGTACAGGCTAACACAAAAGGTCTTTGGCTAATGAAGTTTGCAGATGACTGCAAACTAGGAGCCATAACTGAAACTCCTACAGTGTGGACATCCTACAGAAGGGCCTCACTAAGACAGATGCCTGGTGTCAAAGCCATGGCCTCAAGCTCAATGCCAAAAAATGCATTGTCATACCTTTTGATAAAATTTCTGTACCCATGAGCTACCACATAGGTGGTAGCCTACTTAACACTGAAAGTGTGATAATAGACCTTGGGACACAGGTGGACAGTAATCTCTCCTTTGGTAATCACATTGCGACAGTAGTCAGAAAATCCTTCTACTTGGCACACCTCATCACAAAAGGTTTCTCATCCAGGAAAAAAGAGGTCATTTTCCTCCTCTACTTGTCACTCATTAGACCCATTATAGAATACATTGCCCCTTTTGGTATGTACCTCACAAGACATCTACAACAACTGGAAAGGCTACAGAAATACCTCACAAAGAGGATTACTGGCCTCAAACAGATGACCTACCAGACCGTCTCAAAAGACTCCAGCTTTACTCCGTCACATATCGCCCACTCAGAGGGGATCTCTGCCTAACATACAAAGCTATGTCAAACCCAGAGCTGTTGGACATGCTCCACTTAAAGAAATCCCAATCCCTCTGAGCTACACACTCTATGGACCTAAACCTTGTCATTACAATAAGCAGAACATGCTGTAGGGATAGTTTCCTGTTCCAGAGACTTCCCAAACTCTGGAACAAACTACCTATCTATATCAAACAAAGTTCCTCATTAGCACTCTTCAAGAAAACTCTTGATGATTGGATGGGGAATAGAAAATTCACCCCGGGGATCACCTCTGTGGCTCTGCTTGACAGGGACAAAGGAAAATAATTTTCTTGGGTGGCAAAAGTCAGGCTACCTTTTTGGTTAGGATTATATAGGCCCTAGGGTGAATAGCCTATTGCCAACCTATGAACCTATGTTGATGGTGTGTGGATGGTGGCATGTGTGTGTTTGACTGTAGTGTGTGTGATGGGTCTGTGAGCACATGCCTGTGTTCATGTAGGAAGCAAACTGTGATGTTCTCATGCCCCATGGAGACTTGCTGTTGTTGTCATCAGTCAGCATTATGTCCATGCTCACCATTGAAGTGGGCAGGGGTGTGGGTGATGTGCATATCCCCATATACTACTGTTGTGGACAGGGTGCCACTGTTCCCACCTATCCTGTCTGATGCAGGTTGCCTGTATCCATGGCATGTGTATATGAGGTGTACTGTACCTCCAGTACAGGTTGACTTGTGTTACTGGCTCTGAGACTGTGTACATATGTGTAGACATGGTTGCAATTTGCCTTGGTGGTTTGGATATGTCTGATTTCTAGTCATAGTCAGCTTTACAGGAAGTAAACTGTGAACCTACATGCTTGTTCAGATAGAGGTGCACTTGCTTCCAAGTTGTGGTCTGCACCTATGTGTCCCTGTACAGCCAGTATAGCAACCTATTATTTGCTTTGTGTCTTGGTGGTGTCCACCAAGTGGGATTACTCTATCATTGGTGGAGGATGGTTATACAGGAACGGTACTGCTGTTTCCATATAGCTACAGTGGATATGAAGTGTACACAGATCTGTTACAATGCATGGTACTTGTGCAATTGGAATATGACCCCACAAAAGCATATGTCAACACAATCCACACCTGTGATTTATCCTATAGCCTGCTCAGTTCAATAGGTAACATAACAACCTGTCCTGTGGAAACATATAAGTTCAGAGATTCATAGGTGTGTACTAGGCTAATGGCCCTGGAGCCTTTACAAGCCTAGCCTATAGTATTACCCTGGCATCATGCCACCTACTTTAGTTCCCACTGCCTCTGTCGAGTAAAGCCACTGGAGTGATCCCTGTGGTGAATTTTCTAATTACCATCCACTCATCAAGATTTCTCTTGAAGAGGGCCAGTGAGGTGCTCTGCTTGACATGTATGGGAAGTCTATTTCGTAGCATTGGCAGTGTCTGGGTTATGAACCTGTCTATCCAGCATATAGGTAGTAATACTCAGTACAGTAAGCCAGTTGAATGTGTGTGCACACCCTTACACTGGTATGCTGTGTTAACACCTGCTGAGTTGATTACAGCATCCATTTGTCTCGGTTTGTACTCTAACGTCATATCACATCTTCACCTGACAATGGTTGCTCACCTTCCATGAAACAGCTTTGTTTCTTTTTTAATAGAATTGTACAGATTATGGGTCACATTTGAGGTGAGAAACATTTTGACATGACTTCCTGTGTTCTCATTGGCATAAAGCACACAGACCTGGCATTCCAACAGGGGTGTGTACACGTTGATATCCAGTGCATATGGGTGTTGCTATAGCTGTTAGTGTTAAGCATGGGCAGTGGGTCATAACACAGTTGTACTCTTCTCTGATTACTATGTGATTAGCATGCCTACTGTAGTACCCATATCAGTGTCATGGCAATGCAACAATCACTAGCAGTAGACATTTTATTTTGTTGTATGCAGTGACAGTGATATTACACACATGTGCAGCATGCACATCCTATTTTCCGGACTGCTTGTGACCCATGTTATTACTTTTGTGCTTGTGCCTTTCAGCTGAACATACACATACATACACATGCCCAAGGTATACCTAGTACGCATTTGTGTTCTATGTCATTATGGCACACTGTATTTAGAGTCCTGCAGCACAATCATACGTCTCAACCTATTACACCAGGACTTCTTGTTATTGGTCCACCTCACTGGGTGACAAAACAGGGAAGTCAATTTTGATAACATATCAATATAGCTGCCGTAACACAAGTATATATGTAAGTGACTACAGATATCTGTCACAACTGTAAACTTTGCCCAGAGGAACACTGTACAGTTGAATATTAGTAATTCAATATATCACATGCAGTTTAACACACACATCTGCAACAGTGCTTTACTTTGCTCATGCCCTATATAGGTATCCTAGATTTACAATACAAACATATATAATACTCATATTCACAGATAACATATGGATATGGGCAACATCCCATTAAATGGCCCAACAGTGGTACAGATATGACTGTTTCACAGAACCTCTAGTGGTTGCCATGTGCGAGCTGTCTTTTCCCAGGGTGTGTCAGGCTCCTCAGCTGTGACCCAACCTATCCACCTCTTAGAGCATCACATGTGGACAAAGCCTAACATTAGGGGGGATATATAGGGACAGATCGTAGATATGCTTATTACAAACTTATGAAGTTTGTGCATGATACATTTTGCATTACCATGACTGTTCTGAAGGTGGCGGGGTCTGAAACTCATGTGTCTGTCATGACTTCATTACTTCCACCTTCAGCTATTTGCCAGCCTAATATAGATGTTTGGAGGAACAGAACAAACACTATGATGGCTAAATCTTGGCATTCTGTGCAGATCTGCACAGTTGACAGGCATGGCTCACTGCAGACAGAGCCAGATGCTATGCCCATAGCATTTGTTCAGCAGGACATCATTACAGCAATATTCCTGGCAAATATACATCTTTCATAATCATCTATCCCATTATTACAGACCAAGTACTACATTCAATTACATGCTTACATGTTTGACATTACTGATTTATCTTCAGGTTCCTTCTGTGTACAGGATGTCTTCCTGTTTCTTATTTTGAGGTTTTGTTCATGTTTTGTTGGGTCTCTCTCTCTCTCTCTCTCTCTCTACTACTGGGATCAAACTTGTTTGATTAGGTTGAAGCCTGGCTTTTGTAGGTGATGCTCATGTTCAGGTGATGGCCTGTGCACCAGTTGCTGTTCCCCAATTTCTAATTGCATGCAGGCAGCTGTGTAGGTCTTCCAATAGCCAGTGTCATAGCAACCCACTACTATAAATAACTACATCATGTGGGCATTGTTCCTTTACCTTTCCTGTATGGAAGACATCCTTCCTGTGGGTGGGCAGCAGTGTTACAGACAGCAGGTAGCAATACCTCTTACAAAAGGATTTGTGAACACAGGCCAGCTACATGTTTGTATAAGGTTCCAGACCTAGGGATAGTGTGTGAATATTGCTGTTATATGTATTGAATACTGTGTGTTTTACAGGGTTAGTGTGTACATGATAGTTTTGCATGGAATGTATTCTGTCTGCATAGCTCTCAACTGTGGGCCTACTCACATGATGGTCAGAGGATTGGCTGTTATGTTTTGTCTGTTCCTCACAAAGGTCTTGTCCCTGACATATCAGGGGCACTCTCTCTGTTGATTGCTATATGTACATGGCAACATCCATTTGTGTTTCTGACATCATATTCCTGAGAAAGTGTATATTGCAACCAATCCTGTAACACCAGCGACTTTCACAGTGTATAAAAGCAATATTTCAAATATGGCCCTGTGTTTTAGCCTCTGTCCTCCATCTATATACCAGGCTTTGTCCAGATGTCATGCAGTAAGAGGTTGATAGGTATGGTCTATCATTATTTAGTGCTGACATTACTTCTATCATTCCAGAGATGTTGTGGACTCCTACACAAGTTGTGGGGAAGGGTCCATATATATGAGGGCTACAGCTGGACAAAACATGTGTAACCCTGTACAGTCTGGAGGCCAGTGTATGGAGAACACTGTTATATGCCCTTGTAAGACTTTTTATGAGGGTGGTGTATTAAATATTTTTATCCTAGGCTGTTACAACATGTGAGGGATATCAGTAATAAGAAACATTAAGGTATATGGCTGTACATTTTTATACGTTTCACCATGGGAATAGTGGTGAGCTACAGCTTACTGTCTTGCACACAGTTCTGTTTGTCAGTGTGATAGTGACATTTTAAGTTAAGCATTGTTATGTAATGGACACATTTACATTGTGACAAATGATACGTCTCCCCCTTGCGGGTTGAGTACAAAGTGTAATTGAAGGCTGTTGAACTACATCTGTAATTAAGTGTTGATTGATTCTTATCTTCAAGCAAAGTGTGTCTTTTACTCTTGTACTACTTGAAGGTTTTAGCCTAGACAACAAAATATGTTATGATTTGCAGATTACTCCCCGGAATTCAGCAATCTCTGCATGGCGTGCAGGAATAGTGCAGGAGCTGCTGGAGGCAATATGGCCACCAAGAGATCTAGGAACAAGCTCTCAGGATGTGCATGAGTGCTCCTGCACTATTCCTACATGGGCACAGCTCCTGTATGCAGATTACCCAATTTGTAGGTGACAAATATGCAAATGAGGTGAAATTATGATCCAGGAAGCTGGCAGCTGGCCATGCAGGACTCGTGTAATCTGCAGAAATGTACTTGGTTAGTATTGAGTACATTTCTGCAAACTACAAAACGGAGCCATGACAGCTCCAAATAAAGGGTGTATATAATGTGTAAAGCATGCCAATGGCCAAATATATGACCATTGACATGGAAGACAATTGCAAAAATAAAAAAAACTTTTTTTTTTGGCCGATTTCGGCTGTTTAAGCGTAGGGCAGCGGAGTTCAAATGGGATTGGCCCAAAAATAAAAAAAACCCTTGAAATAAGCATTCTATCCAAAAATCACAATTTTACCGTTATACTCAATGGCAGGCAGAAGACAACATAGCCAGTGAATAGTGGTTGCTAAGGGGGAAGACTCAGTGTCAGACTTGTAATTAGACATTAGCAGGCAATCCTATGCAAATGAGGAGAAGTATACTGAATCACAGATTTCCCCTCATGGTTAGCCTGCACCCGTGTAGGTGCATAAAGACCATGGTGCAAGCTTAAGAGCTAGCTGACATCATTGAGGGGTGTGTCAGTCATACTGAAAGCTTATTGGAGCCCTGTGGTTTGGGTTTGCCCTTAGCTTAACAGAGCTAAGCAAGGGGTTGTATCTAAAGCTGCCAAGCACTCTTTACATTGCCTAAGTGGGTGTGCGCACCATGCACCATGTTTTAAAGGGAAAAAAAAAGTAAACCAGGAAATAGCAACTCCATGCACATCTGAGCACTGTGTTTGCATGGCACACCCCTGGGCTTAAACAGGAAGGCAATGGGAAGGGAAAACAGCAGTAGGAAGGTAATCAAGGAGAACTAGCATAGCTGGCAGGTGAAATGTATCAGAATCAGCCAATTACACAGGCAGCAGCCCAGCCCATCACACCACTATAAACTATGCAAACACCTTTCCCTCTTGTTTTTCTCACAAACTCTACACCACCAGTGTACACAAGTGGGGACATTTTACCAAAAACAAAGCAATAAATTGATAGGGGCTGCAGCAGCTATCATAAATCAACATGTGAAAGAGGCTGAGGGTGGTGAGGATGAGAATGCTGATGACCAACCTACAGTGAGGAGAAGAAGAAGTGTGTACAGACCCAGGATAACCTACCAGGGGCTACATGAGCTGGAGATAATGGAGCACTATATGGTGGACAGGGATATTCTACAGCAAATTGTTGAGCTATGCCGGCCACGTCTCACAAACAGAACCAACAGAAGGGAACCCATCCCAGTGGATAAAGGTATGTGTAGGCTTAAGCGTACTAGTCACAGGTACCTTCCAAAGGGTAACTGGGGATATCATGGGGATCTCACAGGCATCAACATTCAGGGTATGCCACCAGTTCCTGGATGCCATGTCAACACATGCTGGTGTGCACATATATTTCCTCAACACCCATGTGGCTTTGACCAGCAATATGCATCTCTTCCACCAAATAGAAGAATACCCTGAGGTAGTGGGTGCTATAGACTGCACACACATACACATAAAAGCACCACCTGGTGAGTGGGGTAGAGTCTACATAAACCGCAAGGGCTTCCCCTCCATCTACTGCCAGGTTGTGTGCGATGCCCAGGGCATTATCATGAATGTGTGTGCTGGCTGCCCTGGAAGCTATCACGACTCTCACATCTAGCATATGACACAGCTGTACCAGAGATTTGCCAATGGGGACATCCCTTATGACTACCTAGTGGGGGATGCTGGTTATGCACTTGAGCCATGGCTGATGACAGCCATCAGAAATGCACACACACCTGAACAAGAACTCCATAATGAGGCACACGCTCAGACCAGAATCATAATAGAGCATGTGTTTGGGATGATTAAGTCATGGTTCCAGTGCCTGGACATATCCAGTGAAGCCTTGCAGTACTCACCAGCAACATGTACCCAAAATGTCATCGTATGTGCTATGCTACACAATATGATCCTGTGGAAACAGCTGCAGCAGGAACAGCATGGGGCAGGGCCACACAACCTCCACCCCCACCATTGCCAAGGCCTGCACAGGTACAGAGTGTCTCAGAGGAGGAACAACCTGAGACTGCCCCAGTAGGCAGAAGGAGGCATGCCCAGTATGCCAGGCCATGACAAAGAGGCAATGCATAGCACATACACTGATACGGTAAGAACCCAGGGAATGACACCTCTCTCTGACTTGCACACACAGTAAAAGGGATGCCAAACATGACACTACTTGTGCTTAACCATGTATAGGGAGTATTCTATGTGCATCCAACATAGTCAGCCCTCCATCACCATCCTCGATACTGGCACAGCCACAAGGTAAGTCACTCTCCCTATCATTTGCCAAATGGAGTAGTATGTTTTGTTATTGTATCTATGGTATGGATATGAGCATGCAAGGGAATTGGGTGGCTAAATGGGATGGCAACAGATAGTAGACACCTATAGTGGCAGCATGAAATCTGTAACAAATACTGGTTTCACCATAGTAGCCAATACTAGACAAGGTGACAAAACTCACTGCAGTAAATGTGGTGGGCCACATGTGTGTCCATAGGACACACACATGCCAGTCAGGGAGGCTCACATTCCCAACAACAGTCTCAGCTAGCAGGACAGGTGTAGACAAACACAAACAAAGGCTGTATTAAGGCCTTTGATTGATGGCTATGGTGAACATTGCCCCTCCAGACCTACACAGACAGACTACAACAGGTCAGGCAGTGGGATGTTAGTTCTGAAGGGTAAGAAGTCTGAAACTGAAATGTAGGACAATCAAACCTAAGACCTTTAGTACACAGATATGCCTCTACTCAGCATGATAGATCAGAATACAGAATGAAATGGAGTACCTTAAATACCTGTACAGTCATAGCAAATGAGTAAAAGTACCAGATGTGCCCCCCCAATCCTACGTAGAAATGTAGTAACATGTATGTGAAGGTATAATATCAGTGAAGCACAGATTACCTGAGCCGGCCAAATTAGCAGGCTAGGTTGTAGCATGTGTACAATATACAGGGCCGCGTTTGTTAGGTTGGTGTGTGTTGTATATTGTGTGAGAGTGGTCAGTATGTAGGCATGGTAAGGTTTGTTCTGGTGGCCACTGGCGAGTACTGCCGATGACAGGACCAAGTTCTCACAACTGCAGTGCCAAAAACAATGCATCCCAACAAAACACATTCTAGCAGTAAGCCATAGTAACTGTTTGGAAGTAATATCTGTCACCATCTGAAAGATGGACATGGCATGAATGTGGGCCCAGATATACAAACAATACATAGATGTAAGTACCCAAGACAGACAGTGTATAATATGTTACTGTCAAGTGGACACACCTTTGGAATTGTACATACAGGTTAGCAGCACATTAGTTGGGTTTGCAGTATGGAATACCAATGTCATCTGTCCAAACACTGGAAGACCACAAAAGTCACAGGTATGAAGTATTGAGAAACTGCTGATGTCCCTACACAAGCCAGCATAAGTGGAATCCCCCATGCATATCTGTGAGTCAGATGCAATTAGTATCCATAGCACACATGCACCCATCTCACCCCACCATCACCCATAGGTACCAATCTGGTCTTATCCCTGCTGTTGAGAATGAGTAAAATATGACACCCACCTCTGTATGGCAATAGCCAAAGAATGCAAAATGCAGAACAGGTGTCCCATGCAGGTGTTTCCCTAGCTGTAAGCAGCACCATGCCAGCATCCACACCACTGGATCAATAATGACAGAAAGTATTGGCATTAACACCTTGCACACCTAACTTGTCATCCCAGGGGAATATAGTGTCTTGCAGTCTGCGACTGTAGGAGTGGCGCAATGCAACAGCCTGCTACAACTGGCACTCATCACTACCAAATGGACTACAGTCCTCTGCCAAAAGGCCTGTGTCTCACCCGTACTGCCAATGTATGTTATGTCATGGACTCCCAAATAACAACATAACACAGTCCACAGAACCCAAATGCAAGCCCAGGTGGACAGATCCCAGTAACATGTCCATCATGTCCTACTGCATAAACTGTGGACCAACACCAAATTACTGCTGGGATGAGGTGATTATTATAGGGAACTTATCAGATAATGTTTGCATAATGTTTGGAAGAGGACAGAATAATGGGGGGGTAGAAGCATGGACGGCATGGAGTGTGCAAAGTCTGAAACCCAGCCATGTGCACATACTATCCCTGCCTGTAAACACAAGAATGGGTGGCTAAAAACCTGCTCGTAAACCACAATGTGAAGGGGTAATGTCCAGAATTATGACCCCTGCCTCTGGGTAACCTGTGTGAATCAGTACAGCTGTGGGGTATGGCCACAGAAGGATATGACCATACTGTCACATTGATGGATGTACAAGCATGGGATCCTCAGCCACCACTGTACCAAGGTGCTGAACAATTTACACAGACCCATCAGCAAGTGTCTGCAGCTTCCCCTCCACAATGGCATGATTGTGCAAGAATATGTAGGCTGCAGATCATAATACTGGACACAGCTGCAGTCACCCTGTGTTCCCCAGTACATTACTGCAAGCAAATATATATATTGTATAGCTGACAGTACTTGATGACATAAAACATCACAGTGGAAAACAGTACACGTCTGAATATCTCTAACACCAAGACCATGTAGCAGAAGCAGCACAGACACAATTGCCTACACTAACCCACTATCCTTTGCCAATTTTGACCCCATATTGTGAACAGATCTACAGATATCCCACAGAAACAGGTTACTAGCTGTAGGTGTAGAACACAAAAGCCTGCACTGGAGTACAACCTACCTGGAATGGATTCACACATTCAGTACAGAAGGTCATATTGACCATGCTCCCACACTTAGAGAAATGAAGCCCATGTCTGGCAACAACAGTGGACTATACATATCTGACAGTCAAATATGTTTGTGACACATTCCTCAGTACACATTAGTCATACTTTTCACACACATTGGATAGGAATACACACATATATCCAAGGACAACACACTATAATCGGCCAAAAGTACACATACATAGATGTGTGGAAGAGAGTGACAGACAGTGACAAAGAGCCTCCCATCATGAGGCCTGTCCCACCCAGCACACATCTAATTGGCTAAAACCACATGATGTGCAAATGTCAATCACTGTAGACATTTGCCTCTGGTATCCATCAGCATTATAGTGTCTGTGGTGCTTGTCATAACTGTGTAACATGACTGTACAAGTCAGTAGTCATCTAGCAGTTGTATACACACACCTGTGAAATATAAACCTGTGTGTGTGCCTGAGTGTTGTGTGTCTGCTTCCAGATGAATTGGTAATGGCACATGCACACACACTGCACTCTCCATTTCCCTACTATGGCAAGCCTGCTGATGTATTCACCTTGAAATACACCTTTGGGGAAAGAGTAGTCCTATAAGCTCTATTGCGCATGCTAAAACTGTGTAATGTTGTAGTGTGATGTACTAGTTAGGTAGGAGTTCTAATCCCAGACATGTGTCTGTGTGGGGATGAATGCTTTTGAGGCCATTCACATTCACTACAAATTCAAATGCCTTACTTTTGGCAGGGTTGCTGATGTCATTTACTTTGAAATACACCTTTGGGCAAAGTGTAGCCCAGTACGTTCTGTGGTGTGTACTATAACTGCATAATGCTGCAGTGTGATGTACTAGTTGGTAAGAGTTATATTCCCAAACATGGGAATTGTAGGACTTTGTGTGTTTGTCTATGTAGGGATCAATGTTTTTGAGACCATTCACATTCACTACAATTTCAAATGCCCTACTTTGGCAGAACTGCTGATGTCATTCACTTTGAAATACAGTAAATCCAACAACACGGAAACTGTGCACCAACTGCCACATCAGCACATAAGACTTCATCAGACAAATAAATCATCAAAAGTGGCTCATTAAATACTCCAATAAAATTGAAAACAATAAAAAACCATTACATCATATCTTCATCAGGCAAGAAAAAAGGCTCATTACATGCAGAATTTAAACTAAATTAAAACATTATAAACGCATACATTCTTACTAAAACCATTGTAAATTATCTGTGTATCATATACCCATTTTTCATGTAAAATAGATTCATTTCAATAAATAATCCTAAATAAAAATCAAGATGTTATTAAGTAAATTAATTAATTTATTTGTTAAAAACTCAAACTGTTTGTATTTAAATAGCACCATCTACTGTTCTTATGGAGCCATTACTGGTGCCAGCTATATTCTAGCTGCTCTCAGTTTCAACACAGAGGTTAGTGAAATTTACCAATATTTGCCACCATAATTCTCCCAGGGACCTCCTCTCATTTCCTTCTTAACATGAATTACATTGTGAACACATTGCCATATTTGTAGTATCCTGTACTAATGATGTTGATGTGAAAATCTTTTCACCTTAAGATTGAATAAATTGAACTCCATTATCGTTAGTGTTATTCATCACTATACCCTTTATTGGCTTATATTTAGTTGATCTATTCTGCTCCACCTCTCTTCTTATGTTTGTAATGAACTCCAGTGGATAACCCCTAGCAAGGAACATCCCCTCCAAAGTATTGCATTCCTTAACAAAGTCTTCATTCCTACCCTCACAAATTGTCCCTTGACAATGTTCTTTTACAATGTTGAAAACTTTGGTTTCTAGATCAGTGTTATTCTTATTTTTATACACTTCAACATCCAAATATTGCAACCTATCAGTAGAAGTAGTGTATGTAAACTTTAAAAACTTGGTAGTGTTCTGAATGTAATTAAAATTCAATCAGAAAATCACAATATGTATTGTTTGTATACTGAATTCAGGACAAAATTTGTTTTATTTGCTGGTAATATTCTCCATTGAATAAAATATAATTGGATTTAAGTACTACATCAACTAATTCCACTACAAAAACATGTCTTCAAACAACCTCATGTAAATAGATCAATGACATCTATTGTGACAAAAATAAGATCCTTAGTCAACAAATCAGGGGTAATATTCCCCAACAAATCACAAGAATCTTTTAGTATGTATTTATTTGTATTACAAATGTGTTTTGTCATTGTATCTACATATTTAGCCTTTAGAACCATCAGCTGCTACTATTGGTCTTAATTACCAAAGATTATAGGTATCTTTGGTTTAGGTACATAAAGAAATTTATGCAACTTAGCATCAATAGTGTGTCTATCTTATGGTATGCCAGGTTCACCTCATTTAAAGATACTATTCTGTATTTACTTTCATCTAATTATATTATCCCTTGTCTGGCTTCATGATTCTTATTTGATTATTATACCTCAGGTCATTCAAAGTTTCAGATTCTTTCTCTGAGAGGTTATATTCCTTTGTATTGTATTTAAATTCCTCTCTGATTTTCTTTTCTAAAACTATATCCAGATTCTTTATTTGATTTTCTTGTAAACTCAGTATACTGGGAATCAGACATATCTATTATAGTTTGGACTAGATCACCTTTGGTGTTAGGAATAAATTTGAAGCCTTTGCTAAGAACATCAAAGTGTGTTTTGTTAATAGGAACATCACTAAAATTATATATAGAACACTGGATGTTTATTACCACCATAATGTTGATCATCATCCATCAATCATAATCTCCTGTAGTATTCTTCACTGTGGGTAGTTCTCTGATTATTGTATCTTCTGGAAGGTGGCTCAGGGTAACTAACATTATTTTGGTAATCCTCCACATCCCTTTTAATTTGTTAATCTTCCTTTGTTCTAACAAAATGCATTTAGAATCAATATCAGATCTAATATTGAAGTATCTCTTTTAATAAAACCATCTAAAATCACAATATCCGGTTGTTGTTTTGCCGTTCAGTAGATGTATGCAACGTAAGGAGTTCTATTAGTTCAATGTTGGTGAACTGTTCTCCACATTACATGCAGAAAAATAGATTCATTTCAATAAATAATCCTAAATAAAAATCAAGATGTTATTAAGTAAATTAATTAATTTATTTGTTAAAAACTCAAACTGTTTGTATTTAAATAGCACCATCTACTGTTCTTATGGAGCCATTACTGGTGCCAGCTATGAAATACACCTTTGGGGAAGAGTAGCCATGTATGCTCCATGGTGCATCCTTAAATTGCATAATGCTGTAGTGTGATGTACTCATTAAATAGGAGTTCTATACCCAGACATGGCAACTGTGGAACTTTGTGTGTTTGTCTGTGTAGGGATCAATGCTTTTGAGGCCATTCACACACTACAATTTCAAATGCCCTACTTTGGCAGGACTGCTCCTGTCATTCACTTTGAAATACACCTTTGGGGAAGAAGTATCCCAGTAAGCTATGTTGCACATCCTATAACTGTGTAATGTTGTAGTGTGATGTATTAGTTAGGTAGGAGTTATGTACCCAAACATGGCAACTGTAGTACTTTGTGTATTTGTGTAAGAATCAATGCTTTTGAGGCCATTCACACTCACTACAATTTCAAATGCCCTACCTTGGCAGGGCTCCTGATGTCATTCACTTTGAAATACACCTTTAGGGAAAGAGTAGCCCAGTAAGATCCATGGTGCATCCTATAACTACATAATGTTGTAGTGTGAGGTAGGAGTTCTATACCCAGACATGGCAATTGTAGAACTTTGTGTGTGCGAGTGTGTGTGTGTGTGTGTGTGTGTGTGTGTGTGTGTGTGTGTGTGTGTGTGTGTGTGTGTGTGTGTGTGTGTGTGTGTTTGTGTGTCTGTATGTGTGTGTGTCTGTGTAGGGATCAATGCTTTTGAGGCCATTCACACTCACTACAATTTCAAATGTCCTACTTTGTCAGGGCTGCTGATGTCATTCACTTTGAAATACACCTTTGAAGAAAGCGTAGCTCATTAAGCTCTGTGGCACATACTATAACTGCGTAATGCTGTAGTATGATGTATTACTTTGGTAGGAGTTCTATTTCAAGACATGGCAACTGTAGAACTTTGTGTGTTTGTCTGTGTAGGGATCAATGCTTTTGAGGCCATTTACACTCACTACAATTTCAAATGCCCTACTTTGTCAGGGCTGCTGATGTCATTCACTTTGAAATACACCTTTGGGGAAAGAGTAGCCATGTAAGCTCTGTGGTGAATTCTATAATTGCATAATGCTTTAGTGTGATGTACTAGTTTGGTAAGAGTTCTATACCAAGAAATGACAACTGTGAAACATTGCATGTTTTCTGTGTAGGGATCAATGCTTTTGAGGCCATTCACACTCACTACAATTTCAAATGCCCTACTTCGGCAGGACTGCTGCTGTCATTCACTTTGAAATACACCTTTGGGGAAGAAGTAGCTCAGTAAGTTCCATGGCACATCCTGTAACTGTGTTGTGTGATGCCTAGTTAGATAGGAGTTCTGTACCCAAACATGGCAACTGTAGAGCTTTGTGTGTTTTTATTTTTCTGTGTAGGAATCAATGCTTTTGAAGCCATTCACACTCACTACAATTTCAAATGCCCTACTTTGGCAGGGCTGCTGATGTCATTCACTTTGAAATACGCCACTGGGGAAAGAGTAGCCCAGGAAGCTCCAGGGTGCATCCTATAACTGCATAATGCTGTAGTGTGATGTACTAGTTAAGTAATAGTTATAATTACAGACATGGCAACTGTGTGTGTTTGTCTGTGTAGGGATCAATGCTTTTGAGGCCACTCATACTCTGCGCAATTTCAAATGCCCTACTTTGGCAAGCCTGCTGATGTCATTCACTTTGAAATACATCTTTGGGGAAAAAGTAGCCCTGTAAGATCTGTGGTGTGTCCTATAATTGCATAATGCTGTAGTGTGATGTACTAGTTAGGTAGGAGTTCTATACCCAGACATGGCAACTGTGGAACTTTGTGTTTTTGTCTGTGTAGAGATCAATGCGTTTGAGGCCATTCACACTCACTACAATTTCAAATACCCTACTTTGGCAGGACTGCTGCTGTCATTCAATTTGAAATATACCTTGGGGAAGA
Source organism: Protopterus annectens (assembly GCF_019279795.1). Lineage (NCBI taxonomy): Eukaryota > Metazoa > Chordata > Ceratodontiformes > Protopteridae > Protopterus > Protopterus annectens. The sequence goes on along the minus strand of NC_056731.1, from coordinate 1,283,438,882 downwards.
AGCCCAATAAGCTCCATGGCACATCCTGTAACTGTGTAATGCTGTAGTGTGATGTATTAGTTAGGTAGACGTTCTATACCCAAACATGGCAACTGTAGAATTTTGTGTGTTTCTGTTTGTCTCTGTGGGACTCAATGCTTTTGAGGCCCTTCACACTCACTGCAATTTCAATTGTTCTACTTTGGCAGGGCTGCTGATGTCATTCACTTTGAAATACACCTTTGGGGAAAGAGTAGCCCAGTAAGCTCCATGGGGCATCCTATAACTGCATAATGCTGTAGTGTGATGTATGAGTTCTATAACCAGACATGGCAACTGTAAAACATTATGTGTGTGTTTGTCTGTGTAGGGATCAATGCTTTTGAGACCATTCAGACTCACTACAATTTTGAATGCCCTAGTTTGGCAGGACTGCTGCTGTCATTCACTTTGAAATACACCTTTGGAGAAAGAGTAGCCCACTATGCCCTGTGGCACATCCTATAACTGGGTAATGCTATAGTATGATGTATTACTTTGGTAGGAATTCTATTCCCAGACATGGCAAATGTAGAACTTTGTAGTATGATGTATTAGTTAGGTAGGAGTTCAAATCCCAGACATGGCAGCTGTGAAACTCTGCATGTAATGATCAATGTTTTTCTGGCCATTCACAGTCACTAGGCACTCCTAAACATGGAGAACATCGATATCTGTGCAGTAACAGAGACCTGATCCAAGGCTCCAGAGAGCACCTCTGCAATACCAGGTACAGCTCTCACCACATCTGTTGGACACCAAACCAGGACCAAAACAATAAAGGTGGAGGAGTGTCCATATTCACCAAGAATATTCACACCACTAGGCTACTTGCCCAACAGAATGCACCTGAAATACCTCCGGTGCAATTAACACTAGGTCAGACTGTAATCCAAATTGTATAACTTGCTACAGATCCTCCACCATGTCTCAAGATTCCCACTACACCTTTTGAAACATACTGGGAAATATTATGATACCTCCAAACACCCTAATACCGGGTGACTTATACTACCCTACCATTAACTGGGAAAAGTATTGTGTACCAACACGTGTGCCCAACGGTTCTTGGAAGTCATAATTCCCAATGCCTTGGATCAAGTAACCCATAGTCCCACCAGGGGCTCAAATATCCAAGACCTGGTCATTACCAACATGGGAAATCAATGCTCCACAACTATGGTTATCCCATGGTTGGATGGGTGGTCAAGTCTGCCCATAAGCTAATCACCCTTAGCATCAACATCCCTCCCCCACACCCCAGTAAGGAAACCTCTGTAACACACATCTCCAAAGCCAATGTCATGATACACATGTCATATGTGACAAAATTCATGACACACATGCAGTTGGGAACTGAAAGAACGATTGCTAAATCCTATATGAAGGCACTGTACGAGCACATCCACTTGTACATGAATCTTGCCATCCAATATAGAAGCAAGATGCTCCCCACCAAGAAAAGGAAACCAATGTGGTAGCCCACTGCCATAAACATACTGCACAACAAAAGGAAGAAACTGTTACAGAAATGGGGGAATTTCCAGGATGCAAAATACTCCCTTGCCAGCCACAGTAAGAAGCTGAGATCCCTCATAACATACACCAAAGCTAGTTATGAACATAATATCACCAAAGATGCCAAAGACAACTGCAAACCGTTCCATAGCTATGCCAGGAATCTAAATGGCAATGCTCAGATCTGCTCTGAGCTACAACAGGATGGTATTAAATATACTGCTCCCAAGGATATTGGCAATATCCTGGCAGATCGATTCAGTGCCAATTTCACCCCACCCCCACCCCCACAAGGGCCCATCTCAACACTGAATGATTGCCAGATTCCGGTAATAATGGCCACACAGGTAAAAACCACACTCTCTAGAGCTAAGACAACAGCAGCCTTGGGACCAGTCAACATCCCAGACTGTGTACAACATGAACTACAAAATGAAATGGCACCTCACCTACGTGCCATGTCTAATCATAGCCGCACCTCAGGCTTCATGCTCACTGTGTGGCGCACAGCTACAGTTATCCCAGTCCACAAGGGGGGATCCACCTTGGATCCTGGCAACTACAGCCCCAGCAGTATGACGTGTCTGATCTGCAAGGCCATGGAATGTATTATCATGGAAATTAAAACAAAGATATAGGCAATCTGCAAACACTGGACCCCAACCAGGTTGGGTTTGTGAAGGCTGATCATGTCACCTCAACCTGATTGACAACATTGAATCAGTCTCCAGAGCTGTGGATGAGGGTAAGCTGGTTCACACAGCCTATCCAAACCTCGCCAAGGCCTTCAACACCATCCCCCAGTCTGAAATCATGCATAAATGTACCAAGCTGGCCATTAATCCCTATGTTACCTGATCGGCTGCCAACTGCTGTACTGACAGAACCCACACTGTAAATGTAGGTGACACTGACAACTCCAGCCCCAGACAAGTGACAGTTGGAGTACCTCAGGGTTCAGTCCTGGGACCACCCTTGTTTGGCATATACTGCTCTGAAGTACAGTCCAACACTAAGGGACTCTGGCAAACAAAAGTCACAGATGACTGCATACTGGGAGCCAATACTGAATCCTCAAATTATGTGGATATTCTACAGAAGGGCCTTACAGAAAGAGATGACTGGTGCCTGAGTCATGGCCTCAATATCAATGCCAAGAAATGTATAGTTATCCCCTTTGGGAAGGGACTTGTACCTGTGAAGTAACACATAGGTGGCAGTACACTAAACACCTAAAGTGTGATAAGAAATGTAGGGACACAGGTGGACGGTGGTCTCACCTTTGATAACCACATCACCACAACAGTCAGGAAATCCACCTATATGGCACACCTCATCACTAAGGGCTTTACATTCAGGAAAAAGGAGGCCATTGTCCCACTGTAGTCATCTCTCAGTAGACCCAGTACAAACTACAATGGCCCTGTTACGTATATACCTCAAAAGACATCTGCAACAACTAGAAAGGCTGCAGACATACCTCACTAAAAAAATCACAGGCCTAAACCAGATACCCTAAGCTGACCATCTATTAATCATCCAGCTATACTCTGTCACATATCGTGTACTCATAGGAGATCACTGCTTAACATACAATGCCATGTCAAACCCACAACTGTTGGACATGCTACAATTAAAGAATTCCAATTCCTCACAGCCACATGCTCCAGGGATCCAAACCTTGTCATCACACTGAACAATACATGCTTGAGGGATGTGTTCCTGACCCAGATATTCCCCAGACTCTGGAATAGACTGCCCATACATGTCAAGTAGAGTGCCTCTTTGGCCCTCTTCAAAAGGAAGCTGGACAATTGGATGGGAGATAGGAAACTGACCCCAGGGATCATGTCAGTTGCCCTGCTAGACAGGTGTCCAGGGAAGTAAATATTGTAGGAAGACATAGCCAGGAAATTGTCATGGCTAGGCATGTATAGGCCCTAGGCCTTATAGCATAGTACCAACCTATGAACCTATGACCTACACTTTCCATTGCCCAACCTTGGCAAGGCTGCTGATGTCATTCACTTTGAAATACATATTTGAGGAGGGGGATAGCCCAGTAATTTCTGTGGCATGTGCTATAACTGTGTAATGCTGTAGTGTGATGTACTGTTTAGGTGGGAGTTCTAATCCCAAATATGGCAACTGTAAAACATTGTGTGTGTGTGTGTGTGTGCGTGTGTGTGCGTGTGTGTGCGTGTGTGTGTGTGTGTGTGCGTGTGTGTGCGTGTGTGTGCGTGTGTGTGTGTGTGTTTGTTTGCCTGTGTAGAGATCAATGCTTTTGAGGCCATTCACAATCACTACAACTTCCACTTCCCTACTTTGGCAAGCCTGCTGATGTCATTCACTTTGAAATACACCTTTGGGGAAGGAGTAACCCAATAAGCTCTGTGGAGCATGATATAACTGCGTAATGCTGTAGTGTGATGTACTAGTTAGGTAGGAGTTCTAATCCCAGACATAGCAACTGTGAGACTTGGTGTGTGTGTGTGTGTGTGTGTGTGTGTGTGTGTGTGTGTGTGTGTGTGTGTGTGTGTGTGTGTGTGTGTGTGTGTGTGTGTGTGTGTGTGTGTGTGTGTGTGTGTGTCATATGTATCCTGTGTGGAGGTAGCTGTGCGTGTGTAATAACGGGACTCATTGTGGAGTGGGTTTTGCAGATTTCTTATATGGTGGGCCTATTATATGTCACAATGTCCACCTTATAAAGATAACAGATGTCAAACAGCAGAGAGGCTGGGGTAGACATTCCATTCCCCTACATGTAACATCATGGATTGGGGAATAATATAGACAACCTATGTATTACCCAAAGAATACTCTCCACCCATGTCTCATACACAAACACACTCGGCTAGGCAACAACCACTATGTTGGTAGTTCCATGCATATTGCCCACAGATGGTAACCATGGTGTGATTGCAGTGGACTACAGAGGACATGGGACCCTGCCCCATCCTTACAATAGGCAAATCATTGCATACAGTGCTCCTCCACTATGTTCCCCACTGGACACCTGCAACAACAGTAGAGCCAGCAAATGTAACCCACAGAGGACATACCATGCCTTATACACATGTCCTGTATGGACATATGCCACTGACACCAGGAAATACCTGTATCATTCTGTCAATGTAGGTGCAGGGTCAACCTGGTGTCCATTGCCAGTTCTCACAACATGAGGTCAGGAATGGCACATCTGATGATAACAATCTGTCTACACAACATGCCCCAGACACCCCAGGTACACTTACACA
>NC_056731.1:1283394089-1283429089 GCF_019279795.1 Protopterus annectens | reverse complement strand
CTGATGCATGTCACTCTCACCCTGAGGGTCACCACAGTGGTGTCTGTTGATAGATGGCCTGCTGGCACATGACAGATGGCATGATACCACTGTACACACATCCCCTACACTTCCCATCTCTCCATGGACACACCTATGAACACCTGCACCAATGCACCCCAGTACTAACAAATGTGTAATTGTGCATTACTGAGAATATCAGTGTGTTTGTAGACCTGTAGTTGGGAATACCCTGGGGCCCTTCACACTCACCCCACCACACATTGTTAGATGTGGCTGCTGCTGTACTGGGCATTAGATGTACCTTGTTATGCTCCTCTCCCTAAGGGCTACCTGGGCCATGCAGTACCAGCACAACACTGTTGTACAAATGGGTTGATAGGCATGGGATACCCACTGAGTTCTGGCAAGTGTGTGTATGTGTGCATGTGTATATATATGAAGGGTACAGCATTCCGAGGCCACATACTCCTATTAAAATATGCATTGCCACACAGTATTAGGGATAGTGATGTTGCTGCCCATAGGAGAGGCATGACAGTGTATCACTCTACTATGCCTGTGGCATGTGCATTAGATGCATATCCCTGTAGTAGCATTCTTGTGATGGACAAGGGGTTGTATGGCAGTCCTGGTCAATGTGTGATGGTGGGTATGTCAGAGTGTCATCATGGGTTCCAGTGTGTGCAATATCCACAGTGGGGTGTGGGTGCTCGGTATACTGTCATTACACCATGGTACCCTGGTACATGTCCCATGTACCACCGTATGGTGACCACTGTCACCATCAACCATACAGGTAACTGATAACACTATCCAGCCCAGTTATGCATGTGCTGTGTGCAACCTACCTGTAACACAATGGACACACTGACAAGGTAGGTAGCACTGATAGGCCCAGGTCTCTCAGATGTGTGTCTGACTGTTACTTGTTTGTCAATGTGCATACGGCGGTATGTCACACTATGTATTGTCCATATAAAACCATTACATCCCCCATTACCATACTGTACATGCCTGGGGATGTTCTGCATGTAACATATAACCTGGAACACACCTCATCCTAAAAACTGTGAGGTGTGTGCAATTAAAGCCACACACATCAGTAGCACTACATACCTAGGTAGGGGTCTAGTCCCAGTGTTGCCAAGTCAGAGTGTGCATGTATGTGAAGGGATCTACTTCAGGTTGCAGAATATACATGTCCCAGGGGCTCATCTGTCCAAGAACTGTGTGGCATATGATAACATGTCACAGGTATAATCCTGTGGACATACATTCCATCACAACTACTGTTAGCTGTGTAAATGGCCTCTTCTCCACTGTATAGGTGTGCAGCAATACAGGGGTTGGTATATATTGCTGGGAGTGGATGTTGTGGATACAGCCAACATCATTACAGTTACTGTTGAGTGTATCCCCTGTGTAGCTGGCTGTAATACTGTACAGTTCATGTTAACAGGTTAGGTATTTGTCTATCACACTATCTGTGGTTCTACAGCACCTCTCACCCTCCAAAGGGTAGGGGTGTGCCACCCACACCAGCACACATATGTTTACCATGTTGAGGATTGCACTACAGTGGGGAAGGGGACATATACCCTGCTAGTACCATCATCAATGGCATTAAATTAGCGGACTGCTTATTCCACAATGTGTTGCTCTGCATAGTCTGGCTTGGTGGGATTACATAGGCTACAATGGGTTTCTTACACAGGTATATGCATCAATGTGTACAGTATTCTCTGTGTAGTGCATCAACACCTAAGCCTCTGTGTGTATTATACACATACATGTAGTGTATACCACCCAGTACAACTACCATTGTCCACAGTAGAAAGGCTGCTAACAGCAGCCACCATGCACTCACCAGTATATACCACCCCAGGCCTATCAGCCATGTGGCACAGGCAGTAACTGTTATACAGAGCTGTGATATGTGTTCACCTGTACCCAGGATATGGCACAGCCAAGGTGTCACCATAGTGCCATACCCCTTGTGAGATATGACAGCAGACCATCCTCCTGCTGACACATGGACACCTACAACACAACTGGATAACATTATAGAGACCAAAATCACTCACTGTTAATAACAGTTATAATGCATCATGGCTGGATATCTACACTACCTGACATGTAAGTATTAAACTTTACTGCTGAAAACATGTTACACAGCAGTACATTGGTACACTGTAGTACAGTCACCATGTGCATCAGAACCATATTAGCCTGTCCCTGCATAGATGTTATGGATGACAGGGATGTGGCACAGGTATCATCATATGCACAGGGTGTGTTGTTGGTTTGCCAGAGACCTAAGCTAGGTCATACATTTGACACCATGTGTGTGAATGAGGGGTTTTAATTACTGATATGGCTGGGGTAATGTGGTGTGTGTAGGTATGGGGTTGCCCAACGTGTTTTTCTAATGTGTGTGAGTATGCATGCACACAGTTCTGCTATGTGGCTGCCCTATACAAGTGTTTGTTGGAAAGCTGCAGACCATACCTGGCAGCGTGGGCAGTTCACCACCTCTGGCCACAGACATGAGAACTATGCTTGCCAGGGGTTCCACTGGCACATCCAGGTACAAGCCTCGATATGCTACTCTCCCCTGATGATGACATATGTCTGCTGGAATCAGGTCCTTCCTGGGATTGGCCAGGGCCACATGCACATTGCCTGCTGTGGTGTGGTGTGGACAGTACCCCCAGCAGTGCTGGGGCTGGTACTGCCACTACGGGCACAGGTTGGTGTCCTTGCACGTCCACATCAACCTCCAGATATTGCTGTTGCTGGCCTACATCCAAATGGCCATCACACCACTCCCACCACATGCTCTAGCACTAACAATCCACAGTCGAGGAGTCCCACCATCTCACCTCACCATCTATCCATGACCTCTGTAAAATAATGCAGGGCACCTGCAAGAGCACAGATGTTGTCATAGCTGAAAGAGAAGCCCTCTGCAGCCTCAGACCCTGTCTGGTGTACCATTCCATATGTGCCTGTGCCTCCATGACAGGCTGAAACACATGTCTGGTGGTACCAGATGTGGCATTCTGTCAGGGGCACAATGACCAGCAGCCCTCCCATGAGCACGCCTGTACATCTGCCTATGTGGTACCCTGCTGGACATCTGGCTATGGCTGCTGTGTCCAGACACAGCAGCCATAGATACCACACTATCCTGTGCACTGCCACCAACCGACAGTTGTCCATCTGCTATGGCCACTGGTGATGGGGTATCTATAGGCACCGTGACTGTGTGAGTGGATGGGGTGGATAACAGGGGGATGTCAAATGGTGCAGTTTCAGCCTCTGGCAACCCTCCTGTGCCTCAACACACCTATCATTATTTTCAGTGTCTGTATGGACACCAACATTAGATTGCCTGTAGGAGGGACCCTGACCAACCCCACCATCTGTGAGTAGAAACAAGAAACGCACTTCAAGACTTGTATGTCATTGCTCAACAGTATACACACACACACACACACACACACACACACACACACACACACACACACACACACACACACACACACACACACACCCTGACATCCCACCATAATACCTACCTGTCCTTGAGTTTACAGACTGTCCCGAGTTTATTCTCTTAAGTTCCCCATCCTGCATCACACTTGGAAACTTACACTCATTAATACCAATCATTAACATATCATTCTTTTAATTGCCGAGACAAGTGATCATAAAACATGACCTGTTACTCCATTACCTCTTTGACTTGATTGGAGTCCGTTTTACAAGGACTCACTGCTGTCATCCAGTGTTCACCCTGGGTTTGTCCATACATCGTGAGTATGGCCCCCATATGTTAGAGGCTACTGCAGTCACTCAATAATGTCATGCACCGGAGTGTTATACATAACTATTGCTCAGTAGATGCAAGATCTATTGCTATATTAACTCATTATGTGGACAACAGTAATACTTGGATACACTCACTGGTGTTGTCTAATAATTCCCCAATGCATCTGTAGTGCTGCATATGTGGGTATTCTTTCACCTTTCTGCTGATTGCAATTATAACAGTATACCTGGTGTCTAGTTTCCCTCCCACGTTCCATGCTACAGATCTTATTATACTATCAGCTGTCCTGAGATTACATACCAGACAGATATTCCTGGTGTCTCATGTGTCACTCCATGTCCATATACTGCACAATTTCAAAGGGAAGTCGAGATGTATGAACAACCCCACAATCACACATGTGCATGCATGGACACACACACACACACACACACACACACACACACACACACACACACACACACACACACACACACACATCCTACATATGTCAACCCCCCTCCTCTCCATCAAATTGCACTTACAGACAAATTACCCCCCACCCATCCCCACACACTTACAGGTGAGGTTGTATGAAGATATTACACACATAGCTCCCATTACCCATCTGTCAACATGCATAACATATGGTACTCAACAGTATGCAGTGCAGCTATAGTTAATCCATGCTAGCAACAGTATACATGTGTGTGATGCAGGGGCTGTATTAGTAGGTGATGCCCCTTCCCCTGGAAAACACTGCACCCATGTACACAGTATTGCTGTGCACCTGCTCAACACCCTGCCATGTGCTGTGCACCATACCTCACAGGTGTACACACTATTGCTGAGTGTGTATTACTGCGTCAGTTATGTCTGCTCTGCTGCTCATAGCCCCTATGTGTTTGTCCAACACACACCTGGAGTGATATGTGGACAGATGTAATTTGTGAATGCCTGATGTCTGATTTACAAATGTCATCATCAGCAGTGCATGTATGACCAATACGATACAATTACACTGACAACCATCAAACCTTATTGTGGCTATGGGGAGTGTACGCACCCTTATTGATATGACGTCCTCTTCCTTGATATGGCATGGGACCATATTACTGCATATGTTAACAATACATGTGCCTGATATGTGACATATGTCCTGTACAATCAAATGCAGTGTCAAACAAATGTGTTAGTTGTGCTGATGCTGATTGAGATGCATACACTCTGTGGATGATTATGTGTGCACACCCTTATCATGATGGTTTGTTGCACCTACTGTTATGTGTACTACAGCAGTCACTATTCCTGGCAGGGGTATACTAGCATGGGCCATCTGCATTTGCCAGTATTTGGTCAGTCTGCCCTACACTTGTCCCCCAACTCTGCATGATTGCAAGGTCAACTCATTTGCACATCCCTTGGAGTTCACACACTGCCGTCACTATTGCTGTGGAGTCAGGGTTATGTCTTCCACAGTTCCTGACCCTAACTGTGTGCAGATACAGCCATTCATAGCATCCTTTGGATCCCTGCTGCAGTGCACTGTTGTGTCATGATGAGACCCCCTCCCCACCTTCAGCCTTTTTTAGATGCTTGACAACTATGGCCTACACATGTGTGTCAGTTTGCAGTGTCCCAAACACTGAACACCACATGTAACAGCCTAGTCCCAGCTAATGAATGGCAAACATACAGGTGTACACTGGCACTGGCATGGTACAGATGGGGATGGTGGGCCTGAGGTGGGGTGAGGTGTTGGTTGTGCAGCACATGTATCTTACGTGATACTGTCTGTAGGTTTCCAATGTGGTCTTGGTACACTAGTACACATTGCAACGCATGCCTTTTGGGGACCTTTTCTGTTATGTATACACTACCTGTAGAGAGGCCTGGCTGATGTTTCCTGTGGTACAACTGTCCCATCTCATTACCCTAACCCATGGGCCACATGTTTGCAGAGTCCAGGAAATTGCTGACATGGGTACTGCACAGCTAGTACTTGCTAGACATTCCTGCAACTCCCTCAGTGTTGTGGCATGTTACTAGGCAGCCTGCATGACTGGTTTGCTATATGTGACATCATCTGTCTTGGATGGACATCTGTTTATTTCCTACATTATTCCTGTCCCATACATCCTCGCCACATACATGACTGTCTGCACTGTTTTCCATGGTACATGCAATGGTGAGGTATGGCTACATGTCCAAATCCTGGGTGCTACCTGTTGGGTATGGGGTCCACGCTATGGCATATAAGATGTGTGCAAGCCACGGCTGCCTCTGTTGCAGGTAAGTGGGCACATTTGATGGCCAAACATCTTGGACAGCAGACCATTTCTTGGTGTGACATTGGGGACGTACTTGCTGGAAGGTGCATTTCCATGACAAATGCATGCAGTCAGTACCTCAACAGCTGCTTCCATTATATTTTACCTGGAGTGTGTGCACACATATGCTTCTAGTGTTTGTGAAGGGATGTATTCCCCATATTTGCTGTCCTAACATATGATTCCCGCCCCCCACCCCCTGCACAAAAGACCACAGTGAAGAACTTCTCAAAAGCCAACTTCACACATATTAATACTGAAGTGGTATCCTTCAAGGCCCCTGGGCTGGTGGAAACCACAACCCACAATGCTGAATCCTTTACAAATGCCTTCTACGAGCATCTTCAAGAATGCATGGATCATGCAATCCCAAATAAAACCAAGACCCATTCCCCCAAAGGCAGGCACCCGGTCAGGTGGACCCCAGCCATAAACAAACTTTACAACAGGAGGAGGAAGCTACTACATGACAGAGCAAAATCCCTAAAATGGAAGGCATCTCTGATCAGTACTAGCAAAAACTACGATCAGTCATAAAATCATCCAAGGCCAACTTTGAGAGAAAAATCGCAAAAGACACAAAAGACAATCACAAGGCCTTCTTTAGCTATGTTAGTAACCTGGGTGGAAACTCCCAGATATGCTCAGAGTTAGTCCAAAATGACACAAAATACACTGAACCCACAGACATTGCCAACATTCTGGCAGACAGGTTCAGTGCAAATTTCTCCTCCTCCTCCCCCCCAAAAGGAGAAATATCTATCCCAGCAGAGTGTAGCCTCCCTAACATCTCAGATGCCCAGGTGAGAGCTGCCCTGTCTAAAGCTAAAAACACAGCATCAATGGGACCGGACGGTGTCCTGGGCTGTGTGCTACATGAACTCCAAGAGGAACTAAACCCACACATAAGGCTGCTGTTTAATCTTAGCCTTACTACAGGATACGTACCCAAAGAGTGGCGAACGGCAACAGTGGTCCCACTCCACAAAGGCAGTGCTTCTGGACCCTGGAAATTACCGCCCATAAGCTTGATGAGCCTGGTCTGCAAAGCTATGGAGAAGATCATTATGGAACTCATAAACAAAGACATTGGGGACCTACAGACATTGGATCCTACCCAATTTGGCTTTGTCAAGGGCAGATCCTGCCTTTTGAATTTGGTCGACTTTTTTGAAACAGTCACTAAGGCCATTGATGAGGTAAGGCAGTTCACACAGCCTACCTTGACCTTGCAAAAGCTTTCGACACAATACCCCACTCGGGCATCATAGACAAACTCACCAGCTTAAATGTAAACCCATATGTCACAAGATGGGTTGCAAACTGGCTCAAGGACAGAACCCACAGGGTCAGAGTTGCTGGAGCCATGTCAGACTCTAAGCCGGTCACAAGCGGTGTCCCACAGGGCTCAGTCCTGGGACCCCTCTTGTTTGTCATTTATTTTTCCGAGGTGCAGGCAAACATAAGAGGATTGTGGCTGACAAAGTTCGCAGATGACTGCAAACTGGGCGCCATAATTGATACTCCAGCGGACACTAGCATCCTACAGAGAGGCCTCATAGAAATGGATAATTGGTGCCAGAGCCATGGCCTCAAGCTGAACACCAAAAAACGTATAGTCATACCCTTTGGGAAAAACAAGGTACCCACAAATTACCACATAGGTGGTAATCCATTAAGTACGGAAGAGGTAATCAGGGACCTAGGGACCCAAGTTGACAGTAACCTCTCATTTGACACTCACATTGCCAAAGTGGTTAGAAAGACCTTCTATATTGCCCACCTTATCATGAAGGGATTCACATCTAGATCAGGAGAGGTCATTGTGCCCCTGTACTCTTCTCTTATCAGGCCAATGATTGAGTACAATGCCCCATTTGGGATGTATCTTACCTGACACCTGCAGCAGTTGGAAAGACCCCAAAAGTTCCTCACCAAGAGGATAAAGGGTCTCAAACATATGTCATATGCTGCCCAGCTGAAGAAACTCCAGCTCTATTCAGTTGCATACCGTCTACTCAGAGGTGATCTGTGCCTGACGTACAAGGCCATGTCCAATCCGGAATTAATGGACATGCTCCACCTCAGAAAATCCAAATCCATTAGAGCCACGAGAGCAAGAGACTTGAACCTCAACACAGAAATAAATAGGACATGCTGGAGGGACAGATTCATAACCCAGAGGCTCCCTACACTCTGGAACAGAATCCCAGTCCATGTTAGGCAGAGCCCCTCACTAATTCTATTCAAGAGAAATCTTGACGAGTGGATGGGAGATCGTAGGTTTACCCCGGGGGTCATCTCTGTGTCACTACTAGACAGAGGCACAGTAAACTAAACCCTAAATGGGCATAGTATTCTCATCCTAAGGGGTGGTGTAAGCCACACACACTCTGGCTAGGCTTATAAATGCCCTAGGGCAGATAGCCTAGTATGAACCTATGAACCTATTCCATATTACACACGCATTGCTCATGTTAGGACTACACTGCAGGTTGTAAGGGTTGTGGACTGCAGTATTGTGATATGCCATAGTATAGATCTGTAACAGTTGCCATTGTAATACTGGTATATACACTGTTGTAGCACTGTATAAGGGTGATGTTTCATACATGTCACTACTGTAGGCCATTTGTCCCACCATTATGTTCATCTCTGTGCACACATTTTGCAATGACAGGATATTAGGTATATTGCAGGAGTCTGACATACCCTTCAGATACACCATCATGGTGACCACTGTGATGCAGTGCAGTTAACAGCAACAATAGGTGAACATGTATATGTACATGACATGTATATATATATATATATATATATATATATATATATATATATATATATATATGTCATCTCACATATGCATGATCTAACTGTACAGATGTGGATGGGATATGGAACAGTGGTCTACTGATGTGCCCTGTGGCCTTACCTGCATGGTCCTTTGCCATTGTGTGGGTAGCATCCACCTCCACTATGCTCTTCACCAGGTGTTGTGTGTGTGGGTGGGCAGGTGCCCCAAGGCTGGCAAGAAACTCCTCAATATGTGTCAGGGGGGACTGGGTGGCATGGCCCCACCCTGTTGTGAGCTGATCCCCCCTGACTGCAGTAGCACGCCGATGGGCATTGTGAAATAGTTCTGTGAAATTATGCCAGACCTGCTCATAACTATAGTTATGCAGGCCGACATCGTTTACCCTGTGGACAAGATCATTCCATAGGGCGGTCCACTCCTGCTGCTCATGGGATGTTCAGCCAAACAACACCTGGTAGTGCTGCACTAGGTGTGAGATGATGACATCATTCTCCTCCACTGTATAAATGGGAAGCCTCTCCCGGGACATCTTGCCTGAAAGACATAAAGATGGAAACAGGTCTGAGGACCTCATACAGCAAGGTTATCATAGTTTTTGATACACATCTCTTTCTCCCCCCCCCCCCCACCATACCTGCAGCAACAATCTGATCACACAACTCAATAGGTATGTCTACAAAATACCTACCATTGGGACATATATCGTATTGCACAACACTTTGTGCTATGTGTTTGTAGTCATGTTCATTGTGGGACACTATCATTGGTGGCCTGTTAAGGACAATGTCACCTGCATGCCATTGTAAGCACCAATATGGTTCCATGTATGCATGTGGTCTGTTTGGCATATGATTGCTGCACATCTGTTGTTTTGTGTTATTGGGGATATCTATGCATGCTGTTGAACATGATCTGGGAATGTGTGGACTATTACTACCCACATATGTTATATAACAGTGACACAATAGCATGTTTAGGAAACAGTTGTCAGCAGAACCACCTCTCCCACCTCATCTGGCCATGTTATCAGGCCACATCACATGTGGGACCCACCCTGGGGCCACCTCATCTACTGGTCCTGCACTACCTTCAGGTGGAACTACCTAAGGGGATGGTGTTCACCCCCCCTGGGAACACACACAAACATGATCCTGTAACCCGAGATCGGGTCCAGGGTCTTGTGCATAGGGAGCTCCACAGAGACTTGCGGGATATGCTACAGCACCTTGAGGACCTCAGTACACACTCACAGGATCTGAATGCTCCTCCTGCTCAGTCTGCAGTCCAGGCACCTACAGGGTCACGTTTAGCTGATGTTGTGACTGGCCATGGGTGGGGGCCTTGGTCCCATTGTTTTCATATGAGGGCTCATGGGGTTCCATATGGGGGCTCATAGGGCTTCCACATCACAAACAACACTCCCCATCCAGGGTGTTTACCCACCACATGTGTAATATACTGCCCCTGTAGGCTGTCTTCTCTATCTTCCAACCCAACCCACCTCCACAAATATACCTGCTATCCTTCCCCAAATTCACATTCCCACCTTCACAAACAAGAGTAATGTGTTCCCAACATGGTGTTCTCACCTGACATAACCATCCATTTTGCACACACTTACTGCTGTATATATATGTCTGTATTGCTATGTGTGATGTTTCCTCACACATATCGTGCAGCACTGTCATGCAAAAGTAGGGGACATGTATTTATATACTTATGTGTGTGTGTGTTTGTATATATGCAGACATACACACACACACACACACACACACACACATATATATATATATGTGTGTGTGTGTGCGTGTGTGTGTGCGTGTGTAGATATATATTATGAGTTGTATATATATATATATATATATATATATATATATATATATATATATATACATATATATATATATATATATATATATATATATATATATATATATATATATATATATATATATATATATATATATATATATATATATATATATATATATATATATATATATATATATATATATATTCATATAGGTTGCATTCAGACATCAGCTCCACACTCTCTAACTTTCCTTCTTGCACAGCTGCACTGTTCTGCCTTGCTACAACACAGATAGGTGCCACACGTGGACACAGCCTAACATTAGGGGGGTATATATAGGGAAGGATTGCAGGTAAGTCTATTACACACCTATGGTATTTCTGCATGCTACATTACATGTTAACATGACTGTCCTGCAAGTGGTGGACTCTGGAACCCACGTGTCCATCATAATGGCATTACTCCCAAAACCAGCTAATGGCCACACTAATATACATGTCTTGCATTACACAACACACACTATGATGGCTTTCATCTTGTCAGTCAGTGCTGATCTACACAGTTTACAGGTATGGCCCACTGCCCACAGGATCAGACACTATTGTCCATGGCAGCTGGACATCATTACAGCAACCACACCTGATGGCACATATAAATCATTTCACATCAACTATCCCATTATTATGGACCAAGTACTATATTCAATTACATGCATATATACTTCACATACCTGTTGTGGGAATGATGTCTCTTCTGGATAGTTTGCTGTGTGGATGGCTGGATGGCTTTTTTTTTTTTTTTGCTTTCACTCTCTCTCTTTCTCTCTCTATCTCAGCATCTCTCCACTAAATGGATTGAGCTGCTTTGAATAGATTGCAGCATGGATTTTGTAGGTGGTGCACATAATCATGTGATGGTCTCTGCACCAATCAGTGTCCACCACCTGATACTTGCATGCAGCATGCTGTGCAGTCCTTCCAATTACCACTGTCATTGCAACCCACTACTACAAATTCCTACATCATGTGGGCATGGTCCCTTTACCTTTCCTGTATGAAGGACATCCTTCCTGTGTGTGGACAGCAGTGTTACAGACAGCAGGTAGCAATACCTCTTACAAGAGGACTTGCAGACTCAGGCCAGCTACATATTTGTATAAGGTTCCAGACCTACAGACAGTGTGGGTAGTGTTGTTATATGCATTGTATAGCACCAGTGTTACAGGGTTTGTGTGTACATTCTAGTTTAACATGGAATGAAGTCTGTCTGCATAGCTCTCAACTGTAGGCCTATCCATATGATGGCCAAAGGAGTGCCTGTTACGTTTTGTCTGTCCACCACACAGGTCTTGTGTCAGATATATCACTGGCATTGTGTGTGTTGAGTGCTATCAGTAAATGGCTTCATCCATTTGTGTTTCTGACTCCATATTCCTGACTGAGGGTATGTTTTAGACTATCCTGTAACACCAGCAACTTTCTCAGTGTATATCAACACTATTTCACATATGGTCCTGTGTTCCAGCCTCTGTCCTCCACCTATATACCAGGCTTTGTCCATATGACATGCAGTAAGGGATTGTTATGTAGTGGCCTGTGATTATGTTGTGCTTCCATTCCTGCCATCATTCCAGCGCTGTTGTGGTCCACACACACATTGTGAGGTCGGGTCCATATATTTGTGGGCTTCAGCTACTCAACACATGTGTGCCCTTCTGCAGTCCAGAGATCAGTGTATGTAACAGTGTTATATGCCCCTGTATGTCATTCTGTGAGGAGGGGTATGCACCATATACAACCTAGGCTGTTACAGCATGTGAGGGGATATTGGTAGTAAGCCACCTTAAGGTATATGGCTGTACATTTCCATCCATTTCACCCTGGGAACATTGGTGACCTAGTGCTTACTGTCATACAGACTGTTCTGTTTGTCAGTGTGATAGTGATGTTTTCAGTTAAGCATTGTTATGTAACAGATATATCCTCACTGTGGCAACTTAATTCTTTTCCCCCTAGGGGATGAGTACAGAGTGCAATTTGAGGCTGTTGAACTATACGTCTGCATTACTTACTGTTGATTGATTGTTATCCTCTGGCCTGGTCTTTCTTTACTGTTGTACTTCTTGTAGGCATTGGCCTGGACAGCAACATATTTTATGCTTTTGGAGTACTGCATAAAATGATCTGCTTGAGAGTTGCATTACTAAGTTAGTATGTATTTCAAAGACCTAACAGCTATATGACATAGCATATACAAGTGTAATAGTACACAAATAAACATTTCTTATGTATGCAAATCTGTGTGTGGTGTCATATCCTTTGACTTCACTGTGGGTATATGTTTCATGCAACAATTGCCTTTTGTATGAGTGAATCATACACTGTCCATTTGAAAAGTTGGCAACTGTCGGAATACTGGCTGTTCAATATGCTGCACCCTCTAGATATGTATCTTCCTATACATGTCTATGTGTGTGTACGTGTATTTACATATATATCTATATATTTGTGTGTGTGTGTGTATATATATATATATATACCCCACATTACCGAAAGACCAGAAGTGTGAAATTCAAAATCCCGATGTTAAAGGATATTGACTTAGTGCTTCTGGTGTTGCGGTTCAGGTAAGTATCTGTGTGTAAGAGTGTTTGTGAGGGGCTTTAGTGTGTGTTAGTGTGTGTTGTGACTGGTGTGTGTGTGTGTGTGTGTGTGTGTGTGTGTGTGTGTGTGTGTGTGTGTGTGTGTGTGTGTGTGTGAGGGACTGTAATGTGTGGGTGTGAGTTTGCCTTGTGTGTGTGTTTGGACAATCTTGGAGTTAGAATATTAAAGTAGGGGGGTGTGGGGGGGGGCAACTTAACTATAGTGTAGGATTACTTGTTTGGGTTTAAGGGGACACTGTGTGTATGTGTATGTGTGTACTTTATGTGTGTTGATTGTTCGCAATTTTGAATTCCGCGCTTGTGGTACGTTGGGCTTCTTACCTTTCGGGTATTTAGTCTCATGATTACGGGCATCGGTCTTGTGGGTTTTCGGTCTTTTATAGTGAACCTATATATATATATATATATATATATATATATATATATATATATATATATATATATATATATATATATATATATATATATATATATATATATATATATATATATATATATATATATATATATGTGTGTGTGTGTGTGTGTGTGTCTCTGCATATATGTTTGTGTGCATATGTATCTTTGGAATGTTTATTGCTTCCACATTGTACATTCCCTATGGTAGCCAGACTGTACTGCATATGTTACTGATACCTTCCTGACATCATACAGGTGGGATGGAATACTGGTAATGTCTTGTGGCCATGTTGTGCAGGGTCCTGGCTATGGAGCTTGCAAAAGTAGATCTGTTTGGCTGTGGGGGAGTGGGTTATATCAATACTTACAAGATGTATTTAGCTTGGGCCCCCTCACCCCTATTAACGGTGCCTTTGGTCATATAAAAGAAATGAAAAAGGGTTGATAGGAAAGTGGTGAAATAGGGGCACAAAGAGGGAAAGAGTAGGAAAAATAGCTAGGGATGTGCAGGACGGGTGTAGGGAATTTCCATAGCTGACCAATTCTTCTACAGCAACATTTGTGCTTATACACTGATTTGGAGGTAGATTTGGACACTCATACCCCTTTGAGAGGGGTGAGGACAACAATAATATGTTGTGAAGTCAATTAGACCAGATTACATATGTCCAGTGGACACATGTGCGAAATGGACAGATATGTATGGGGCGAGATTTTTTTGGGGAACAGATTGCCATTTTTTTAAGGTAAGAGTGGGATGTTGGGGAAGGATAGTAGGTATATTTGGGGAGGTAGGATGGGTAGTATAACAGGCAAGACAGACAAGACAGCATACAGGGGAAGTATATGACACATGAGGGGGTAAACACCTTGGATGGGGAGGGGTGTTTGGAAGTCAGAAGCCCATGAGCCCCTTGTGGAAACAGTGGGACTGAAGTCCCCACCCATGGGCAGTCACCACTGCACCTTCAAGGCCCTGAATGTGGCTGCGCTGGGGGCTGAGTAGGAGGGGCAGGCTGACCCTCTAGTTGCACCACACGGCCCTCAAGCTGGCATAGCAGATCTCCAAACTCCCTGCAGAGCTTGCTCCGCACCACATCCCGGATCTGATGATGGGTGACAGTATCCTGTTGGTGCCTACTACCAGGGGGTGTGAGCCCCATCCCCTGAAGCAGTTCCACCCGAAGGTGGTGCAGGACCAGCAGACGAGGAGCTCACAGGTCGGGCCCTAGACGTGCTGGTGCCCGGTGCCACTGCTAGATGAGGTGGGAGAGGTGGGCCCACTGGGACCGGCCTTCCCAAATGTGTTGTGGTGTTTCAATTTTAAAACATATGTGAGTTAGTAATAGTCAACACATTCCAGGATTAGGTATGACAGCATGCATAGATATTCCCATTAACCTGAAACACCAGATATGGAACAGTTGCATAGCAAACAGAACACATGCATATATGGAACCACAGTGGCCATTACAAAAGCATGCAGGTACATTGATGGCGGAATGCCACCAATGTGGGAGTATTTCAACATAGCACATGCATAGAACAAATTTCAATATTTATCAAACAATAGGACATATGCCCCAACAGTAGATTTAATAATGCACATACCAACTGAGTTGTGTATTTAGTTTATTGTTGCAGATATGGTGAGGGGAGAGAAAGATGTCAATTAACAACTTGTATATCCCTGTAGTTCTCATTACTTTTCTAGTCAGTGCTGTTATCTGTATCTTACAGGTATTATTATAGTACCCTATGGCCTTAGTTTGGACAGTGGTATGGATGTGGACAACTATATACATGAACTGTGTTTTACTTGCAGTATACACCTCTTACCTGGTATACTTGTGGAGGTATTATTTATTAACACTACCTGACTGTTTCTATGCATATTCCCAGATAACAGGTTGATGTTATGCCCATACCTCTCCATCTCTTATTGCACACACTCTGGGCATGTCTTGACAACATGCAGGTTAAACCGGGACATATTTTGACTATTGCCCTCATAAACCTCTGGTGAGTTGTAAAATGACAGGTTTGTTTTCATAGACATTTTCCAAATATTTCCAGGCCTGACAGTCAGTTATATGACATTAACTGCTGCCTACATGTCAGAGATTAGCACACTGATTAGCCAGGGGACAGGGTAACAGCCAACATATATGGTCCAGTTCTCTGGACATTCCAGACAAATCTGTACAGTCGAGGGGTATGATTCTGTATACAGCTTACTACCACTCCCAGGATTCGAACCATGGCTGTGTGTGCTAAAATTACAAAACTT
The DNA here is from genome assembly GCF_019279795.1 of Protopterus annectens. Lineage (NCBI taxonomy): Eukaryota > Metazoa > Chordata > Ceratodontiformes > Protopteridae > Protopterus > Protopterus annectens. The sequence continues at coordinate 1,283,412,963 of NC_056731.1, read as the reverse complement.
GACATCTCAGTTGAGTGTGCTGTTTGGATTATGTTGTCTATCTTTCCACTGTTTTATGCCTGTCTCTCTCAGTTGTACAGTATGACTTCTTATGATTACAACAGTCATATACAGACATCCCTACACATTTTATTTATGTAGCACAGTGTGGGTAACAGTGCTTAATACAACAGTACTATTAAGAGATTCCAACACTATATTACCACATGATACCAGAGTAAACACAAGCAGTCCAGCAGTTAGACCTTTATTGTCAGGCTGTTAACCTTTTATTTACATACAACCTATATGAGACTCTTCCTGCCATATTGTCTGGTTTATTCAGTACATGCCATACAAAATACAGGTTTTATACTGGCAATTAACTTTCTACAACTTTTAGATTTATTTCGTATGGCAGTACATGCAAGATTATTACTAACCTGCCTTGCGATGCAACCTCTGCAATTTACAGGCATGGGCTTTCCAGTTCACATCCCACTCGTCTGCCACTGTCAAAGACATAAGAGGAATATTTAGCCATACCTATCCATAATATACATGAACTGATACTTACACATGGCTGAGAATCACCAGTCTGCCTAGTCTCTTGGATCTACTGAAACAAGAGCTCCCTCTTTCTCCATTTCAGGTCAGCATAGTGATGCCTGACCTGCTCACCAGTTCAAGGTATGTCAGTGGCACTGGTGAGGTCATGGGCGAAACAGTCCCAGGCTTCCCCTTTATATTGGGAACCCTAGTACTGGCCCTGCAGCAGTCTCTGGTCATGTTCTTTAACAAGGAGTCCTGCCATGACTTTGGACTCCTGGATGCCCCAGTACTGCACCCGGAAGCATACTCCTTCACACACACTGGTCATGAATTTGTAACCAGTTATGAGATGTATTCCCACCTGTGGGGTTTAAATAGGGCCAATTTCCCACACTTTTCCTGATTGGAAATTTTTGAAAATGCTAAGCTATGGGAAAACCTGCTTACCTAAGGTTGGCATTGCTTAATGGGGTATATCAATGGGCAACCTGATTTTGCTGGCCTACACATTGCTCACACTTAGTAAGCAGTGGTGTGCAATGATTAGCATTGCTTAAGTTTTAATTTGCACAATATTTGCTGTTTGGCATTGATTTATCATTCATTGCATGTTATATATGTGTTTGGTATCCATGATTTATGTGTACATACACTGTATGGGGCCCTTGTTTTTACTGGGAGAGTTCAACACTTTACTAAAGTGACACCTCACATCTGGACTTAATGCAGTACTCCAGTTCACATATTTATGTCATGTAGTAGGTTATATAACATAAAACTGTATATAGATTCCTTTCACATGTAAATTTTGATTTTCCTATAGTGAGGATCTGTTTGGTGATACCGCAAGCTTATGTACTGCTGTGGTGGCTTGCTGGTTAACTACTTTAACTATTGAGTAAAGGGTTGAACACCTGCAAGGGCTGTTTATTTTGTTGCTGGCAGAAGGCAGAACAGCGGCTGTTGGATACAGAGTGATTAAGGCACCTTTAAGCAATTGTAAGTGGGTTTGCGTGGGTTTGTGCGACAGTAAGCAATGCTAACTTCCGGTTAAATATGCTTACAGAGAGTTAGCTTCAATATTGCTTAACCTGTGTGTGCATTGCTTACCCCAGTGTAAACAGGCTTAAACCGCTTACTACTGCTTACAAGTGCTTACTCCCGCTTACCCCCTTACTAATTTAGACAGAAATGTAACATGGTTCTTGGGAAGGTGATGGATCTGGACACTCTATGGATTTATCATTCATAACACATTATACCTTTGATTTGTATCCTTGATTCATGTGTACATATACTGTATGGGGCACTTGTGTTTATCTGTGGATTTTGCAACATTATTACATCTGCATTTAATGCAGTACTGCAGTTCACAAATATATGTTATTTAGTAGGTATACAACCATAAATATTGTTCATAAAGTGATTTGACATGGAAAATGGAACTTACTGGAGTGAGAATCGAACCAGGAATGACTGCTCATAAGGCAAATGCTCTGACCACTACACTTTTGCAATACTGTGTCATTTGCATGTATCTTGATATTTATCTTCTTGTGCCATTTAAGCTACAGTATGAGTAGCTATGCAATGGGCAAACCCACACACCCATGGATAAATTTAATATGTTTGATTTAAAAAAAAGTGTTTATATTATTATAATTTAAATATTGCTCTTATAAACTTGGGGTGTTGCTAGGGTAACGGAATTTGTTTTTATGTACATTTTCTGACTGATTTGAAGTCTGACACTCGTAAGTTTGCCAGTTTTTCAGACTTCATTGATGAGATCATACCAGTGATTTGGCAGGGTAAATGAGGGACAGGCCAAACATATGTGCCACATATCTGGACATTCTGCATTGATCTATGCTGTTGGGGGTATGCAACCCCCTATGAGAGGTCTCGCTCATTGTAATTGCCAAACAACAGTTCTTGACTGCAGGGGTGTGTATATTGTGAGATCTCTGCTCTCAGATACACCCCCTGCATTCGTCCATGCTCCATGTCTATTTAAGAGCTGAGGAAGCACGCCTTCATTACTATACATGGCACGCTGCTGTGCTGCTCCTAAATGGTCGCTTCCATACAGGAATAAGCTATTTCTGCACGGAATCTTACTGAATCCTGGGGACTGTATCATATGTTTTCTTTGAGAGTTGCATTAATCAGTTATTATGTATTTCAAACACCTAAATGCTATAAGAAATGGCATAAATTGAAATAGTACACAAACATTTATATGTATGCAAACTGTGTGTGGTGTCATGTCCTTTGCATTGTGTCTGGGTATATGTTTTATGCAATAATTGTCATTTGTAGGAAAGACACTGGCCATTTGAAAAGATGGCAACTGTAGGAATAATGACTGTTTGATATGCTGTGCACCCTCTATAGATACTTTCTTTATATTTTTATTTATTTATTTAGTTGACATTTGTTGATCGGGATAGTCCGACTGGGACAGAGCACGTTTTCAGTGGAAGCCTGGGTAGAAAATCTCTAGTATACAAAAAGAGATGATTACAAAGTTCAGTAAATATGCAGTACAATGAAAATTAATTGTCAGATGCATTTACAATAATGGAGGCAAGCAAGAGTTAATCACAAATAAAGCTAGTCAGATTCTTATGAAAGTGAACATACACTCAAAGCATGAGATAATGTTATAAGATTATCACATTCTAGAATGGTAGCAATAGGTGATAGGACAAGCTACAAGGGTTTTGGAGAGGGTGGTAGGAGGAGCTAGTGTTGAGAGATGATGTGAGATGTTAGGATATACAGTTAGCATAATGTGGGTCCAGATATAGGTAGTTGGGTAGCCTGTAGAGAGACAAGAAAGGCTATTAGCTTACTGACATTAAGTAGGTAGGAGAGAGGAGGCCTGAGATATTAAGACAGGAGGTGGATGGCTGGAGTAAGGTGAAAGGGAAAGAGACGAAAGGGAGAAAGGGATGAAAAATGGAGGGTGACAGAAGTGTGTAGTGAACCAGATTTATACAAGGTTCAAGGGGAGGTTACAGGTGCATATATATATATATCTATAAGTATTTATATATTTATATATGTATGTATGTGTGTGTGTGTGTGTGTGTGTGTGTGTGTGTGTGTGTGTGTATATATATATATATATATATATATATATATATATATATATATATGTATATGTATATATGTGTGTGTGTATATGTATCATTAGAATGTTTAGTGATTTCACATTGTACATTCCCTATGGTAGACTGACTGTTCTTCATGATATGTTAGAGAAATCATCCAAGCATCTAACTGCTGAGATGGCTTAGTGGTAACTTGTTGTAGCTATGTTGTGCAGGGTCCTGGGTTCAAAACTTACAAGAGTTGGTTATTGTGTTGCAAGGCAGAACAGTTCAGCTGTGGAGTAAGGGATAAAAGCAATAATTGCAAGATGTGCCTATTTTGGCCCCCTTCACCCCCATTTACAATGCCTTTGGTCAGATGTTTTGCAGTTAGAGGTTCAGAGTGTGGATCCGATGTCCGAATGCCCTACACACACACACACACACACACACACACACACACACACACACACACACACACACACATATATATATATATATATGCATATGTATAGCTATATATATATATATATATATATATATATATATATATATATATACATATGTATATGTGTATAGCTATATATAGAGAGAGAGAGAGAGAGAGTGAGAAATATATAGACATGTATGTCTACATACATACACACACACACACACACACACACACACACACACACACACACACACACACACACACACACACATATATATATATATATATATATATATATATATAAATATATACATATACATACATAAATACATTTTCCTTACTGTTAAATGACTGTGCTGAATGATATGTTTGAGAAAACATCATACACATCTACAACTTGAGATGGCTTTGCAGTAACTTGCTGTGGCTACGATGTGCAGGGTCCTGGGTTTGAGTCTTGCAAGGGCTGATAATTTTGTTGCTGGCCAGAACAAGGGCTGTTGGATACATTGTGATTAAGGCACTTTTAAGCAGTTGTACACAGGTTTGCCCAGTGGTAAGCAATACTAACTTCCGGTTAAGTATGCTTACAGGCAGTTAGCCTGAAAAGTGCTTAATCTGAGTCAGCATTGCTTAGCGCCCTGCAAACAGGCTTAATCCTGCTTACTACTACTTAAAAGAGCTTATCCCCACTTACCTCATTGTTAATTTCTTTAAATGAAAATAAAAAAGAGGTGATAGGAAAGTGGTGAAAAAGTGGGCACACAGAGGGAAAGTAGCTAGGGATGCACAGGACGGGTGTAGGGAAGGTCCATAGCTGTCCATTCCTTCTACAGCAACAGCTGTGCATATATACTGAACCTGGAGGTATATTTCGACACTCAAACCCCTGAGAGAGGGGTGAGGATGGAAACAGGACTATTTGACCCTGGTCGGTTCGACCCCAGACTATTCGCTCCCGGATGGTTCGACCTCAATGCATTTGTATGCAATTTCATGTTTACATTTATATTTATTTCCTATGGGATTTTTTTAGTGGGCAGTTTGACCCCAGACTATTCGACCCCAGACTATTTGACCCCAAATATATTTTAATAAGTACTTTATCATTATGTTATTATTTAATCAATTACTCTTTTGATGAAGATTTTCTCTGTTTCAGATCAACATATATATTTTTTTACTTTTTACGATACTTTTTTTTATACTTTCTATTTGTTTAAGGGTCTTGTTTAATTAATGGCATGTAGGCTTCTGTGTCTTATTAAATTTCTGCAGTGTATATAATTTATAAACTGATTTTTTTATGTGCATCTGATATATTTGGTAATGACTTTATGCTTTACTTTCAGGTATGTGTGTTATATTATTTCTGTTTCACAATGGTTTGTTGACTAATCTGGATGTTCGAAGGGAATTACCTAGCATTACCTAGTCTGGAGTTTCCATTCATTGATTTATTGCACATATGTGTATTTATATTTTTATTTATGTTTTCATTTTTTAAATATAATTTATTTTTAATCCTTACTTGTTGTTTTATCACTAATTTTCTTTATTTTTATGTAATAATGACATTATCATTATATGGAAACTCCGGACTAGTTAATGCCGTGAACTTTCGGATTAGTCAGCAAACAGTTTTTGGCATTTACTGTTTTTGTATGTATAATTAAAGTTCCAATTTGAACTTAGTTTAATGTAAGTGCAGTCGAAATAAATAAATAGAAAAGAAATACTTTCTAAACCAATTTTAAGAATGTTTAGACAGTCTTTCATTTCTCTTTTTGCTTTGATGTCCTTTGGCTTCAGTTACATTATATTTTTATTGGGGTCCAACCGTCTGGGGTCAAATCGTTTAGAGGCGAATAGTCCAGGGGCGAATCAGTGGGGGTCAAAAAATCCTGTACCCAAGAGGACAACACTAATGTGTTGCAAAGCCAATTAAACCAGATTACATGTGTCCAGTGGACCCGTGTGTGAAATGGATAGCTATGTATAGGGTGACATGTTTTTCTTTGGAACAGATTGCCCTTTTTATTTAGGTGAGAGTGGGATATTGGGGAAGGATAGTAGGTATATTTGGGGAGGTAGGTTGGGTAGGAAGACAGACAAAACAGCATACAGGGGCAGTATATGACACATGTGGGGGGTAAACACCTTGGACGGAGAGGAGTGTTTCGAAATTGGAAGCCCATGAGCCCCCAAATGGAAACAGTGGGACTGAAGTCCCAACCAAGGGGCAGTCACCACTGCACCTTCCTGACCCCGAAGGTAGCTGTGCTGGGTGCTGAGCAGGAGGGGCAGGTTGGCCCTCTAATTGTGCCATGCTACCCTCAAGCTGACATAGCAGATCTCCAACTTCTCTTCGGAGCTTGCTAAGCACCACTCCCTGGACCTGACTTCGGGTGACAGTATCCTGTCCAAGCGTGCTCCTAGGGGGGGATGAGCCCCATCCCCTGAGGTAGTTCCACTCAAAGGTTGTGCAGGACCAGCAAATGAGGGGGTCCCAGGGTGGGTCCCAGACATGCTGGGGCCCAGTGCTATGGCAAGATGAGGTGGGAGAGGTGGGTCCACTGGGACCGGCCTTCACAAACATGCTATGGTGTTGCAGTTTTAGAACATATGTGGGTTAGTAATAGTCAACACAATCCAGGATTAGTTATCACAGCAAGCATAGATATTCCCATTAACCCAAAACATCAGATTTGGAACAGTTGCATAGCAAATAGAACACGTGCATATATGGAACCACAGTGTCCATTACAACAGCATGCAGATAACATTGATAGCAATAGGCCACAGATGATAGTATTTCAACATTGGACACTAATAGAAACACATTTCAATATTTGTTGAACAATAGGACATATGTCCCAACAGTAGGTTTGGTGTAAACATACCACTTGATTTGTGTGTTTAGATTATTCTTGCAGATATGGTGGGGGGAGAGAGATGCCAATTAACAACTTCTATTTCCTTGCAGTACTCACAACTTTAATGATCATTGCTCTAATCATTACTCCACAGGTATTATTACAATACCCTATGGCCTTGGTTTGGGCAGTGGTATGTTTGTACACAGTGTATACTTCAACTGTCTTATAGCGAAATTCAACTTCTCTTACCTGGTAGAGCTGTGGAGGGAATGTTTGTTAACACTATTTGACTGTTTCTACACATATTCCCAGATTCCTAGTTGTAATTATGCACACACCTCTCAATCTCTTAATGCACAACAGCTGGACAAAGCTTGACAACATGGGGGTACAAATAGGGACATATTTTGATTATTGTTCTTACAAACTTTTAGACAATTGCTAGAGTAACAGGATTTGTTTTAATATACATTTTCTGAAGGACATGAGGTCTGAAAATCAAATGTATGTCATTATTTAGTGACTACAGTTCTGAGATCATCCCAGTGATTTGCCAGTGAGACAAAGTAACAGGCCAAAAATATGAGCCAATTACCTGGACATTCTGCAAAAATCTGTCCGTTTGAGAGGTATGATTATGCATATAGCTTACTACCACTCCCAGGATTCGAACTATGGCTGTGTGTGCTAAAAGTACAACAATTTGAGTTTCATCAGAGTGAACTTTTTAGAAATTGCTGTCTATGCCTTCAGTGTTTTATGTCTAAGACTCTCATTGTTGTACAATCAGACCTTGTACTGTACAGACACTCCTAGACATATTTTTTTATGTAGCACAATGTGGGAAACAGTAGTTAACACAACATTACTATTCAGAGAGTGCAACACTAAATGCCATACAATACCAGAGTAAATACAACCAGTCCAGGATTTAGAACTTTATTGCCAGGTAGTTATGGTTTTATTTAAATATCACCTATATGGGACTATTACTGTTATATTGTCTGGTTTATTCAGTACAACCCATACACAGTTTTTATACTGCCAGGTGACTTTCTACTACTTTATATTTATTTGGTATGACTACTACAAGCAGGATTGTTATGCACCAGCCTTGAGACGCAGCCTTTGCAACCTACTGGCATGGGCTTCCTGATTCACAGCCCACTCAGTTTCAGCTGTAAAGAGAATAGAGAAATATTTAGGTATACCTATCCATCACATACACAGGATGGACTTTGGTAAACAGTTATTGATATGAATACTTACACAGTTATTGAAATGAATTCTTACACACTGCTGGGACATCACCCCTCTGCCTTGCTTCTTGCATTCACTCATCCAAGAGCTCCCTCTTCCTCTGCTTCAAGTCAGCATAATGGCGCCAGACCTGCTCACCAATCTGAGGGATAGCAGTGGCACTGGTGAGATCACAGGCGAGATTGTCCCAGGCTTCTGCTTTATATTGGGAGTCCTGGTACTGGTCCTTCAGCAGTCTCTCATCATGGTTATTTATCAGGTGTCCTACCATGACCTTGGACTCCTGTATCCCCCAACACTGTGCCTGGAAGTGCATGCCCTCGCCAACATTTGCCATGTTGCCTACAGTTGGAAGCTGCAATTAGTTATGAGCTGTATTTCCACCTGTGGGGTTTAAATATGGCCGATTTCCTGATTTCTGCTGTGATTGGATGGTTTTGAATATGCTGAGCTAAGCTAAACTATGGGCAAACCTGCTTAGGTAAGGTTAGCAGTGCTTAAAGGGGCAGGTTCAGCCCTGCTTACCAGTGGGCAAATCCACTTAGCTGGGCAACTCATTGCTTAGCATTCATATTTATACAATGCTTACACATGGTAAGCAGAGCTGTGCAATGCTTAGCATTGATTATTTTTTATTTTATAGACTATCTGCTGTATGGCATTGATTCATCATTCATTACATATTATACATGTGTTTACTGTCCCTGACATTCCCCAATTTGCTTAAATTACATTTATTCATGTGTGACTATACTGTATGGGGCACTTGTGTTTATATGGGGGTTTCACAACTATATTACATTGCCACCTCACATCTGGACCTACTACAGTACTCTGGTTAACAAATATATGTTATTTAATAGCTGATTATTAAAACAATGTGTATGTACTGCTTTCACATGTAAAATGCAAATTGGTTACAGTGGGGATCGAGCCTGGAATGGCTGCTTGCAAATCACAGTCTTTAACCACTACACTATTGCAGTACTGCTTATGTTGGATGACTCTTGCTGTTTAACTTCTTGTGCTGTTTAAGCTGGACTAAGTGTAGCTAAGCAATGGGCACACCCACACAGCTACTCTTAAACTTTGTTGCATGTTTAAAAAAAATATATTTGTTGTGTTTTTTTATTTGTACCCTTCAGAATATCCCTGCTAATGCTGAACCTGTTATTCTATCAACTTTCTGCTTTGTAGGATGATTGTCCCTTTTGGCTTTGTCCACATTCCTTACTCTGATGGGTTGGGAGGTATGCGCTATGTGCTTATGCTACATCTGTTATTCTATCAACTTTTGGCTTGGTAGGGATGATTGTCCCCTATGGCTTTGACCAGATTTTTTACCCTAATGGGTTGGGGGTGTTACAAGCATTTTGCTCATTTTAAATTGCCAAAAGGCAATTCTGGAGAGCAGGGGGCATGTGTATTGTAAGAGCTCTGCTCTCAGACACACCCTCTGCAGTCATACATGGAACCATGTCCGTTTTAGACCACAGCAACCTGCCTTCATACATATGCATGGTGTGCTGCCGTGCTGAACAGGAACGGTCCCTGCTGTGCAGGAATAACTTATTCCTGCACAGCTGCATTCCTGAATCTGGGGGAAATAAGGTAAAAAGTCAATTAATAAAAATGTAGATACATGCATAAACATAGAAAAGGCTTTATATATGTAACAGAAGCTGTTAGTGATTTAAACATATTAATAGAAAAAAAGAAGCTGTTACTGATTTAGATATTCTGATGAAGTTCTAATGAAATAATGAATGAAAACAGTTAACTTTGATAATTTCATTAATAAAAGAATCTTAATGATCTTTAGGAGTTTTCTTACAATGTTTTTTTGTGGATACATTCAAAAACTACAATATTAAAAAATGTAAACTATATCCACTGTGAACATCCTGTGAATGAAATTACTTGGAATGAAATTTAAATATAATTAAAGAAATTGAAAAATAGCAAAGCTCAAGGCTGGGATGGATTAATACCCAAAATCTATAAATCACTACACCAGAATATAACTTCATTATATATTAAGTTAGTAATGGAAAGCAGACATATTCCTCTATCATGGAAAATATTCTTTAGCTTTTCCACCATTAAAAGTTGGTAAATATGCAGACTTATGCTCTTCTTACAGACACATTATTTTATTATACATTAATTATATACAATTTTTATTTCCATACTTATGTCTAGAATGAAAGAATTTTCTAACTACCTTATACATAAAGATCAAACAGTTTTTTTGTTTGTTTTTATAAATAGAGTAACACAATATAATATTAAAAGAATCATAAGTATCACATATTGTGCAATAGCAAATAAATGTAAATTAGCAGTTCAGCAGTTACAGACTTTGACATAGACAAATCTTTTGATTAGTCAAATAGCTGTACTTATTTAAGCTGGTAGAAATTTATGGCTCTCCTAAAGATTTTATTCATTTTAATAACTGATCTATATAACAATTAAAAATCTTATGCTAAAATTAATTATTTCCTGTAGACAAAGCCAGGATGCATGCTGTGGCGGTGTAAGAGGGTGTTCCTGTAACAGGTTATCTAAATAAGTGTATGAAACAAGGTTTCCCTCTTTTTTATTTATTGTATACATTAGCAATTGAGCCATCTCCAAATTATATAAGGGATAATATTAGAAATAAAAGCTTTATAATTGATGATTTTCCCTCTAAGTTACCTCTGTGTGTTGATAACATTCTGTTAACTACTGGTGACATTAATAAATCATTTATAGAAATATAAGAATTGATTAAACTTTATGATTTTTTTCTAAAATTAAATCTAATAATGAAAAAATTGTATTAATAAATCAAAAACTAAATGAGACACAACTAGATCATTTAAATCCAGGATTTGTGAAAACCTGTATTAAATACTTAAATTATTGGGTAATAGTGATGTTATTTTAAATGAGAATTTCAGGAAGCTTACAGAAAACTTACCAAACTAATAAATAATTTGAATAAATTATTCATTTCTTTTGAAGAGCTGCGGTGGTGCAGCGGTAGCATTGTCACCTCCCAACAAGAAGTTCTCTCATTTGATTCTTGGCTGGAGTGCCTTATGTGTGGAGTCTGCATGTCCTCCCTGCGGTCGAGTGGCATTCGAAAGACATACGTGAATGGCTGTGCCTTCATTGAAGGTTGGGTGTCGGGCTGGCACCTCAGCACCATAAAAATCGACTGCCAATCATTAGCGGACTGGAGTTCTGCTGTGGCGACCACTAACCGGGAAAAGCCAAAAAAAAAAAAATTAATTCCTTTTGAAGACAGGCTTATACTCATTAAATGCTTTTATTTCTCAAAATAGTATACATTATTTGATCAATACCTTTAATTACTGATAAGAAAATAATAAAATAATTAAACAGATTGATATTAAATTTTATTTTGCATCCAACCAAACCAAGACTGGCAGTTTAAAATCATATTAGAAGTTTGAATAATGGAGATATTGGATTTCCTAACACAGAGGCACATTCTCAAGCTTCTTTGATTAGGATTATACTTTATTGCTTAGATAATCATTATGTTGCACAATGGAAATTACTGCATATGATTATTTGTTAGAAATTTCCATTAAAAAAATCTCTTCTTTCTTTAGACACCGTATATAATAAAATTATCTCAATTTTAAAAAGTTATTCTGGTGGTCCTATTAATAGGTTATGTAATTTACATTTTGCAAATATTATATTAAAATATGTTATTAATGACACTAATAAACATTGTAATATAAACATAGTTATTCTATTTCTTTTTAACAGAATATATCTCTAGATTTATTGCTAGAGCTAAAACACAATAACTTCATATACTAGTTCAGTTGTTTCCTTTGATATAATGTTATTATAACAGATACAACTATATTTAATTATGAAATTAATCATAATAAATGGATTCTAATGATCAACATTAGATTACAATTTTTGTAAGAAGAAAGATCTAGTGACTAATGCTGAAAAAGGCATAAAAGCCATCTATCCAAATTCTCTAGAAAATGTTCTGTTATCAAGCAGAGCAAGTAGACAGGTAAAAACAACACTTCTCAGATTACATAAATTAATGTTACAATTGAATTTAAAATTAAATAATAAATATTGGAATTTTATAACCAAATATGATCTTAAAGATGTGTGAGATGATTGTAGCAACAAGCACCTTTTTGAAATAGTTGGGATTGTCTACAAGCAACATCCACTGTAATTTTTTTTCATAAAAGTATTTGCAAAGGATTTTTCTTGCACTAAATAAAATCATTAAAATGTTCAACAGTAAAAAATAATTTTGTTGGAGATGTATGAAACTGCTAAATTGATTGCTATAATATTTTCTAAAAAACTGTAAGATTTTGGGAAAAGATTCAATACTTTTAAACGTAGTTTGGTCTGACAAATGTTTCATTTTATGTTCAATAATAGTCACAAATGCTCATTTTCCTAAATGTATTAATGAACAGCAATATGCATTAGTATGGTCTTTATTGGACATTACAAGAAAAGTAATTACTGCAAATTGGAAAAAGGAAACTTTTCCTAACTTTTCTAAATTATTTAGTCTTCCCACTGTTATCTGACAAAAAGAAACAAATTCTGTTGTTATGAGAATGAAGGGTAAAGTTCTAAATATAAAATATTGGAGGAAAGTGGGAATATTCATACAGAAATTGAAATTATTGTCAAATAGATAATAACAAAACTGAAGAATGTCTGTTTAGAAAAAACTGATTGTGTGACTGGATATAGTTATTTGTTTAGATTTATGTTATAATCTATACATATGTTTGTGTGTTGTAATTTCAAAATAAAAACATTTTGAAAAATCATATACTAGAACATAACAGCATTGAGCAAAATGGTCTACAAGACAGACTATCTATTATAGGTTAATGACATTCAATTTACAGAAATTATATTATTTTTTGTATGTTTGTATGTCTGCACGTGTGTGTGCTTGAAGTCATGGAGCTTACCTGGTGAGGGTTCATAATGAGCTTTGGTCAAAAACCAATAACAAAAAATAAATAACAATAAATACCTGGATGCTTTTTTTTTTTTTGCTTATATAATTAGATACAATAATTTCTCTTTTAATACTTGCACTTCATGATAATTTCTATGATCTTTCCACTAGAAAGTGGAATTTTGACAATACTACCTTATATAACTTAATATAGCATTGAATCATTTTTTGTAATAAAATAAGATTATGATACAGAATCAGACAGAATCTACAGATTTAAAGCCTTTCTAATATATATATATATATATATATATATATATATATATATATATATATATATATATATATATATATATATATATATATATATATATATATATATATATAAAACAAATGCAGCAATCAGTGCAACTACCACGGCTGTCATGAAATTAAAATTTAATATAATAAAACATTCATAAAGATTAACGTTTTTGGATAATTCAATTTTCTTCATCAGATCAAACTTTCCATGCAAACAATTCTCTATTTAAAAACATCACCAGCGATTCAAAATCATCCCCATAATCTACACCCCTTTAGGGCTGGTTTGAGAGGTATATTTCTGTTAACTCCAGGTATCTTATCAACCTGTAAGTTATCTATATAGTTCATCTCAGCTGTCTTAGTAACTTTCACTAAATCTCCTCCCCTTGTATAAGTTCATAGGTGTGTACTAGGCTAATGGCCCTGGAGTCTGTACAAGCCTAGCCCATAGGATTACCCTGACATCATGCCACCCAACTTTAGTTCCTAGTGCCTCTGTCGAGTAAGGCTACTGGAGTGATTCCTGGGGTGAATTTTCTATTTCCCATCCACTCATCAAGATTTCTCTTGAAGAGGGCCAGTGAGGTGCTCTGCTTGACATGTATGGGAAGTCTATTACATAGCATGGGCAGTCTCTGGGTTATGAACCTGTCCCTTCAACATGTTCTATTGATTGTAGTAATGAAGTTGAGGTCTCTGGAACATGTGGTGCAGAGGTATTGGGATTTCTTTAGATGTAGCATTTCTAACAGAGCTGGGTCAGACATGGCTTTGTAAGCAGAGACCACCTCTAAGTAAGTGATATGAGACAGAGAATAGTTGGAGTTTTTTGAATCTACCCATACAGGACAAGTGTTTAAGGTCTAGGATCATCTTTGTTGGGTACTTTTGCGGCCTCTCCAGTTGTTGCAGTTGTCTAGTGAGGTACATGACCAATTGGGGCATTGTACTCAATGATTGGGCTAATGAGGGAAGAGTAGAGGGAGACAATGACCTCTTTCTTCCTGGATGCAAAACCCTTAGTAATGAGATGTGCCACATAGAAGGACTTTCTGACTACAGTGGCAATGTGGTGGTCAAAAGAGAGGTTGCTGTCAACCTATGTTCCTAGATCTCTTATAATGCCTTCTGTGTTCAGTGGACTACCATCGATGTGGTAATTCAAGGGAACCATTTTTTTCCCAAGGGGGAAGACAACACATTTTTTGGCATTGAGCTTAAGGTCTTGGTTCTGACACCAGTCATTGGTCTCATTGAGACCTTTTTGTAGTATGTCAACATCACTTCAGGAGTTAGTTAATAATAGCTCCCAACTTGCAATCGTCTGTGAACTTTGTCAGCCAGAGTCCCTTTGTGTTAGCCTGGACTTCAGAAAAGTAGATACCAAACAGGAGAGGCCCCAGGACCAAACCCTGTGGGACTCCATTCATGACTGGTCGACAGTGAGTCAGCTACTTTTACACTGTGGGTTCTATCTGTGAGCCAGTTTGCAACCCACCTAGTGATACAGGGGTTGATGCCTAGCTTAGTGAGTTTTTCTATGATTCCTGAGTGGGGAATGGTATCAAAGGCCTTGGCCAGATCAAGGTAGGCTGTATGAACCAACTTGCCTTCATCCACAGTTCTGGTGACTGAACAAAGAAGTTGACCAAGTTGAGCAGGCATGATCTACCCTTCACAAAACCAAACTGTGTAGGATCCAGAGTTTGGAGATTCCCTATATCCTTGTTTATTAGGTCCATGATGATGCATTCCACAGCTTTGCATATCAGACTTGTCAGGCTATTGGGGCGATAGATCCCGGGGTCTGTAGTCGCTCCTCCCTTGTGGAGAGGGATGACTGTAGCAGTGTGCCATTCAGTAGGGACAATGCTTAAGGTGAGGCTGTGATTGAACAGGGCACACAGGTGAGGTGACATTTTTCTCTGCAGTTCATGTAGAACACACCAGGGGATATTGTCAGTTCCCATAGAACTGTATTCTTGGCCTTGGACAGTGCTGTTTTAACCTGTGCAGCAGTAATACTGGGTGCCTGGCAATCTACTGATATTGTGATTGGCCCTTTGGGGGGAGGGGGTAAACTTGGCACTGAATCTGTCAGCCAGTATATTGGCAATATCTGTTGGCTAGGTATAGGAGGTACCATTATGTGGTAGCTCAGGTCAAATCTGGGTATTGCCGGGGAGATTCTTTATATAACAATAAAAGGCCTTGTGGTTGTCTTTGCTATCTGCTGCAATTCTGCCTTCATAGCTAGCTTTAGAGGATTTGATGAGGGATCTCAACCTTTTTTTAAGGCTAATAAGGGAGTTTTTCCAGTCTTGGGGCTTCCCCTTATTCCGCATCTGTTTCCTGCTTCTGTTGTACAGTTTGTTTATGGCAGGGGGCCATCAGATTGGCTTCCCATTTTTGAGGAGAGTGTCTTGGTACTATTGGATTTGGCGAGAGCCATGCAACTGTCTACAGTGCACTGGTGTATGATTCGGCAGTCATGCAACTATTCTCCTTTTGCATGGGTGCCGTGAAGTTAGCTACCTCTGTTTTTAGGAGCCCAAAGTCAGCTTTGGAGAAGTTTTTCATGGTGATTACCTTTGTGGGGGGGCTAGGGATGTGGATTTCCAAGGTGATTAGTTTGTGGTCGGATCTAACCAGGAAGGAGTTGACTACTGGTGTAGAGCAATGGTCACCCATGTTAGTAATGACCAGGTCAAGGATATTGCTACCTCTAGTGGGGGTAAGAACAAGTTGGTCTGAGGCAATGAAATTAATGAATTCCAGAAAGCGTTGGGCAAGTGTATTGGTACATGAGTAGTTTTCCCAGTTAATGGCGGCATAGTTGAAGTCGGCCAGTATGAGATTGTTAGGTTGGACCCTAATATTCTCCAGGGTGCTTAGGAATGTGGAGTGTGAATCTTTGGACATGGTTGGGGACCTATAGCAGGCTATGACCTGAATCACTGTCTTACCCAATGTTAGCTGCACCTGAAGTATCTCAGTGTTATGCTGGGTTATCATTCTGGAGGTGTGCCAATCCTGTATGAATATGGAAACACCACCACCACCTTTGGAGCTTCGTCCAAGTTCTGGGGCTGAAAGGTGTGGAATGAGTTATAGCCTGGTAGTGCAGGGGTGCTTTCTGCTGCCTAGAACCAGGTCTCTGTTACAGCACAAATGTCGATGCTCCCCATTTTAAGGAGTGCTTCAAGTGAGTGCATTTTGAGATTTAGACTTCTAGTGTTAAGCAGCATGACTCTCAGATTGCATTTGTTTGTAGCTGTTATGGTGGTAATTTGGTCTTTGGATCACCATCTAAAAAAGGCACTATAGGGGTGGCAAGAGCCTTGGCCAGTATCCGGAAGCCCAGGGGTGACAGATGCAGGCCATCTCTGGCAAAGCATTGAGGTCTGTCAATTATGTCATCCCAGGCAGACAAATACTGGATCCCCTTAGAATGACACCAGAAACATAGACAATTGTTGAAAGCAATCATTTTCTGCTTGTGCTGTGGTATCATTCTGGGTGATGGTAGGATTCTGCTCAGGGCTAGGTTACCCGCCTGGGCTACATAATCCGAGAGCTCCTCCATGTCTCTTTTCATGTAGTCCAGGGAGGTGCATCTTAGATCATTCACATCCACATGTATAATGACAGAGTCATATTTGTACCTGTTGTTGAGGGACCTGAGTACATGCCTTATTTATTTATATTTATTTATTTATTTAATTTTATTTTATTTTACATTTGTTGACCGAGATAGTCGGACTGGATCAAAGTCCATTTACAGTGGAGGCCCGGGGAGATAAACTCCAAACATATTTAAGTACAATGCAATACAAAATGAAAATGTGGTGGATCCTGGTGCCTGACAAGCACCTGAATGTTACTTTCTCCTTATTCAACCTAGTGAGTGGGACATCAGTGTGCCTCACTATCGAGTTACCTATGACTAGTGTGTTGGGCACGCAGTTTTGTCTTAGGGGCGTTGGCTGAGTGGCACACTGTTTAGGAGTTATGTGTCTCATGATTAGTATTGTGTTGTGGTGGTCGAGTGCTTTTCTGCCTTGGAGGTCTCTGCTGTTTGGGTAGATTTTTATTGAGAGCCTCAGTGAAGGTGGGTGTGTGTTTTGTTTTTATATGAAGACAGTGCTGGTGTGTGTTCTGGAAGTCTATGTGTTCCATGTGGTGTAGTGCAAGTGTTGACCTTCTCCTCTTGACCAGCTATTCCAGTCTTGGCTGGAGAGTGTGTGGCTTCAAATTTAGATATATAAATGCATCTCTTGCAAGTCTGAGTGTTGTGAAGTAAGAGGAAAGGGTTATCAGTGTACATCAGGCAGTTGCTACATTGCTTCAGGATGCCGAAGTTCACCAGGTTAATAGGAGAAAGCACAGGGAACTTACCTTTAGACATGCCTGGAGGGGTGGGCATTAATAATAAGTACTGGAGCCATTTCCTTGTAGAATGCTTAGTGCTGGTAGCACTTTTGCATGCTCCATTAATTGCCACAAGAATTCTGGTAGAGTGCTAAACTAATAAGCTAGTAAAAGTGCATGAGAGGAGAGAACTAGCAGATCTAAGGGAAAATTTGAGGAGCAGACTTTGGCACTGCTCCGAAGCTTACAAACAGTCCTGGATACAGCAAATCAGTATCTGGACTAGTCTAGGTACAAGAAAGATGGGAAAAGCACAAATGCGGGGTTTTAAACCAGAAAGTTGAAAGATACGGAAAAACTGCCCAAATGGCCAATAAACTACAATTTCTGGGCCAGAAACCAATCCGCTTGTGGTAGATAGGCTACCTAGAGCTTACCACTCCCGCTGACAATCTAGAAGGCTTCCCTCCAACATAGAAAGGCTTGGGGGGCTCAGAAGCTTACAAACAGTCCTGGATACAGCAAATCTGTATCTGGACTGGACTAGTTACAGGAAAGGTGGGAAACAAGTGCAACATGGGCTTTTAAACCAGAAAGTTGAAAGAGATGGAAAAACTGCTCAAACGGCCAATAAACTACAATTTCTGGGCCAGAAACAACTACTTTTGTGGTAGATTGGCTACCTAGTTCTTACCACACCCACTGATAAGCTAGAAGGCTTCCCTCCAACACAAAAATGCTTGAGGGCACAGAAGCTTGCCAACAGTCCTGGATGCAGCAAATCTGTATCTGGACTAGAATAGTTATTACAAGAAAGGCAGGAAACAAGTTTAGAATTTTTTTCCAGAAAGCAGCTAAAACAGCACTAAAAACAATTCAAGTGCAGTGCAAGCTAACACACTTGAGTGTGTAGCAGTAATAAAGCAAATACAGTTTAAATAAATGCAATGTATTCAAAATGTATTCTGAAATAAATTCAGTTGTTGTTTTATTCAATTCTGAACAGTTA
>NC_056731.1:1283304089-1283389089 GCF_019279795.1 Protopterus annectens | reverse complement strand
GGCTGCGGCTGACCAAGTGTGTTGACAACTGCAAACTGTGTGCAATTATTGAATCTCCAAATGCTATCAGTATACTTCAGGGGGTACTTATATAGACCAACGACTGGTGTCTTAGTCATGGTCTCAAACTTAAAAAGAAATACGCCATCATTACCGTTGACAAAAACAATGTCCCTTCACACTATCAATTTAACAATAATACCCTATGTAACAACAAAGTGGTATGAGATCTGGGATCACAAGCAGACTGCAACTTTAACTTTGACCACCATATGTCTACTGTAGTGAGGAAGGCCTTCTACATAGCTCGCTTGATTAACAAAGGCATCACTTATAGAGCAAAGGAGGTTTTAACCCCTGTGTACTCATCACTAATCTGGTCCATAATTGAGTATAATGTCCCTTTTGGCATGTACCATACAAAACACCTAGAGTAATTGGAGAGACCTCAGAGGTTTATAACAAAGAAGATCAAGAGATTCCAGCACATTCCTTATGCAGACCGACTAAAGTCCCTTTCACTATACTCTGTATTGTATAGACTTCTTAGGGGAGACTTATGCCTAATGAATATGGTGGATATCCGTAAATCAAACAGGACTTGAGCTACCCATTCCAGGGACCTCAATATGGCCTGTGACTTGAATAAGATGTGGTAGAGGGACAGATTTGTCTCCCAGTGACAGCAGCATCTTTGAAATAGCCTGCCATTTCATGTGAAGCAGAGCACCTCTATGACACTGTTCAAAAGGAACCTGGATGAGTGGATGAGGCACCATAAATTCTTACCAGAGATAGCACCCACAACCCTCCTAGACACAGGCAGTCATTACTAAATACAATCCTGGATATTGACTAGAGTATTTATGGTATTACATTGGGATGAAACAGCTAGGCTTGAAATGACCTCTGGGTTAATAGCCTAGTAACCTCCTATGATCCTATGATCCAATAGGAGAGACAAGTAAGCCTTATTTAGAAAAAATCACTAGTAAAGTACAATCCAAAGGCAAACCTGAAGTTTAAGATGAAAAATATGCAAATGCATTATGCAACTAACAATAAAACCTATGTGTCCAATGTGGTGTCTACTAAAACTAAAACAATAAAGAGGCCAAGACAGAGCTGTGATGGGTGAGTACTTCATACATAAACAGGTAACAACAGGTTTTACAGATTGTGTGTTTTCTATGAACACTGATTTTCTTAATGGAGTGCTCCCAACTTACATACTCTACTTAATTCCTATCAAGAAAAGAATATGTACTCACTCATGGATAACTATCACTACCCTAGCAAGAAAGGTCTGGCTTGAATAAAATAAAATTTAAACTCTTTTGATGAAGCATCCTTGTGTAGTAGAGTAACTATTATTGCTAGAAATAAGTACTCATAATAGCATTACTGTTAGACAAACACAAACAATTATACTTTCAGTCCAAAATTCAGGCAGCAAGCCCTTCCTACCAATGAGGTGAGCACCTTTATGGCTCATAGGTTACTACTAGGCTAACTGCCCTTATGGGCCATTTTAAGCCTAGCCAATTACCCCATGTCAGAATCAAGCCCTGCACCTTGTGTTTCTAAGGTAAGCACCTTAACCATTACACATACCTCCCACCCACCAACACAGCTGGTGTTCTGTCCAGCAATAAAACATTATGGTCTTCCATAATCACTTCTTGACCTTTAGACAACAGCTAAACCTAATGTTATTACTGGCTTAGAAAATGAGATATCTGTTTTTTGGGTTGGAGCCTCTTTGACAAATGCAGTGAAGTAGAAAGTGAACTTTATAAGCCTAGTTGCTTTAACCCACCATTATGTATGGAGTTAGAAATGTTTTTAAATGTACGTGAAGCACAAATAGTTGAAACATTGGACAGTAGAGCTGGATATAAGTATTACAACTTGACTAAAAATGAGAAAGAATCCCCTGGATTCAGTACTCTAATCTAGCCCTGCACGGAAGCGGCAGTTTAAAAGGAGTATGGCAGCACACCATGCATATTAATGAAGGTGCGCTGCTTGACCCCCTAATCCTACATGGAGCGTGGGCGAGTGCAGGGGGTGTGTCTGAGAGCAGAGCTCTCAGAATAAACATGCCCCTGCAAAGTAGAACAGCAGAAACTGTAAATAAATGAGCAAAACCACTCATAAATGTCTGCATATCCCCACCATACCTCTCAACCTGGAAACATCAAAAATCTGGACAAGGCCAATGAAAAATAGGTACAAATCTGTACGCTGATTAACATCTAATTTGCATACATAATTATTTAACCCCACCCACTCCAATGGAATTGTGGGATACCAACTTTCAAACGCACACTGAAGAACAGACAACCAAAATATGGCACCAGAGTTCCCCTGCAGCCATTCCAATGTTCCATTACTTGGCTATTTCACCCCATTTACCATAAACACTAATGTGTGCATACTGCTTTACTTCTACAATGATTATTTGGTTTCTATTTTTACATTTTGCAGCACAATAACGCACAAACACTAACAAACATCTGCTAAACAAAGCAATACTGTCTCACCATGAAAATAGACTTAGCATTAAAACTTCTCTGCCCTTGAAAGTCACATTCATTGAAACAGCATTGAAACCCACACCACATCCAAAGAAAATACATCTGGCCAGTGGTGGATAAAGAACACCTTTGAGCTGTTTTCAAATCATTGGCCCCTTGCACACAAAACAAGAAACATACATGTGTTCTTTTCTTTGATACACCTTCCTGACTTTAAGTTATATTCCTTGTATAATACAGCACACTTGTTAGACAGAGCACATTTTAAATTTATTGTTTAACATTTTTCCAGTAGGTTGTACTGTAGACAATGAAAGAAAATGCATGAACCAATAATATGACAAAACTGCCCAAAGAGGCACACTACAGTCAAAGACGCACACTGCAACTGCTTCCACAAAATAAGGTAATCTAAGCCCCAGTCCTTGTTCACCTACTCAGTCTCCTTAACTACTGCTCTTCTCCCCCACTCAGCCTTACACTCCATTTTTGCTTCCTCACTCCCGTACATCTCACATATCCATCCTTCTTCCCCCTCGCTCCTTTCCCTCCCACCAAATCCAGAATGCTCCTTCACCCTCACTCAGCTCTTCCCATACAAAACAGCTGTAGTGAGACTTTGGGACAGATAAACTCTGTACTACTGAGTGTCACATTCATGTACAGTCAGTCCTATGATTTGTTTTACACAGAGAATACCTCTTTGCATCAGTTGGTTGAACCACAAAATGGTCTCTACAGTACCCATCCTGTGCCTCAGTGTCTCATTTGAATACACGAGACATGCAACACCTACAACAATGTTGCTGTTACCTATCACAGTGATCCCCCCTAGCCTGTGCAAGTGATGATGATTGTAATCAGATCATCCTCTAACCTACATGGGTAAATTCATGTTAGATTGACACTCTGGATGGTCAATGCATTGAGTAGCATAGCCTGAGTGTGATAATGAATATGTCATTTCATACTTGTGTTGTTTGATTTATGGCATGTAGTAGTGAGGCAAATGCTGTATCTCTGTCAGCGCTATAATGCACTGTAACTACATTTGCCTTAAATGGAGTATTATTACTACCTGATCCTTTCAGACTAAATGCATCACTCTTCATTAGCTGCTGTAATAGGTACAGTGGTCCCTAATATAATTTTCACCTGCTGCTATAGCCATTTCTGCATAGCCATGGTATAAAGTGTTGCACAAACAAGGGCTATTTGGCTAGAGATTTCTGGGGATTACTGCACTGGCCCCCACTGGACACATCAAGACAGCACAACCATTCCTCCAGAAGGCCAAAATTGCATCCCACCACATTCTGTGTTCCTGCACATGTCCAGTATTATATGTCATCTATAGCATGGTCTACCAGGGAAATGAGTTCTGGTGTAAAATACCTGTATACTGGTGGTTCTATGTATGTCTGTCCTTAATAATTATATATATTCCTGTGGATGCTGCCATGTAATGTTGAAGAATTGGTTTGCTATACACATGGCTGCTGCCTGCAATGTCCCTAGTATGTCTCCATAGGTTGCTGAAAATTCCATGTACCCAGGATGTTTAAACTGAGTATACATTAATGTCCACTGGGTTGGGCCATCTATTAATCCCTATTGACTCTGCACTATTCATCTTTAGTGATCATGCATAAGAGCAATATGTGATTTCCTACACAAGGAGAAGAAACCCACAGTCAGTTATATGCTGGTAAGTTAGGCATTTAAGTAATATATACACACTGGTGTGGAAGCTTGTGGTATGCCATGTCTGGGCACTGGCTCTAAACATGGCCAATAACACATGCTGCCATTCTCTAGTAAATGGCATTGCAAACATTTTAACATTTTGTGCTGTAGCTAATTTTGGTGTTCAATACAGGTGAACACCACAAAATAGTATGCCTGTGCTATATGTCTCAGAATCACTCCTCCATGTTTGATTTCATTATTTGCATTAATTACAATGCCTCACTTGTACCGAGAAACTAATATCCATGTCATCATGCAGATCATTGACATATGCTGCATACTGTACTATTTGTGTCACTACTTGCTTCTCTGAATTATCTCCTTGCTATACCTTGACCCTGTCTACACTAATTTGTTCAGTACTATTCATAAGAGCCTATAAATCTCACCTATAACACACCCAGAAACACACACACACACACACACACACACACACACACACACACACACACACACACACACACACACACACACACACAAACACACGCGCGTCCTTACCTAAACTTGACCATTCCGCTTGTCGCTCGCATATAATAATCCATTTGTAAGTGTGTCCTTCTCACAGGCAGCCAGATCCATTTAGAAAAGCAGTCGTTACTTCCTTCCCACTCGCGCGCATTCAAAAACACACCGGCAATGCATGCACAACGTACACGAGTGCTGAATTCAGACAGGCTGATGGAGCTGATGTCATCGCGCATGCGCGGTGAAGTCAGCAACATGCAGGACAAAAAATTAAAAAAAAAAATACGCTGGGAAAATCGGAAATGAAGGGGTGCCACTCGGGAATCGTGGTACCCCATTTTATGACCCCAAAACTCGGCAAAAACAGATAATTCGGGACGGTTGGGAGGTATGATCCCCACCAACAGTCCCCCATGTGTACAACAACAGGACATAAAAATAAAAAGAAGTAATCCCTGTATTTATTTCTAAAACTCCGAGTACAGCTAAATGTAGGTGCATGGGTGTGCCCATTGCTTAGCTATGGTTAAAGCAGCTTAAAAGGGTGAAGAGGATAATAAGGAAGATATATGCAAATGAAACAGCATAGCAATACTGTAATAGTCAGAGCATCCACCTAACGAGCAGGCATTCCTGGTTCAAGTCCCTCTGCAGCACATACCATTTTCCATGTGAAATCTGTATATGAACATATATTTACCTTTTATTGCTGTATAACCTACTAAATAACATTTAAATGTGAACTGGAGTACTGCATTAAATGCACATGTGAAGAGTCAGTACCATAATGAATAAGTCAGCAGTAATCAGGCATAAGCACAGATAAGCAGTAGTAAGCATATGTAAGCACTAGTGAGTGTGTGCAAATGCGTGTGGGCTGGGTGAAGCACCGCCGACACAGATTAAGCAAAGGAGAATCTAACTACATGTAAAACACTGTGACCAGAAGTCAGCAGTGCTTACCTCTGTGCAAACCCGCTTACAATCGCTTGAAAGTGCCTTAAGCACACCATATCCAACAGCCGGTGTTCTGTCCAGCAATAAAACAAACAGCCTCCGCAATGCCGGAACCCAGGACCATGCATACCATACACAAAATGATTTACCACTAAGCCATGCCAGATATGCAGAAATTGTATGTTATCAGAAACATAACCCCAGCCCAGTCATGCAAAAGTACAGAGAATGTATACCTACAGCTAGATGGGTGTGTGTCGGCAAATATATCACTAACTAAATGGATACAACATATATATAGATGTAGTCACATATATATATATATATATATATATATATATATATATATATATATACATATATATAAATATCCAGAGATATACACATATAAATTCAAATATATGGACAGATATACATGCAAATGCTGACAACTACACATATATATATATCAACATCTATATGTCTACATATACACATCAAGTGACCTATGTAAGCAGATATATGACTCCATAGGTATATTCCGACATAGTTAGACAAATGTAAGCAAATGTGTATACCCACAGAGGTATATAAGGCCAGACATCTGTAGATACCAATGGTAGATGAACAGAAACATATATGTCCACATGCACCGTCAATGGGCCTTAGAGGCTCCAAACAATATACGTCACATACGAATTTGCATACCCTCTGCCCAGCGAAACATACCCGCCCTGCAATACACTACCAAACTCATAGCATTGTACATCTGTCATTGAATTATTGAATTAAATCAGCCCTCTGTTATGTGTCACATGTCAACATCACATACCCCTCGCTCCCACCCACTAGGCGGGCCAAGCAGTACAGGCCCATCCAACCGGGCCATCCCCAACCCATACATGCATAGCCCACAGTTCTGCTTCCCCCCACGCGCAGCACAGATGCAGCCACCACCGCTACCCTGGTTACTGACCCATAGCTACCACACCAACACACATTGCCCCCCCCGTACCCATCCCGTATGATGTCCCGACCCAAGTATCCTAGGTGTGGCACACACCGGAGACCATGCACATAGTCAGGGGTACCTATGTAACCCTGGGTGTAGACCAAGTTTGAATACCCAATGTTTGGGTTGTCCCACATGGGACAAATGTATTCCTGGTACTAACAATAGATGTCACGTGTGCCTCTGTGTAAACCAACAGATGTGGTAGGTATCGCAAAGCATATGTGGCACACAAGGGTGGCCGGTATGCACACGAAACACAGCATCCAGCAATACCAGTCAACATTACCAGATATGTAGCTAAAGATTTAGTGGTATATGTGTTAGTATAAATACCCATAACTAAACAGATATATACCTCCCCCTCTCTGTAGTAAAAATGTATACATACATAGATAGACATATAAATAAATACCCACATATACATATGCAGACACCCATACAGCCACAACTCATCAGATATATATAGAGCAATATATGTGTGTGTGTATGCAGACATATATATAAATATATATATATATATATATATATATATATATATATATATATATATATATATATATATGTGTGTGTGTGTGTGTGTGTGTGTGTGTGTAGATATACACAGATATATAGCTATGATAAGATACAGCACTTAGGAATGACATTTGTTCAGCCATGCCAATGGAGGTGATGGCCCCAAGAAACATGTAACACATAGCATGAACCCCCCCCCCCCAATCCGGACAGGGGAAACATACAAACAAACCCACAAACAATGTAAAGAATCCACTGCTCCCCAGACCACAGACAGGATAAAACAGGGGAGACACAGTGGATCTGAGAAGTCTAATCTTGGAACAGAGACAGGAGCAAATATCTTGTTATAGGAGGAAACCCGTGCGATGACCTATCAAGGCAAGGCATGTACATACCTGGACTACAAGGGTGGGGAAGCCTGATGACCCATGGTTCGAGACAATGTACGAGATGGGTCCCATGAAGTGGAGAGTGGGCAGTGTGTAGTGGTGTGTTTAGACCCAACCTGCACCCAGAGTAAGGATGAGTGCTGTAGACTAGGCATGGGTGGGGGAACTTCTTCTTCTTCTTTCGGCTGCTCCCATCAGGGGTCGCCACAGCAGATCAACTGTTTCCATTTCTTCCTGTCCTCTGCATCTTACTCTGTCACACCAACCACCTGCATGTCCTTCTCACCACATTCATAAACTTTATCTTAGACCTTCCTCTTTTCCTGTTACCTGGCAGCTTCATCCTTAGCATCTTTTTCCCAATATACTCTGCATCCCTCCTCAGCAAATGTCCAAATCAACATAATCTTGCCTCTCTGGCTTTGTCTCCAAACCTTCCAACCTGGGCTGACCCTCTAATATACTTATTCCTAATCCTGTCCATCCTCATCACACCCAGTGTAAATCTTAATATCTTCAACTCTGCCACGTCAAGCTCTGACTTCTGCCTTTTTGTCAATGCCACTGTCTCCAACCCATATAACATAGCTGGTCTCACTACCCTCTTATAGACCTTCCCTTTCACTCTTACTGGTACTCATCTGTCACAAATCACTCCTGACACTCTTTTCCACCCACTCCATCCTGCCTGTACTCTCTTCTTCACCTCTCTTCCACACTCAACATTACTCTGAAGTGTTGATCCCAAGTATTTAAACTCCTCCACCTTCGCCAACTCTACTCCCTGCATCCTCACTATTCCTCTATCCTCCCGCTCATTCACACACATATATTCTGTCTTAGTCCTGCTGACCTTCATTCCTCTTCTCTCTAGAGCATATCTCCACCCAACCTGCACCCAGAGTAAGGATGAGTGCTGTAGAGGAGGCACGGGGAACTACGGGTATATAATCATGGGTCTAGGAGTGCAGGTGTTTACTGGAGCACGTCTTTGAGGACCACCCCAGGGATGTAAGCAATAGCGTTCACTGGGCAGAGCCACCACCCAGTGGGCAGACACTCCTGCTATGAGTCCCACTGCAGCACAGTCTATTTTACATGGCAAAGAATGGTATAACCAGATGTAGATGTAAATATGTAGAGGTATGTGTGTGTGTATATATACCCATAACTACATGGAGATATACCTCTCCCTCTCTGCAGTACAAATGTATACATACATAGACAGACATATATATAAATACCCACATATAGATATATACATCTGCAGATGCCCATACATCCATATGTCATTAGATATATATGTACAGCAATGTATATATATATATATATATATATATATATATATATATATATATATATATATATATATATATATATATATATGTGTGTGTGTGTGTGTGTGTGTGTGTGTGTGTGTGTGTGTGCATTTATACACATATATATAGCTAGGATATGATACAGCAGTTAAGAATTACATGCATTCACACAGGCCGTGCCAATGGGGGTGAGGGGCCAAATCAACAAATGTGTAACATGTAGCATCAACCCCCTCCCCCCCAGCTAGCCAGGTGAAACATACAAACACAATAAAAGTAAACAAACCACTGCTTCCCAGACTACAGGAAGGATACTACCAGTGTGAGAGACCTGCCAAGTCTAATCTTGAAACAAAGATAAGAATGTCCCTTGCGGGACAAGCCAAAAATGTTATGATTATTCGGGCTTCAGGCCATTATACAGATAACCAAGGCACGTATGTTCCTGGACTACAAGGTTGGGGAAGCCTGATGACCCATGGGGTGAGACAACGTACGTGATGGGTCCCAAGAAGTGGAGAGTGGGCAGTGTGTAGTGGTGTGTTTAGACCCAACCTGCACCCAGAGTAAGGAAGACTGCTGAAGAGGAAGTGCAGTCTGGGAACTATGGGTATGACATTATGGGCCTAGCTGTGCAGGTGTTGACTGGAGTGGTTCTATGTGGACCACCCCAAGGATGTAAGCAATAGTGTGTATTGGGCAGAGCCGACGCCTAACGAGCAGCCACACCCGGTACGAGTCTCACTGCAGCAAAGTCTAGTTTACATGGCAAAGGACGGTATAACCAGATGTGTTGTTGCAAACCCACTAAATGACACCAAAGAATGCATAGTCAGAATACCCTACTGTAGGCATGTAAGCCGAACTAATTGGCATCACAAGGTATGATTCCTGTCCAGACCTCTCAACTGTCACTGATCTTCAGGGACGTCCCTGATATAGACTCTGACTGTAGGTCTGTCCCTCTTAATCCCTCTTAAAACTGGTGACTGCTAATGAAAAGATGGTGAGTTGCTCTTAATAAATAATGATAGTAATCCAGAGTTATAGATGTTTTATGTCAGAATTTCTATATTACTCCACATTCTCTTAATGAAGCTGCGGTGGTGGTGCTGCGGTAGCATTGTCACCTCACAGTAAGACGCTGTCCGGTTCGATTCGCAGCTAGAGCGTCTTCTGCATGGAGACATTCGTGAATGGGCATACCTTTGTTGAAGGTTGTGCGTCAGGGCTGGCAACTCAATACGTATAAATCTATCTGCCAATCATTAGTGGACCGGAGTTCTGCTGTGGCGACCCCAAGCTGAAATACACAACAACTCCACATTCTCTTAATCTGCAAATGTTTCAAGTTAATAGTACAAATATTTAAAAATTGTCCCTGATTGTCCATGATTATTTGAGGATTTGTCTCTGAGTCTGTTGAGATTTGTCTCTGATCAGTTGAGAGCTATGTTGCTGTCCTCACCACCACCCAGGGGTGTGATTGTCCAGACCTACCTCCAAATGCAAGGTATATACACAGTTGTCACTGTAGAAGAAATGGCCAGCTGCGGACCTTCCCATCAGCCGTCCTGCACATCCCTGGACATGTCCCCACTATCAACCCCTCTGTGTGGCCCAATAACACCACTTACCTATCGACCCCTGTTGCATTCATAGTAATGTTCACAGTCACAGGTAGGTGATACCCTCGACACAACTATATTGGCAGAAATTGGAACCCCCATCCAGGTGTATTACTGCAGATGTTCCAGACTACACATATAAATAACATATAAAGGGAAAACCCAAGCACACTTGGATCACCACCTTGTGAAGTCTGCCACCCCCCCAACACTCCAGACCCCTACACCAACTACTGACACTGACACTTTCTGTCCTGCCTCGCATACATATCCCAACACCCTGCAAACCTGCACTACCGGTCCCCCACCAATCAGTTGAATGGCCTACTATACAGTTAAATTGTCCCCCCTCCACCTACCCGCCTACACCTCCACTATTCACATCTACTCTTACAACACAGGTATGGCATAACTAAACCTAACCCAAATACCTGAGTGTAGCCTAACCAGAAATGCTAAACTGGAATTCCACTTAACCTTACACTGACCTTTGTGAACAGTCATACCTGACATGTACACCTGATGTAAGCATGTATAATAACGACATGTACATGAAGTAGCATGGAGGTATGCGGCAGCAAGCAGGAGTATACCTGTGTGGGCAGAGGAAAGCAATGCCCATACTGGTTAAGCAATGTGGAGGCCAACCCAGTGAAAGACGCTGTAAATGGAGGTCAGCAAGTCCGAGCCTAGAGCACACCAGCGCATACCCGCCTATGCTTCCCCCACAGTTTCTTAGGCAGACTGTAGCCCACAGCCTTCATTGTGGCTAGTAACAACATAATCAGCACTCCTAGCCCCCCCCCCCCGCACACTATAGTGCAAGTGAGTTACCATGAAGGCATGGCAGATATACAATCAGTTGCTGTTATCACAAACATATCATCCGGCACAGTCAATCAACAGTATAGGAAATGTATGTAAGTATGTACATTAATACCAGCAAACATTTGCACAGTGCTCAGTAACAGTATTCCGAGCAGTCTATGAGTACCAATGAACAGTGCCTGTCCACGCATACTGTGAGAACAGTAGTCTAGTATAATACTGAAGAGAGGAATGGAAAATGGCCCATGGCGTGGGGGCGTGTTTCATCTGCGGAAGTGGGAGATGAGGCTGGTCTGGTTTGTGAGCAAAACACTGCATCTGAAAACCATGGCAGGATGCTACCAGTGGGAGAAACAGTGTAGACCAGCAAAGTGTACTCGTGACACAAGGACAGGTCCGTCCCTGCCGGGATGCACCAGACGTTATGGGTCACAATAATGTTCCCACCATTATCGGAGGTGGATGAAGGGAAGACTCAAACGTACATGACCTAAACTGATGAAGAGCTTGCAGAAGGTTGCATTGATACAGTAATATGGAGGAATACCGAGATGGGCAGATAGGGAAATGTGTGGAGGTGTGGTATGGCAGGGCTAGCAACTGCAGAATGGATGGATGCTGAGTACATGGAGCTCGGGGGCTAGGGAAAGGGAGCATGGGTATGACATTAAGGTAGGAAAATGCAAATTACGCAGAGCTGCAATAGTGTAGTGCGCAGAGCATCAGCCTACCGTGCACACATTCTTGGTTTGGGTCCCATTGCAGCACATTCTATTTCCCGTGTGAAATTGGTATAACATAATCATTTTGCTGTATAACCTACTAAATGACATTTACACTTGAATAGGAGTACGGAATTACACATAGCCAACTCACTATTCATAGGATATGAGATGACACACAGATATGTATACACAGACAACTTGTAATGGTGTATTTTACAATAATGTATGCCATTACCAACAGCACATAGATCTGCACTTATGTAATCAGTGAGGAATGCAAGGCCCACACAGAAAAGTAGAAGCAGACAGTGCGGATATATAACATACTATGCTGTCCAGGACAGGCCCATCAATTCGTACAACTGTGGCCAAAGGATTTGCCATCAATATAGGTAACAATAAACAATAACAGATGTAGTTCAGCAGCCGCCAGTTACACCCTGTAGTCAAGGCCTAGGGGGACATTTATTACCTGTAATAATGTCTATGCATCTGTCACATGTATGGACCCTGACCAACAAATGTTGTGGACGTCCACGATATGACTGAGATGATAGCAGGAATGCCAGCAGTATATTATGATAGGCCAATACTGAACAACCCCTAACCGTATCACAGCAGGACAAAGCCAGCCATATATGTGGAGGACAGAGGCAGGAACACAGGGCCATACCCATAATATTGCTGTTACACACCCTGCACATTGCTGGTTACAGGATTCGATGCAACATACCCTTATGCAGGAATAATACATCAGGAACAGAACTGGAAGTAGCCATGTACTGATAGCATGCAACAGACAGATTGCCGGGGATATATCTAGGATAAGCCCTTTGTGGTGCACAGGCAAAAGCAAACAGACAATCCACTGGCCATCATGTAGATAGGCCCACTGTTGACAGCTATGCAGACAGACTGCATTCTATCCTAAACTACTATGTACATGCAAACACTGCAAGACCAGCAATATACAAAGCACATAACAAGACCACTCACTCTGTCTGTAGGTCTGGAACAACCTATGATTGTGTAGTTGTCCTGTGTCTGCAAGCCCCACTGTAGTAGGTACCACAACCTGCTGTCTGTAACACTGCTGCCAACATACAGGAAGGATGTCCTCCATACTGGAAAGGTGAAGGGACAACGCCCACATGAGTAAGCATTTTATAGTACTGGGTTGCCATGACAATGGAGAGTGAATGAGAGAGAGAGACAGAGATAGAGAGAAAAGAAAAATGGAAACCAGAACTTACACAGTGGGGAACACAGTACTACAGGCCACAACTGGGAAGGTGTCACATCCATCCAAACACTAAAAGGTATGTAAAACACAACTGTATATAATTTAATGTAGGATGTGGTATAGATTAATAGGATGTATGATGTAGAATGTTTGATATGTGCCATCTGTAGTTGTCTCTGTAATGTCTGGACAATACTGTCTGTCCCTGTAAGCGGTGGGACATACCCGCCAACTGTGCAGATCAGCAATGAATGACAAAGATGTCAGCCATAATATCTGTGTATGTTATGTTAGTGTGAAGAATAGCTGCTGGTGGATGTACTGCCATCATGACAGACACATGTGTCAGTGCACAGCACTTGCAGGACAGTCATGTGAATGTGTAATGTAGCATGCACAAATGCCATAGGTGTGTAACAGGCATACCATCAATCTCACACCATAGTTGCCACCCTAATGTTAGGCTATGTTCACATGTGGCACCTGTCTGTGTTGCAGCAAGGCAGAACAGTGCAGCTGTGAATGAAAGACGGTTACAGAATGTGGACCGGATATCTGTATGCACTCCACATATCTGTGTGATACAGACTGTGACGTGATGCTTATGTGTACAGATACAGACACTCATATAGACATAGGTATATCAACAATGTACAACATGTTTCTACATATATATGTACATAGATGTATATTTATACACATATATATAGTGGCGCTGACATTGGCATGCAGGTGCAATAGTCTGCAATAGGCCAGCAAAGATAAGTGTCCCCACAGGGAGCATGGCTACAAATACATAGCACAACACTGCATCTGAAAACCATGGCAGGATGCTACCAGTGGGAGAAACAGTGTAGACCAGCAAAGTGTACTCGTGACACAAGGACAGGTCCGTCCCTGCCGGGATGCACCAGACGTTATGGGTCACAATAATGTTCCCACCAGTATCGGAGGTGGATGAAGGGAAGACTCAAACGTACATGACCTAAACTGATGAAGAGCTTGCAGAAGGTTGCATTGAGACAGTAATATGGAGGAATACCGAGATGGGCAGATAGGGAAATGTGTGGAGGTGTGGTATGGCAGGGCTAGAAACTGCAAAATGGATGGATGCTGAGTACATGGAGCTCAGGGGCTAGGGAAAGGGAGCATGGGTATGACATTAAGGTAGGAAAATGCAAATTATGCAGAGCTGCAATAGTGTAGTGCGCAGAGCATCAGCCTACCGTGCACACATTCTCGGTTTGGGTCCCATTGCAGCACATTCTATTTCCCGTGTGAAATTGGTATAACATAATCGTTTTGCTGTATAACCTACTAAATGACATTTACACTTGAACAGGAGTATGGAATTACACATAGCCCACTCACTATTCATAGGATATTCAATGACACACAGATATATATACACAGACAACTTGTAATGGTGTACTTTACAATAATGTATGCCATTACCAACAACACATAGATCTGCACTTATGTAATCAGTGAGGAATGCAAGGCCCACACAGAAAAGTAGAAGCAGACAGTGCGGATATATAACATACTATGCTGTCCAGGACAGGCCCATCAATTCGTACAACTGTGGCCAAAGGATTTGCCATCAATATAGGTAACAATAAACAATAACAGATGTAGTTCAGCAGCCGCTAGTTACACCCTGTAGTCAAGGCCTAGGGGGATATTTATTACCTGTAATAATGTCTATGCATCTGTCATATGTATGGACCCTGACCAACAAATGTTGTGGACGTCCACGATACTGAACAACCCCTAACCGTATCACAGCAGGACAAAGCCAGCCATATATGTGGAGGACAGAGGCAGGAACACAGGGCCATACCCATAATATTGCTGTTACACACCCTGCACATTGCTGGTTACAGGATTCAATGCAACATACCCTTATGCAGGAATAATACATCAGGAACAGAACTGGAAGTAGCCATGTACAGATAGCATGCAACAGACAGACTGCCGGGGATATATCTAGGATAAGCCCTTTGTGGTGCACAGGCAAAAGCAAACAGACAATCCACTGGCCATCATGTAGATAGGCCCACTGTTGACAGCTATGCAGACAGACTGCATTCTATCCTAAACTACTATGTACATGCAAACACTGCAAGACCAGCAATATACAAAGCACATAACAAGACCACTCACTCTGTCTGTAGGTCTGGAACAACCTATGATTGTGTAGTTGTCCTGTGTCTGCAAGCCCCGCTGTAGTAGGTACCACAACCTGCTGTCTGTAACACTGCTGCCAACATACAGGAAGGATGTCCTCCATACTGGAAAGGTGAAGGGACAACGCCCACATGAGTAAGCATTTTATAGTACTGGGTTGCCATGACAATGGAGAGTGAATGAGAGAGAGACAGAGAGAGAGAGAAAAGAAAAATGAAGAGGAAACCAGAACTTACACAGTGGGGAACACAGTACTACAGGCCACAACTGGGAAGGTGTCACATCCATCCAAACACTAAAAGGAATGTATAACACAACTGTATGTAATTTAATGTAGGATGTAGTATAGATTAATAGGATGTATGATGTAGAATGTTTGATATGTGCCATCTGTAGTTGTCTCCGTAATGTCTGGACAATACTGTCTGTCCCTGTAAGCAGTGGGACATACCCGCCAACTGTGCAGATCAGCAATGAATGACAAAGATGTCAGCCATAATATCTGTGTATGTTATGTTAGTGTGAAGAATAGCTGTTGGTGGATGTACTGCCATCATGATAGACACATGTGTCAGTGCACAGCACTTGCAGGACAGTCATGTGAATGTGTAATGTAGCATGCACAAATGCCATAGGTGTGTAACAGGCATACCAGCAATCTCACACCATAGTTGCCACCCTAATTTTAGGCTATGTTCACATGTGGCACCTGTCTGTGTTGCAGCAAGGCAGAACAGTGCAGCTGTGAATGAAAGACGGTTACAGAATGTGGACCGGATATCTGTATGCACTCCACATATCTGTGTGATACAGACTGTGACGTGATGTTTATGTGTACAGATACAGACACTCATATAGACATAGGTATATCAACAATGTACAACATGTTTATTCATATATATGTACATAGATGTATATTTATACACATATATATAGTGGCACTGACAATGGCATGCAGGTGCAATAGTCTGCAATAGGCCAGCAAAGATAACTGTCCCCACAGGGAGCATGGCTACAAATACATAGCACAAAGCATGGCAGATACACATAGCACAAAGCTTGGTACAATACAACCTATGTCCCAATGGTAGGTAAGCAGTTGACATAACAATTGCAGTCTGTGAATGTGTTGTTGTAGCTCATATGGTGGAGGGAGACATATATGTGTATTAAAAACTATGGTAACCCTGCTGTATGGGTGACTCATACCTGTTTCCATCTTTATGTCTTCCAGGAATCATGTTGCATTGTCACCTTCCCATGTACAGTGCCACAGAAATGGCTATCATCATCGACCACCTGGTACAGCACTATGTACTTCATTTTGGCCGGACAGCCCATGACCAGCAGGAGAGGACCACCCTGTGGAACGAGCTAGTCCACAGGGTCAATGATGTCAGACCGCATAACTGCCGGTATGAGTAGGTCGGGCATCATTGCACCAACCTGCTTCTCCATGTACGTCGGCGTACAGCTGCTGTAAGGGGGGGATCACCTCACAATGGGGGGGCAACCTGCCCATCCACCCCTCCCCCGTGTGGAGGAGCTTCTCAGCAGCCTTGTGGCACTTGTCTGCCTGCAACATCAACACCTGGCAGGGCATATCTTGGAGGTGGGTGCCAATGATACACCAGCTGAGGAGCATGCAGGTAAGACCCCAGGTACACTACTCATGTGTATGCATCTGCAGCTGTACAGGTACATCATGCAGAACTGAGATGTCATATACTCTGTCTGCTGCTCTGTAGTAGTAATAAACTGTTGTGTAAAAGCTGTAATATTGTGTAATTCTACTGTTGATGTAATGTAATGCTGCACTCACTTGTTATGAATGCCACAGCTGTGGCCACTGACATCAGCTTTCTCACACTCTTATGTAGGTCCCTCCAGGATACAACCACAGCAGCAGCCCGTAGCCGGTGAGTATGGTTCGTGTTCATGCATGATGATTAACTGGGCATGTAATAGCTAGGGGCTATCCCCCATGCACACATATAACACACCTACCCATACTGCATGCTGTACATGTTCACATTTTGTTGCTGAGAAATGCACTGCATCACAGTAGAGACCATGCTGGGGTATCAGAAGGGTACAGCAGACACATACAAGATAACTAACATCCTGCCAATGTGCAATATGTCCACAGGGATGTGACATGTAGCAGGACACACACCCTACAATAGGGACATGTGTGACTCAACACCACCATGGCTGCAGCTGCACATAAGGAGGTTAAGTAAACACTGCAGATGTAACCCTGACCCCCCAGCACTCATCAAAGCAGTGTGTGCACTCCAAGGGATGTGCACATGAGTAAACCTTGCAACCATGCAGAGGTCTGGGACATGTGTAGGGCACCCCTCACAGCCATGGTAAGGTCTGCTGGTTGTCAGTGTAATAGTCGTGCACTGGTCATACATGCACTGCTGATGTTGTGATCTGTAATGCCAACATCAGGCATTCACAACTGATAGCTGTTCACATACCATCTGAGGTATGTGTTGCTACAACACACATGGGCTGTGAGCAGTGGAGCTGATATAACCTACACAGTA
Organism: Protopterus annectens; assembly: GCF_019279795.1. NCBI lineage: Eukaryota > Metazoa > Chordata > Ceratodontiformes > Protopteridae > Protopterus > Protopterus annectens. Next base: position 1,283,370,988 of record NC_056731.1, on the reverse strand, counting down.
CTACAGATGCATCAATGGTTTCTACACCTGTGAGGTATGGTGCACAGTACTAGGCAGGGTGTGGAACAGGCCACAGTAACACTTTGTACATGGGTGCAGTGTTAACATGGGGAGGGGCCATCACCTACCAACAAAGCCCATGCCTCACACACATGTATACTGCCGCTAGCATGATGTCACTATAGTTGCACTGCATGCTGTTGAGCTCCATGTGTAATGCATGTTGACAGAAGGCTAATGGGATGACTCTGTGTACAAATGTGCAACTCCACATGTAGGAGTGTGGGGTGTGTGTGTGTGACTTGGTTGTGTTCATAGGTGCAATCTAGTGGAGTATGGATGATGCATGTCAGATGTGTGTGTGTGTGTGTGTGTGTGTGTGTGTGTGTGTGTGTGTGTGTGTGTGTGTGTGTGTGTCCATGTATGCACAGGGGATAGTGGGATTGACCACATGGTGGCACTTCCCCTTGGGATTGTGCCGTACATGGAGTGAGACATGGGACACCAGGTCAACCTGTCAGGTATGTGAACACAGGACAGCTGATAGCATAGCAAGGCCTGTAGCATAGAGCATGCATTGGGAGGTGCAGGACGTACCAGGTATACACATCATATTGCCAGCAGCAGATAGGTAACTGGCTACCCACATATGCAGCACTACAAATTCAATGGGGTATTACCACAGCACATCAGTGAGTGTATCCAGTACTGTCATCTACATGATGGGTCGTTTGCGCTGCAGATGTGGCATGGACTGAGCAAAACTGTAGTATGAGGCTTTGGTGTGTGACATATGTAGTGACTGTAGCAGCCCCAACCATATAGGGGCCTCATACTCCATTACTGCCCATACACAGGGTAATAAAGGGTGACAGTTGTGAGACCATGTACAACCTACTCCACCCAGTTCAGGGAGGCGATGGAGTAACAGGTCAGGTGTGGTAACCACACATGTAGGCATGGGGAGGGATGATATGTTAATGGGCTGTAGTGATGTGTGTGTATTAGCAAGTGCCATGCAGGAAGAGGAACATATGTAACTGACTGTGGGACTGTCTGCAAACACAGGGAAGGTGAGGTTGTAAGATGGCTGTCAGTGTGAGTATGTGTGAGTGTGTGTACTGTTATGCACTGCTGTACAGGTCTTAATGTGTGTATTTAATTCCCCCCACAGGTGGCAAGGTGGGTCAGGGTCCTTCCTGCTCGCATACTGAGGTAGGTGTCCCTAAAGACACCGATGATGATGAAGTTACAGGTAAGGCACAGGTGAGGTTGTCAGAGGCCGACACTGTGCCAACATGTGTCTTCACCCTCCTAGCCAGCCCAAGCCCACACATAGTTACAGTGCCCCTACAAACTCTATCATATGTGGCCATAGCAGAGGGACTGTTGATGCTTGGTAGCAATGGCCAGGAAAGTGTGGTGTCCATGCCAACTGTGTCAGGTCACAGTCGGCATAGCCGGATGTCTGGAAGGCCACCACATTGGCAGATGTACCGTCGTGCTCATGGGAGGACCGCAGGTCATCCTGCCCCTGGCAGAGGCCCCACAACTGGTACCACCAGGAGCATTTTTCAGGCTGCAATGGAGGTACAGGCACATATGGAAATGCACTCCAGACAGGTCCTGAGGCTGCAGAGGTCTGCTTTCACAGCTGTAAGTGACAACCTCCATGAACTCACTGTTGCCTTCCATGAATATACTGAGGTCATGGATAGACGGTGAGATGGTTGGCCTCCTCAGCTGTGGTATGTCTGTGCTAGAATGTGTGTTGGGAGTGGGGCAACGTCTGCATGGACGTAGGCCAGAGACACCAGCAGCTGGCAGTCAACGTGGATGTGCAAGGATGCACAGCTGCTCGCACAGCACCAGTACCAGCCCCAGCACACCAAAAGGGCTGCTGTCCACACCACACCACAGCAGGCCACATGCACGTGGCTCTGGCCAAGCCCAGGTTGGACATGGTTCCAGAGGACATATGTCATCATCGGGGAGAGTAGCACCTCAAGGTTTGTACCTGCATGTGCCCATGGAACACCTGGCAGGCACAGTCAGCATGTCTGTAGGCCAGAGGCACTGAACTGCATACCCTGCCAGATATGGTCTGCAGCTGTCCAACATTACCCGTGTGGGGCAGCCGCATGGTGGAACTGTGTGCATGCATACCCACCACATACTGGCACGCACCACATCACCACGCCCCAATCAAGGAACCACATCCCTCACCCACACACATGGTGACACGTGTTTGGACCACCCTTGGCCTCTGACATACCTGCAACACACCCTGTGCATATGATGATACCTGTGCCGCATCCCTGTCATCCACAACATAGATGCAGGGACAGGCTATCATGGTTCTGATGCACACGGTGACTGTAATTGGGTGCCACAACATACTGCAGTGTAGAATGTTGTCAGCGGTAATGTGTACTGCATACATGTCAGGTAGTGTAGCCATGCAGCTAAGATGATATTCCCACACCCTGTGCATATGATGATACCTGTGGCACATCCCTGCCATCCCTAACATCAATGCAGGGACAGGCTAACATGGTTCTGATGCACACAGTGACTGTAGTGGGGTGCTGCAATGTACCACAGTGTAGAATGCAGTCAGGGGTAATGTGTACTGCATACATGTCAGGTAGTGTAGTCATACAGCTAGGATGCATCCCAGCTGTTGGTAACACCAATTGATATCCCCATACTGTAATCCATTTGTGCTGTAGGCACACAATGTGCCAGCAGGAGGATGGTCCGCAGTCATATTCCACAGGGGTATGTCAGTGTGTTGACACCATGGCCGTGACATATGTGGTGTGCAGTTGCACACATGCCACAGGTATGTATAACAACTACTGGCCGTGCAAACATGACCGGTGGCCTGCTAGTACAGGTATGATCTGCACACTTATGTCATTCCTTCCACATACGCACACATCCTGACTTGCCGACACTGTGTCTAGACCCCAACCCGGGTACGTAGTGCTACTAAACTTTGTGGCTGTCATTGCACACACAACACCATCTGTAGGGTGAGGTGTGTACCAGGTCACGTGCTACACATCCACAGACATGTACAATATGGTAATGGGGGATGTAACGTTTGTTTATGGTGAATACATAGTGTGTCATACCATCATATACACACTGACCGACACATAACGGGTAGATACACATCTTAGAGACCTGGCTATATAGTTGATAACTAAGTAGTCCATGTGTCCAATGTGTAACAGGTAGGCTTCACACAACACATGTGTAACTGGGCTGTGTCCTGTTTTCTGTTACCTGTATGGACGATGGTGACATTGGCCACCTGAGAGTGGTACGTGGGCCATATACCAGGTGTACCATGGTGTATAGACAGTGTACACAGCACCCACATACCCCACTGGGTATTGTATACACTAGAACCCATCTAGATACTTTGAAATACCCACTATCACACAGTGGCCATGACACAAAAACAACCCCTTGCATATCACAACAGTGGTACCACAGGGATATGCATGTGATGCACACACCACAGGCATAGTAGGGTGTTGCATTGCATTGCCACACCTATGGGTGACAAAAACAATATCTGTACTACTGTGTGGCAATGTGTATTGTAATAGGATGTGGACTCAGACCGGTGTACCCTACAGATATGCAAACATGCACATATACACACACACGTGGCAGACCTCAGTGGGATTCCCATGCCTACCGACCCATTGGTGCAACACTGTTTTGCTGGTACTGCAAGGCACATGTAGCTGTTAGAGAGTGGAGTGTAACAGGCTACATGTTACGTTAATGGGGTTTAGAGGAACCACACACTATTTGGGTCGTACAAATAGGTATCCCCCCAGCCAAACACGTCCGCCCTGCAATACGCTACCAAGTGTTGGCGATCCCATAACCAGGGCCAGTGGCAACATGGGCACACAATGTTACCTGTACTACATCCAACCTGTATGATGTCAGGCTGTTACTGGTAACATATCATGCAGTATGTTCTGGCTTCTATGGGGAATTTATGTGGATGCCATCAACATTACCAGGCTTCAGATACACAGACACAGATATGCAGATACAGGTATACATATACATGATTATATCAATATATATATATATATATATATATATATATATATATATGTGTGTGTGTGTGTGTGTGTATGTACATATACATGTGACTACACATACACATGCAGTTATATGTACAGTACAAAATATAAGCGGTAGGGGCACACAATATGGAACAGCCACTATGCCTACAGTTGACCACTGAACGACTGGACACTGTATGTGCCACCCATACAAATGACAATTGTTGCCTGTAACATACACCTACAGAAAGGTCATAGGCTAAACAACACCCACAGGTTTGCTGACATGGTAACCTGTCATCGTGTATTATTTCAGTTCTACGTGCCTTGCCATATAGCTGTTCAGACACTGACAACTATACCAATGGAGTGATGCTACAGTGGACCAGTTACACTCATACAGTAGGTTGGAAAGGTTCACAGCTATTGCTGTCCAGGCCAAGCCATTCACATTGTAAAATAGGAAGATGCACTGGGCCACAGGATACCTAACAATCGACAGTATGTACTCCAGGTGTGTAGTTCAGCAGCCTCTATCTACACACTGTACAAACACAGTAGGTGGTATGGATGTCTTATGACCACATGGATTGTAACTGCTACATAACTTGGTATAACTGACACCATCACATGCAAACAAACACACAGAACAGTTTGTATGGCAGGGGGCAGTAGTTCTGCAGTACTGAGATCCATGACAGTAATGTGTATATAGGTGAAGTATGCAGTACTGTACATCCAGATATCGGCAGCTCAGCCCTGATAACCCCACATTTTGTCACAGCCTAGGTCTTTTCTGGTTCTCCCCCCTGGACTTAATTATACAGGGCCATATACCACTGTTACATACACTGGGCTCTGCAGTGCATGAGGGCACACATGTATTGTGTAGGTGACTCCCACACATATATAGCCCCAGCCCCACCATATGTGTGGGGGTTACAATGGCAGTGTGTTATAGTACCAGCCCACTATGGATCATCCACCAACAACATGACATATGTGCACAGCTTGGTATGTAGGGGATGGACAGAGGCTGGAATACAGGTACATATGTGGACAACAATTGCCATACACTATGCAAGGTGCAGGTGTTACAGGATAGTCTGTAACATACCCTAAGTCAGGGAATTGCTGGTATGGACAGCCGTGGATGTAACCATGTACCAGTAACATGCAGCACACACACTGCCAGTGTATTATCTGAAACAAGGCCTGTGTGGTGGACAGACAAGATGTGATAGGCACAGCTACAGCTGGCATGAGGGTAGACCCACAGTTGTGTGCTATGCAGATGGACTGCATTCCATGGAAAACTAGTATGTACACACACACCCTGTAACACCAGTACTGTACAATGCATAATACAAGTCCACTCGCAGTCTGTCTGTACATCCTGATCCTCTGATGAATATGTGGCTGCCCTGAGTGTGCCACTTCTCCTGTATGGGGTATTGCTACATGCTGTCGAGAGCACTGCTGCCCACACATGGGATGGATGCCCATCACATAGGAGATGTAATGGGACCATTCACACATGATGTGGGGATCAGTAGTGGGTGGTTGCCATGACAGTGTTAAATGGGTGTAGTACACATGTGTATTTGTATATCTGGCTATCTGGATATGTAAATGTACATAAATTCCCACCCTAGATCCTGGACATGAAGTGTAGGCCACCCCGTCCCATATGTTCCCAATGTCATAGTTGTAGGGGATGTCAGGTATCTCTAGCCAGTATACTAGTAGGCTATTGCTACTGTCATTGGGATTGTCTTCACACACATGGTGTGTGTTGTAAGTCACATCTGCTCACAACATGTGTGCCATTGGTTACTGAACAACATCCAAAGGGCATCAGTGTACAGTACTGTTGCTAGCATGTAATGCCACTGTGGACTGCAGCAGAGATATTGGCCAGCATATGTGGGGTCTGACACAGTCTGTACATTCCAGAGGTATACACATACGCCCTTAGTGCTATACATGTGTACCATGCTTCACAATATGGATGTGGATGGCCATGTAGATGGGTATAACACATGACGACAGGTATATAATGTCCACCATAGGTCATGCATTCACACACCCCTGCCTGGCCTGTAATGGTATGACCGCTGGTACAGGGGTGCCATGGCCACATACTACACAACAGGTATTGACATACATCCGCAGTGCATCCCACTGCCCTATCTGACATACATGACTGTTAGGGGAGGCCCAGCAGTGGGACATCTGGCCAGTATCTGTGCATGACATCCCAATGGGTAGCTACACTCAGCTGCTAGGCATGTCACAATGCACTGTGCAGGCTGCAGGCTGCAGGCAGACTGGCTCAGCACTGGTCTACACCTCCCAAGGGGGAATGTACATGTACCTGCATATACAGTAGGCTCCTCAGGCATGTCACAGCACAGATTATGATACACCTGTGTGACAGTGCATATCCACAACCACTGTAAACCCAGCCACAGCCACGTATGGTTAGCTAGCATGGTATGACAGTATATGGACTATGTGTTCGACACCATCCTCATATGTGCCACTCACAGACTTCCCTACATATACTGACCTGCTACACAGTTTGGTCTGGTGGATGTCTGTGGTATGGGACACATGTATTTATAGCCCTACAAACATGTACACCACTACAGTACCATACAGAGGGGCAGCATGTAACATCTGCAAGTAGGGGAACTAGAACTATGTCATCTACCACAGTCTGTACACAGGCTAAGGTACATATTAACACTACACACACTGTTGACATTCACCATAGGTACACAGACCTCAGTATTGTACGAACATCCTCAAAATGTGCAGTTAATATTATGTAACATCTACTGTATATGACATGAGTAGCAGTCAGATATATCCGTGGCTTGTTCTCAGATATGATGCCACAAAGTATGGTGTACAGCACATATACACCACTTCATGCACGACATATGTACAAAGGTTGACAGAGGTGTGGCTGGAAGCACATATACAGGACCAATATTGACATGCTGCTGTGATGACCACATACATTTACTGTTGTTACAGGGTTGTTGCAACGTATGTCCTTTGAGGGATATGATGTCTGTGACTACCACTGCTTTCTCCATCTACTGACTGCAATCCTCACACTACCTTCAGCAATCACCAGCTAGATGCTCCGTGGGTGGCACATGCAACCACGGATAAAACACTGCCCAAGCTACAGATGACCTGCAGATGGTGATTCCCCATCAACATGGAACTGACATGGCAGGTATTGAGACATGTACATCAGCCATATCCACACAAACACTGTGAAAGCAACATTACTCCAAATGCGGTATAGCAGCACCTACTGGCTATAGTCAGGTTGGGCACATCCACCTCCCGTTTGATGCACTGTTTCCACAGTGTATGTTGTTAGAGGTACACTGTAATCCATCTGGGATGCTGTTTGGCACACACCAGATCTAGTTCCTGCTCACAGTGGGTGACAAGGGCAAACACCTCCATGATGTTCCTGGGTAGTGGAGTGTGTTTCCATACAACTGGCGATGGGGATGTTACCACAGCTGTTTCACATGCAATCAGCTAGGGGAGGGCTGCAATTTGTGCAGAGGTCATCAGCTGATCATGAGCATTACCTACATTACACATGCTGCTGCCTAAGCAAGGCAGGTGTAGGTCTCCACGTCCAACTGAGAGGTGGTGGGGGATGCAGACAGAGGCTAATACATGTCAGGAAGGGGTTGGAGGGTAAAACTGAGGCATGGTTGTGTCACACACCTAGCAGCACAGGGTATCAAACTCCTGACAACTATGTAGTGCTAGTATAATCTGCTGCAATTATTGGATGCACCACATGGGTTACCTGTTGTGGAGCACTCAGAACATATATGTGATGGGGAGTGACATCTGCAACAAGGATAGAGTAGCTGTATGGTAGGTGACATACACGTGCCTGTCAGCATGAACATGTGCCAGCATCAACATAGCTGCACTCTCACAAGGACACACACACATTGACACACATGGCAGGGCCAGGTGTACAACTCATCAGTTGTGGGATTGCCACATCACATCACTGTGCTGGTATCCAATGCACCACACAGGTCATACGGGGGCTGTACCGGCAAAGGGTATGAGAAGGTGTCTGACATCAGACAGCATGCTGCAGTATGCCCATGGTGGTTGTAGGGAGTGTGGATGTGAACACCTGCAGCATGCAACACGCACACAAACACACAGGGTGCCACTACTGACATGCATGTGTGCATGTCTGCACAGGTGTGTGGTGTTCAACTGTGCCAGATGACTGTTCATGACTAGGCGATGGGTGTACCTTGGCATCAGGCCATATGATGATGGTCTGCATTGTGGCTCAAGGATGTAGTGTCAGCATTTGCCCACACAGGTGGGTATTGTATCCCGCATCCGGTCACCTTGGTAACTACTGTGCGTGGGCATTGCTGTGCATCGCTTACCATGTCTGTGTTCCTTCATCCATGACATGGACTGCATCTGGGATTTGCACACCTCCCACATGCATGTACAGTGACATGTGGAACTGTACTTGGGGTGTCCGGCCCATGTTGTGAACTCAGATTATCTTCAGATGTGCCAGGCCTGCCCACCTGCGGTGGGGGCTGGTAATGCCCAGCAGCTTTACCCTGCACCTACATGGTGTGCATGCTATATTCCTTGGTGTCAGTGGCATCTGTCTATACGGGCATGTTGGCAGGTATGGTATGTCAGTTGTAGGTCACATGTGATGGCACCACAGGAGGTGCAGTTGTCCATTGGTGAACATGGGGTAGGTGCACTGCCTGCACGTATGTTGATATTGGACAGGTGGTCTTGGTGTCATGCCCTCCGTGGCCCACCGCTGTCACTCCATAGTTACTATCAGTGGCCAATGTGCAGTGTACTACTCACATGTTGGCTGTTGCCTAGGCATGTGTATGACACATGGGGTGAGAGTGTGGTCTGGGTAATACTGGGGTTGCTAACTGTGATTGCCTGGCCTTGATGTTACATGTCTGGGTATAGCTCTGCACCCCGGCCTCTCAACTATATCACATGTATTATCCCTGTACAGTGGACATTGCGATATATATTATGGCCACCATATAGGAAAATGCAAAACCCACTCCACATTGTCCACAACCACCTGTACAGGATACGGTTGGTCACACACACCTGTCATGCTTGGGAGTAGAACCCCTACCTAACTAGTGTATGACACTACAGCACTACACAGTTATACTAAGTGCCACAAATATTAGTGGGGTAGCCCTTGCCCATAAGTGTATTTCACACTGACTGATGTCAGCAGGATTGCCAAAGCAGGGCTTTGAAATGACTGTGAGAGACTCAGACAGTGGCACACACAATACATCCGGAACTGCCATGTGTGTGAATGGAACCCAACCATGCATCTAATTCACATTACAGCAGTATGCAGTTACAGCATGCGCTACAGAGATTACTGGACTACACCTCTAATTCACATTACAGCAGTATGCAGTTACAGCATGCGCTACAGAGATTACTGGACTACACCTCTTCCAGGTGAGTATTTCTAGATGACTGACATCAGCAGCCTTGCCAAAGTTGGGTATGTCAAATGTACGGGGTGTGTGTTACCTAAATGCATTGCTCACTACACAGTCAGACATGCATGCACACACACACAGTTGGCAGGTCAGAGGCTAGAACTTCCAACTAACTTCTTAATCACACTATGGCTATAAGATGTTATGGGCCATGCTATGGAGATTACTCAGCTACAATCATCCCAGAGGTGTACTTCAAGTTGTGTGACATCAGCAGCCTTGCCAAAGGGGGGTATTCAACTTGTAAGGGGTGTGAGTAGTCTAAAAAGCATTGCTCTCTACACAGTATGTGACAAACAGACATGCACACATATGCACACACAGACTCACACATGTACAGTTGCCACATCTGGGGTTTGACATCCTACCTAATTGCATTACAGCAATACGCAGTTACAGCATGCACTATGGAGATTACTGGGCTACAGCTCTCCCAGGGGATTATTACTAGGTGGATGACATCAGCAGCCTTGCCAAAGGTGGGTATGTAAAATGTATGGGGTGTGAGTTACCTAAAAGCATTGTTCTCTATGCAGTCGGACATGCACGCATATACACACAGTCAGCAGTTCAGGGGCTAGAACTCCCAACTAACTCCTTAATCACACTATGGCCATACAATGTTATGGGATGTGCTATGGAGATTCCTCGGTTATGATCGTCCCAGACGTGTATTTCAAGTTGCGTGACATCAGTAGCCTTGCCAAAGGAGGGTATTCGACTTGTAAGAGGTGTGAGTGGCCTAAAAAGCATTGCTCTCTACACAGTCAGTGATAGACAGACACGCACACACAGATTCACATATGCCACATCTGGGGTTTGACCTCCTACCTAATTACATTATTACACTACAGCAGTAAACACTACCTAACTACATTATCACACTACAGCAGTATGCAGTTACAGCATGCGCTACGGAGATTACTAGGCTACAGCTTTCCCAGGGGAGTATTTCAAGGTGGGTGACATCAGCAGCCTTGCCAAAGGTGGGTATGTGAAATGTACAGGGTGTGAGTTACCGAAAAGCATTGCTGTCTACACAGTCAGACATGCATGCATACACACACAGTCGGCAGGTCAAGGGCTAGAACTCCCAAATAACTCCTTAATCACACTATGGAGATATGATGTTATGGGATGTGCTACAGAGATTACTTGGCTATGATCATCCCAGAGGTGGATTTCAAGTTAAGTCACATTAGTAGCCTTGCCAAAGGAGGGTATTCAACTTGTAAGGGGTGTGAGTGGCCTAAAAAGAATTGCTTTCTACACAGTCAGTGACAGACAGACAGACATGCACACCATCCACAGTTGTCATATCTGGGGTTTGACCTCCTACCTAACTACATTGTCACACTACAGCAGTACACAGTTACAGCATGCACTATGGAGATTACTGGGCAGCAGCTCTCCCAGGGGAGTATTTCTAGGTGGGTGACATAAGCAGCCTTGCCAAAATTGGGTACGCCTTGCCAAAGTTGGGTATGTGAATTTTACAGGGTGTGAGTAACCTTAAAGCATTGCTCTTTCCACAGTCAGTGAGAGACAGACACACACACGAACAATGGCCCACACTCACACACATAGTTGTCATGTCTGGGGTTAGAACTCCTGCCTAACTAGTCTATCACACTACAGCAGTATGCAGTTATGGGATGCACCACAGAGATTACTGGCCTACAAGTCTCCCAAAGGTGTATTACACATTGGATAACCTCAGCAGGCTTGTCAGGGTACTGCTGTGGGGTGGCCAGTGTTTGCATGGTGCATACTTCATTCATGTAGGGGTGACAATCCACAGGTGGCCACACACGGGGTCGTATGTCACAGGTGCATGTCTAGGGCAACTAGCTGACTGTGTCCTTGTACAGACATGTTGCACAGCTGGCACGTGGACCACATAGTCTGTGGTGCTGACAGGTACTGGTCGCTAGTAACTGCAGTGTGTGACATCTGCAACTGATGTGTTTGGGGCCTTTTGGCTGTGTGCTCAGTGGGACAGGTGTGGATGGCTCCTTGCCACAGTCACTCTCTTCCACACATCTATATCTATCTACCTTTGGTGTATTATGGTGTGTTGTCCTTACATATATGTCTGTATTCCTATCCACTGTGTGTGCAAGGCATGAGTGGTGCATACTGACATGTGTCTGCAGTAACTATTGCAACCACTGGATATGTCTGGGCCACTGGTGTTTGCATACATGGCCTTCGTGTGTTTAAGTGTGTGAGCATGCCCAGTATGACCTTTCAATATGTTGATGACTGACATTGCCTTCATTACTCTAAGTGTGTGAGCATGTCTAGTAAGGCCATCTGTTATGCACATGTGGAGCATGTACAGTGGTTTGTACTGCACAGCTGACCTTTGTGTTGTACACCAACAGGTAGCATGCTGTGTCTGCAGGGTATCCACCGATCATTTGGCATTGACTGTTGCAACATGTCTGCATAGTGGGGGTACACCTGACTGTTTCTATGTTTCTACACGGGAGTGGGGGGGTGCACCTGACTGTTACTGTATTTCTATGTGAGATGGGGGGGCACACCTGACAGTTGCACACATTTGCTAGGACTGCACTGGTATGTCCTGTAGTCCAGTTCTGTCAGTGGTCTTGCCCATCATGCTGGCTCCGCCATACCAGTGTACTTCTGTTCTTATCTTTTGATTGCATGCACATTGGTTTCTGACTTCCTAGCTGTCAAAACTGGCATCCCTCTACCTGGCCTGCTGTGGTCTGTCCATGTAGGCCTGGGAGGGGGTCAGCCATACCCCTCATTCAGAAACCATAGTATGGCATTTGTTTGTGTTTGTCTACACCTGTCCTGCTGGCTGTGACTGTTGTTGGGTATGTGACCCCCCTCCTGACTAGCATGTGTGAGTCACGTATCCTGTGGGTGTCCCAGTATTGCGGGTAGTGCTGCAGGGCTGCCTATGTCGGATGCACATAGTACACTGCCTATGCATGGTTAGGCACAGGTAGTGTAATGTTTGGCATCCCTTTTACTGTATGTGAGAGTCAGAGAGAGGTGCTATTCCCTGGGTCCCTCCCATGTCAGTGTATGTGCTATGCATTGCCTCTTTGCCAGGGCCAGGGCATACTGGGAACGTCAACTTCTGCCTACTGGGGCAGGCTCAGGTTGTTCCTCCAAGTCACTCTGTGCCTGTGCAGGCCTTGGCATTGGTGGGGGGCTATATGGCCCTGCCCCTTGCTGCTCCTGCTGCAGCTGTTTTTGCAGGATCATATTGAATAGCATGGCACATACAAGGACGATTTGGGTGCATGTAGTTGGTGAGTACTTCAAGGCTCAACCAGATGTGTCCAGGCACCAGATCTGTGACAGGAGCATCCCTAACACATGCTCTATTATGATTCTTGTTTGTGCGTGTGTTTCATTATGGAGTTCTTGTTCAGGTGTGTGTGCATTTCTGATGGGTGTCATCAGCCATGGCTCCAGTGCATTTCCAGCTTCCCCTACTAGGTGACCATGTGGGATGTCCCCATTGGCAAATTTCTGGTACAGCTGCATCAGATGCCAGATGTGGGAATCGCAATAACTTCCAGGGCAGCCAGAACACATGTTCAGTATTATGACCTGGGCATCGCACACGACCTGGCAGTTGATGGAAAGGAAGCCCTTGCAGTTGATGTAAACCCTACCCTGCATACCGGGTGGTGCTTTGATGCATATGTGCGTGCAGTCTATTTGCACCCACTACCTCAGGGTATTTCGCTATTTGGTGGAAGAGACGCATACTGCTGGCCAACGCCCCATGGCTGAGGGGGAAATATATGTGCCCACCATGTGCTGCCATGGCATCCAGTAACTGGTGGAGTACCCTGGATGCTGATGCCTGTGGGATCCCCATCATATCCCCAGTTGGCCTTTGGAAGGTACAAATAGCTAGTATTTGTAGGCCTACACATACCTTCATTTCCACTGGGATGGGTTCCCCTCTGTTAGTTCTGTGTGTCAGGTGTGACTGGCAGAGCTAAACAATCTGCTGTAGGAGGTCGCTGTAAACCCTATTGCACTCCACTATCTCCAGCTCATGTAGCTCTTGGTAGGTGACCCTGGGTCTGTACAGTCTTCTCCATCTACTCACTGTGGGTTGGTCGGCAGCATTTCCATCCTCACCACCCTCAGCCTCTTCCGCAAGTTGTATGATAGCTATTGCAGCCCCTAACATTTTGCTGTTGTGAGTGTTAAAAGTTCCCCACTTGTTTACACCAGTGGTGTAGGGTGTGGAAAAAAACGAAGGGCTAGGTGTTTGCATAGTTTATAGTGGTGTTCTGGGCTGGGCTGCTGTCTGTGTAATTTGCTGGTTCCGATCTGTTTCACCTGGCAGTGAACCTAGTACCCCTTGATTAACTTCCTACTGCTGCTTTCCCTTCCCATTGCCCTTCTGATTCCTCCCGGGGCTGCACAGAGCAATTGGTATACTGCAATGTGCACACTGTTATTATTTCCTGGGTTCACTTCCTTTATCTTCCTGTAGATCTCATTGCATGGTGCGCACACCTGATTACACTGTTTCGTATGTGCTGGGCAGGTTTAGACACATCTCCTGGCTTTGCTGTGCTAAGCTGAATGCAACACCAAGCCACAGGGCTCCAATCCGGTGACAGTATGTCTGACACTTCCACACATGATGTCACCTACCTCCTAGTCTTGCACTCAGCTATCCATACTCATACACTGTTAGGACCTGCCTCACATGTTGGGGAAAACTGGGATCCAGTATCCTTCCCCTCATTTCCATAGAATTGCCTGCTAATGCATAGTTACATGTGTCACACTGTGCCTCCCACCTTATCAACCACTACTCACTGGCCAGATTGTCTTTTGCCTGCCATTGACTTGCATGGCAGAATACTGATTTTAGACTGTTGTTTTTAGGTTTATTTTCTTATTTCCCCAGCAGTCCCATTTGCTCGCCGCTGCCCTATGCTTCAATGAACATGATTGGCAGACATATCATAAAAGTTGTATTTTGTATATTTGGCATTGTTTGCAATGCCAATGGCCTACTACTTGGCCATCGGCATGCTTCCTCAATGCTATGCAGCCTTAATTTGGAGCTGTCATAGCTCTGTTTTGCAGTTTGCAGTGCTGTACTCGGTTACTAACCGAGTACATTTCTGCATATTACGCTAGTCTTGCATGCCCTGATTCCTGCTTCCTGGATGGCAAATTTACCTCATTTGCATGGTTTTCACCTGAAAATGGGGTGATTTGTATATGGGGGCTGGCGACATGCAGCATTAGTGCAACAATGCTCGCGCACGTCAGACGTGTATGCACGTAGATCGCTCGGCCGCCACATTGGCAATATTTCATCTAACACTAATCATGCATGCCGTGCAAGCTTTTGAGAATCCAGGGGAATGTTTTGGGAAATTATATAAAAATAAAAAAGTACTGATATTTAAGGCTGATAAAGGGGATCTTTGGTAGTACTAGATATGGGAGAATATGAGTATAAAATGAGAGAGCTGTTAAAAGACAAAAAATTCTATAAAAAGTGACATTTTAAGATGTAAAAAAAGGGATATGCTCTTATAGATTCATGTATAGAAAAATGGTTCTGCACTGGCAGGATAGATGAAAAAACAAGAAAGAATCTAATACTAACCCCCCCGCAAAAAAAAACCAAGAAAGAATCTAACTAATACTAACCCAAAATTAAGTGGGATCTTTGGTATACCACAGATCCACAAAATCATAGAAGCCCCCCCCCCTGCTAAGGCTTATTATTGCAAGTGTTAAAAGTAAGACTGAAGGGCTATCTGTTTTTGTGGACAAAATGTTGCAAAAAGTGGTACCTAAAACATTGCATATGTAAGAGACAGCTTTGACTTTCTGAGTGAAATTGAGACTGTAGTTGTGAATGAAATTGATGTGTTAGTTACATTGGATATTAATTCCCTCTATACTTTGTATCCTAATATAGATGGTATGGAAACAGTTACAACTGAACTTTTAAGATCTAGAATGTTCTCTTCTGATATGGTAGGATTGCTTATGGAAATGATTAATCTAGTATTAAGTTACAACTATTTGGAGTTATGTGAACAATTGTATGTTCAAATCAATGGAGTGGCTATGGGAGCAGCTTTAGCTCACAGTTATGCTAATGTATTTATGCAAGGTTGGGAGACAGCTAACATCATCAATAGTGAATATAATGAATATATATTAAAGGTGGTTCGCTTTATTGATGATGTCTTTTTAATTTGGAGAGGGCCTATTGATATCTTGAATGATTTCCTGAAATATATTAATAATGTATGTTCATATCTTAAATTTACTCATAATTATGACATGCACAGAATTAACTATTTAGATCTTACTATTTAAAAGGAAGACAATAGGTTGATATCTAAGATTTATAACAAAGATTTTCAGAACATGTACCTACATTATTCTAGTCTCCATCCCAAGAAAACAAAATCTAACATTGTTAAGGGCCAGTTAAAAAGGATAAGCAATCTTACTAAAGATGATAATGTTTTCATACAAGAAGCTAAAAATTTCTGTAAAAGAATAGAATGTAGAGTGGATCCTAACAAGGATATGAATAAGTTGTTAGAGAAAGAAAAAGATGAAAGAAAAGTATCGAAATGTGATAGTACAAAAAGAAGAGAATATACGCATAAGACAGCACTAGCAGTGCAAAATTGTGTTGATTCTAAAGCTATAAAAAGTATTATTAGTAGAAATTTGGCTATTTTCAAAGCTAATAATGAAATTATTAAAAAGATAGGTACAGGGCCCAGGTTTGTACAAAAGAGAGCTAAAAATTATAAAGATTTCTTTCAGAGTAAACTGAATTGAAAAACACAAGTTGAAGGTAAAAACTGAATGAATAAGTATTTCAACTGTAACGTGCAATTATTTGTATACTGACTCTAGTGAAATTGAAGAGGGGAAACTCTGTAGTGAGAATACCAGGAAGCTTTTCATGTAAGAGTAAAAATATAGCTTATTTATTAAGGTGCATGGATTGTCATGCTTTTTATGTGGGAAGAACTACCATGGAGCTCAACAGAATAATTTATGAGCATAAGTATGCTACTGCCAATGGAGATGAAAATAATGCTATGTCTAAACACTAGAAAGAAAGTAAATGCAAAGTTAACTTTAAATGTTTAGTATTAGAAGCATTGAGTAACACCAAGAATATTATTAACATAGAGGAAGAACTGGGATGGCTGGAGTACTGTTGACAAGTTAAACTAAATGCACGTTTTGCCCTGGTCTCAATAAAAGAGAGGAATGTGTTATGTACTTAAAAAGAAAAGGGTTAAAACACTGACTTTTTTAGAATTTTTGTAGAAGTTTTATTTCTCTTTAATTGAGCCTATTTTATCATGTGACTAGGCTTTTTCTTTAATTTAGCCTATTTTATCATGTGACTAGGCTTCTTAACTTAGATTGGATGTTGTTGGGTGATGTATCCCAAGAATGGGTATTTAATGTATGTAATGAA
Source organism: Protopterus annectens (assembly GCF_019279795.1). Classification (NCBI taxonomy): domain Eukaryota; kingdom Metazoa; phylum Chordata; order Ceratodontiformes; family Protopteridae; genus Protopterus; species Protopterus annectens. The sequence goes on along the minus strand of NC_056731.1, from coordinate 1,283,353,799 downwards.
CAATGAATTTTAGTCTGAAGAAGTATCTGAGAGTGAAGGGAGATGAAAGTGCTAACTGAAGTCATTATCTTTTTTATAAAGTGCTGGTAATCCTACAGCTACTGCAATTTATTTTTTATATTGCTGACATATTAATGACTTCATGAAAGGACTTCTGAGACAATTTTTTAAAGGTTTAGAAGCTGCTTTCTTGTTCAGTTTCTCCAAAGAAGTATTCTACATTTATCTCAATGAATTTAGTAATGGCATTAATACTTTGAATAAGTTAGCTTTCCAATAGCCTTTGCCAAGGCAACTTTATCCTCATGCCATTTTATCTGATGCCTAACCTTGACTTTCTCAGGCTTGGATTACAGTCCATTCTCTGTAAGCACATGCCCCATATACTTTATATGCGTATATATTACGGGAGGTGCGGTGTAGCCCCTTACATTGGGAGTGCAGGGTTGTCTTGCTTCCCTGCAGAAAACAACTTTAAGGAAAACAGTGATTTTTGACATTCACATCACCTTTTAGGCACTTATTAGCATTTAGCTAAACACTGTTATTTTTACTTTGCTTCAACAATGTTCCAGTCTTTCTCACTATATCCATATATACACACATCTATATCTATATTATTTGATAGCCCTTTCAGACTTTTTATAGTATCTGTAGTAGAAAAAGCTATGAGCTGACAAGATCCCAAATGGTATCTTATTTTTCAAGTGAGTGTTGAGCATTTGCTGTTTTGAGCCTTCTTCACCCAACTTAACTTTCCATAACCTCTGGCTGGCTTCTGGCACTGATAAGTATTTGGCTATCAGCATAATCATTACAACATCATCAACTTAAGGATGCAGTATTATTCAAGTCGTGGAAGTCAGGACATCAATAGATTGTCATTTCTCTTACCGATAGCTATTGGTTTACATCTGATGTCATAAACTACAGTAGGTAAACTGGATTCAACCTGATGGTATACTACCCTTGCAAAAGCCAGCCAATGTCTGAAAATAAGTCATGCATTTCAGTTTGTGTTGGTTTTAATCATGCATAGTAAAGACATTACAGTTATATACTTTACATCATTTGGACCTCTGTGGTAACTTGCCTTAGCACAGCACATTTTTTGTTTCTTTTGAAGCACTTCACTGATAATCAACACCATGTATTTTTCCTAGACACTATGATTTTATCATACCTTCCCCAATACTTTTCAGTACCCTTTGCTTAGTATATTGACCAGTTACAATGCTATGGCACGAAACATCACTTTATATAATTGGATTTTGTACATATTCGTGATGTGCATCTGTGGCCTAAAATGAACAACAAGGTAAATGTAGAAATGCACACCATATCCTTCACTTGGAAAACCTTAAAATAGAGCTCATTTAGAATATTATGTGCTGCTTCAGTGTCCGGTTTAAACTCAGTACTTTTGCCATAAATCAACAGCATTTCTGTCCTGTGATATATGTTTCTATAAAATATATACATTTCTTCTGCCTTTGAGCAGAATTCTTTCCTTACCATGCACATATGAATCCTGTCAAGAAACATTTCTTTTGACAAATTCTTAGCTTGCACTGTTTTATAAGGAGTCATATCAGCATTTTCTTCATCTACTTGCAAAACTTTGTTGAACGCATGTTTCTGGTTACATTTTTACATGTTAGAGAAATGTGAACTATTTCCACAGTTTTTGCACCCTTTTAAGCTTGAAAAACTCTATGATAGTGACTATATCCATACCTTGTACACACAGGATACACTTTGGTACTCATTCCTTTCACTTTTAATGGAATCATTGTAGCATGTTTTGTTAATGTGTCTTCTCATTTTACTGTCTTGTTCAGCCCTCTTCTCTTTTTCTCTATAAACACAGCCCTCTTTTCATTTTAAATTAATTTTGGCACTCTTGTTTTGAATTTAAGTTGCATACTTCCATCTCTTTAATCATCCCTGCCCTCTGTGTGTATGTCATTTCTCTTACTCTACATATATCTATTGCCCTGTGTAGAGTTTACTTGTCTATCACCAGCAGTTAACTTCTCTCACTATCACTCATTGTGCCACCCACTATTCTGTCTCTTATTAGAGAAGCAAGAAGATTTCCAAGCCAGAGGTGTAGGCTAGTTATTCTAGTGCCCTTGCCATTATCCCCTTTCTGGAAGAAAAAAAGTCTCTTCACTTCTTTTAAATTGTAAAACAGCTGCTGCAGTTTGTGCCTCGCATAGAATGCCAGTAGTGCAATGAAGACGGATCAGCACCTTGTGATTTCACTCCATAAGGCTTTTGCTCCTGGACTGGCTATTACCTATGCCCCACTTTAGCTACTCCTATGTGCAAGCTCACAATCCTCAGCGGCCCCCGATTTCTTGAAAAAAACATAAATGTCTTGCATAGGGGAATTTTTACTCTTAGGTTCATACTATTCTAATTACCACAAATACATTATTTCTGTTATCATTATACAGGCCAGAAGTGGCATGTACTTCAATAGCTTCTGCTGCTGCATGTCAAAGGATGGGGACTTGCACTTTTTCCCTTTTCTTAAAGTAATTCAGATATTGCACTAAAATACTTACACCAAAACTTTGAGATTTTTACTATGTTAATTTGAAGTTCCAGTTTACTGGGAGGTATGGGCAGCACTGGTACTACCATGTTGTTTGCATTTTTTTTTCTAATTTTCCTGTTTAGTTGTTTAGTTTGACTTATTTATAATGACATCTGCTGTCAGCTAAATGGCAAATATCTTTACAACTATAAAAAATAAAAAACCAAGACAGAGCTGAAATGATGATTGATTTACTTCAGCACTGAACAGATAAGAACAGATAAAAAAAATCTCTCCATAAAGAATAACTTCCCTGAGCACAGATTTTCTTAAAGGGACATAGTCACAATTATTATATACTACATCAAACATTACAGTTTTGCATCTTGAATTCAATGCCATAATAACAACACCCAATACACCTACAGAAATGATGAGGTGTCATCAGCAGAACATTGACAAGTGCACACACCTGATGCTAACAACACAATACCTGTACACATGGAAATAAAAATTGATCCAGTAATGTTTCTCTTTACAGAAACTGTAGCTCATCACATACCTAATATAAGCAGGAAAAATCAGCCACAAATGCTTGAAAATTCAGCAAGAAAAAAAGGCATGGAAGATATCCCCCCAAACGTCCCATATATGAATGCCACTGACAGTTGATATGCCAAGTATACTACCACAACTGACATCAATAATAGATCCACATAATCCTCACAGCTGGTAATCCCCAACCATCTGCAACACAGCCATCAGGCAAGCTCCTAAAGCACATGGGACTCCTCAAAGTGCTATATAGTATCTGTGATTATGCAGCATGCCCAAAAGTCCTACATAACTGTCCACTTGTACACATGCAAACACATACACACACACAAACACACACACACGCACACACACGCGCACACACACACACACACACACACACACACACACACACACACACACACACACACACACACACACACACACACACACACACACACACACACACACACACACACACACACACACACACACACACACACACACACACACACACACACACACACACACACACACACACACGCGCACACGCACACACACACACATGCATACACAAAGTGTCATGTCTATAATGTAGAAACATGTTGCCTTGACTAGCTAAGTGCATTATCCCATCCCATGTACTGTATTCGATGATATCTGCTGTCCAGCAAATGTGAAGTAGAGCAGCAGAGTGAAGCCCCACAACCCCTCCCCAGATTTTCACTCACTGTCACCCTCCCTGGCTGGCTTCTTTAGAACCCAGGATGCTAGGTGATCCTGGATTAGCTGAGACACACTTATACAATGTATATTACTGAGACTAGTGAGTGCATGGGTTCGTAAGACTGAATATGAGCCTTATGCTCTACTCACCTTCTAAAAACTTGAATGATTTAACCATCTATCTAAATTTTTATTCCAACAATTTAATTATTTCATAAAAGTAGATAGTCAGGAGTAATAAGTTGTCCAAAGAATTATTCATTTTTCCCATCATTTATATTTTGTTTTAGTAGCAAGTTAATTTTTGTGTGTATGCTGCAAAATAGTTCCTTGAAACCCAAATGTGGATGGCTCACTGGGAGCCTATGCAACAAATTAAACACAACAATAAATCCCTTAAAATAGCTTAAAAATTTCACTTCAATATTTACTTTGTGAGACATCTTAGAACATTCAAAACAATAAATACATCTTATGGAAAACAAATGGCCACCATCATGCATCCTTATTTAAAATAGTAGCCAAAGTAGTTCCAATTGCAGAAAATGTTAAAGATAACAGATTATACTGGTTTTGGGCACATGCAGGAAAGCAGAAGATGAGCTGTTGAAGAAGATTTGGGAGACAAAGGAAAATGTCAAAATGAAATGAGAACATCCAGGAAAAAGAATACTGATAGCAAACAACTAGTAAAATTAACCAGCTCCTGCAGGAAACAGACGGTGGAACGTAGCTAGGATAGCCACGAACAGTTCAGATGTAAACCAAAAAGTAAACAACAGTGTGTACTAACTGGGAAAAACCTGATACTTTTGCCAAGCATAAAAATAAATTAAATACAAAAATTGTAAATGCTGATACTAAATCTAAAACTTGTGAAATACACAACTAATAGTAAATGTAAAATGGCTTCAGACTTAAATCAGAAAAAAAAGAATGTAGATGTAGATACTTTTTATTGACAAAACAAAACATCCAGTAGCACTAGTTTTAGCTTCATCTGCACCATCGGCAGACTTCATCAGAAATTTGCTAACATCATAATCATCATTTTTAAAAAAAATTAAAATGCCAACATTTAGTTCTTCATTTAAAGAGACAGTGTTCACACTGTTATAACATATACATTATAAATAATTATTAAATAATATAATAAATAATATAATAAAAATATATAATATATATGTATATATATATAAATATTAAAAGTTTTAAAATTAATTAAAAAAAAAAAGGTGATAAAATTGATAGGTTTAATACTGACTGAATCAATCATAACTGGACTTCTAGTTGAATCAGTCAAAATCTGGTCTGCTTCCAATCAGTTTAAGTCTGGTTTCCCCTTTATCCTTAATATAAAAAAATAAATGTAATATCTATAAAAAATATATGTATGTATTTCACATTTTTTCTTTATGTATTTGTTTTCTTAATTCTTTAATCTTGTTAAATTTTCTTCTTTTTAACTCCCTTTTCGTTTTTATATTCCTTTTCTATTTTGTTTGTTTATTTTAAACATACATTATGTGTTTTGCATACATATTCTCATAATATATATATCACCCTTGACTGCTCATATCCCAATGTTGATGTGCTGGGCGTTAGTGCATGTTCACATACATGTTGATATACTTACATTACTTCCATCTTTGTTTCTTCCTTTTTAAGCTTTCACCTTTTTTAACTTTTTTTTTCATGGTCTTTTTATATAACACTGCTTGTTTTTTTACCAATCCTTTTTTTTTCTGACTTATCCTTTGTTTATAATGTTAAATCTTAAATATTTTATCTGTAATTGTAATAATTATATATAATAAATGTATATATAGCAAGTCCATATTACCTCTCTGTAAATTATCATTACATTGTATGTATACATTAATTACCTTTTGTTTATCATCTTGATTGTGTTTGGACATTTTTGTGATATTGTGTCATGACCAATCATATCCAACATTTGAGTATTTCTTGTTCCCCCTATTTAAAAAGGAGTCAAGATTTCTATTTTCTTCATTCTGTCTGATTGAGTTCATTTTTCTAGTATATTTCTTTCTGAAATGTGTAATAAATTTTTTTAAAATATAAATTGACAATGATAAATATTTTTAAAATAATATCCTAAATGTAAAACCCCATCATCTAAACCTATGTAAACATCCAAATCCTCAATACCTGTGTAAACATCCCAAATACATCAAACATATACTGGTGTATGCTGTATTGCATTCAACATTTGACCATTTCAATTAGGTGAGCTACAGAGAGATGAAAATTAGATAAATAAATTGAAACAAAATAAATGGACATCTAAATTTGATGGGTAGATATGATGGGTTTAGTGAATGGTTTAAGTTTAAAATTTGATTGACATTTTTCACTTTACAGTAGTTACACATGGAGTAATATTTTTGCCAATTAGAATTTTTTTCGATTGATTGATTGGGTTAATGAATTGTTATGGGAGAATGGTTCTTCCACTAATTGTATCTTCTCCAGTCCGATCTCATTTTGTGGATTGATTTTGGTCCAGAAATTGGAGAAAATTGGAATTTCTTGAATAAAATAACAATTTGTGTTGACTAACTTAATTTGATGACATTACAAATACAGGTATACATTAATAGGTAGTTTACATACAATTGTTTGATTGATTACCATGGGTAAGATACTGATTAGAGTACATTTTCATCATACAATTTATACTTTAGAGTATCTAGTGACACGCTATATCCAAAAAGATCAATTAAAGCATTTATTGGTATCGAGCTAGAATGTGCTTCAATGTTTTACAAAAAAATGGGGATGAGAAATCAAAGAAAATTTCAAAATAAAAATACTATTATGAAAATATGATTACTGTTGGATGTGAATATTGACTGTCCAATCCAAATAGGAACCAAACCCCAATTGGAATTTTTGTGGGAATGGAAATGTAACTAAACATATGATAACATTAGTGAGAGTGTGCACTGACTGGACGTTGTTGCACTAAGATTATTATAGACTCACATAAATATTGGGTTGTTACGCTAGGGCAGTTATAGAACAAGGCAAAAGATTTAAAAAAATAATATATAATTGTTGGACACAAGACAATATAACATAAATAGGAAAAAGAAATAGCAGAAAAAAGAAAAAGTGAAAATGAAAAGAAAAAAGATAGTAAGTGGTGGATGTAAACAATGTAAGTATATCAACACCAACAGTGACATTGTTTTGGGAGATATCAACCACACTAGGATAAGAAGTATAGGGGTAGGGGCAGATTTTGTGGCATGAATATATTTAGCTCAGAAACCACAACAGGCGCCTAATATATAGAGCGAATTGGCAGGGAGGAATTAGAGGGAATTTATGAAATTTATGCAGATTGATATATATTAGAATTAATGTAAAATACATATACAATAAGAAAGAAATGAAAGAACATACATTTTCATTTTTATTATAGATATGGAGAAAGACTTTTTGGGGGGGAAATTGAAAACCAGACTAGCCTGTAAGGAGAGCAAGTGGCAGATTTTGACTGATATATTGAGAAGTTCAGGTCAATGATTGGCAACTGAATAAAACTTTTTAATTATTTTGACTGGTTAAAATAGCCTTTATATATAGTAGAATTTTTATATATATACATTTTATTTAATATATTATTAAAATTATTGGTTTTACTTATTATTGTACATATTGTAACATTTTGTTACACTGCTGTCTTTTTAAATGAGATTAAAATGTTGGCGCCAAAATTTGCTTTTATCTTTAAATCAATGGATAGCACTAGTTTTGATGAAGTCTGGCGAGTCTATGCAGATGAAAGCGCTAAACTAGTGCTACTGATGATGTTTTGTACCGTCAATAAAGGAAATAAAATCCAGGAAAAAGAGATGCATGGATCATGTGAGTGAAGTCCTCTGACAAGCATGACTGTCAACAAAGGTAAGAGAATGGCATTAAATAAAGACAATTAGTGACAGGTGACATGATACCCTGACCCCCATGAAAACATATGAAAAAGGGGAATGGTGATGATGATGATGATGATGGTGCATAATTTCACACAAGAGAATAACAAATTATGAGAAGAAGTATGATTTCTATGGTGACATGGAGAAAAAACTATGCTATGGGCTCATGTTATGGTGGAAGAAGAAAAGAAGAGGTGTTAAGAGAAATATTTAGCATAGAAAACAGGTCTAAACAATATTTAGCAGAGAAAGAAAAGTAACTAAAGGAGTTACAGGAAGGAATTGGAGAGTATAGGACCACTAAATATTATAAACTCAGAGACATAAATGGTTTAACATGAGAACTGAAGAAGCAGAAATAAGGCAAAACCATAGTGTCTTAGTACTAGTGATTTCTGGTGGATAAAAGGGGAAAATAGACTAAGGATACAGCATGGGGATTTAAAGGGAAAGATATGGAATGATGGCTAACTTGTAAGCCTGCTTGTGCGTGAGCTGATCTAGGCAGGAGTGACAATCCTCTCACCGCTATTTAAGTGTGAATCACTCATTCACTGACATATTTTTGTTAGTGCCTCAAAGGTTCCCTCTTACTCCCTACCCCCTTTCTTTTTTCTTTGTATTAGTTCAAATCTTAGCTAAGGGTGGCCACCTTGCAGCTTTCTCCCCTTGCCCCCCCCCCCCAGATGTGTTTTAGCAGCCTCTTCCTTCTGGGCAGGTTGGTTTCAGTATTAAGTCTTGACCATGGCAAGCAGTGCTTGGGCTGGGAGGCAAGCACTTAAGGGTATTTTTAAGCAGGTCTAAGGCAGCTTGGGTTATGCACCTGGACCTTAAACTTTAACCTGAATGCACTTTGTTACGCTAACCAGCATAAGAATGAAGGTTACTGACTCTGCTATGATGTGCTTAATGTGTTAGTTTGTTGTAACAACGGTAATGTTGTCTGTTCTCTATTTTAACCAATAAATGGTATCTTCATTAACTCAGCTTAGAAGACAACAATACTTTTTAGAAATCTTGAAAGAGGAAGGAAACAAGATACTCCCATAAGACAAATTTTAGGGACTGTTATGTAAATATTTATTGAAGAAAAACACAAGTGGAATGTGGAGATTGGTTTAAATTCAAAATAGACTGATGATAATAGAAAAATTAGATAGGTAGGCCTTAAATGTTCCTTTCATATTGCTAGACATAAAGGAAGCTATAAAACGTATGCAAGGCAGAAAAGCTGTGAACCAGATGGGTTACCAGCTGAATTATTCTAATGGTGTGGTGAAGAGTTAAGTGTAGTACTTACTGAGGTAAGTAACACTATCTGGAAGAGTGATAGTCTGACAATCACTAGAGAATGCGATGATAATGGTTTTACTGGAACAAAATGACAGCAAGTTATACTGAACATACAGGAGACCTATTTCCCTTCTAGATCTTGAAGTTAAATGCTATCAAAATTGTTGGCTTAAACAACAAGACAAGGTAAGCCCCAAATTTACAGAACAAGGAAGCATTGTTCAAGGGAGTCAAAGTGTAGCTAACTGGAAGACCCTGGGGAAAAAAAAATTAACAACCTACCAATAAAGATATCTCAATGTAAGGAATTGCACTTTTCAATATACAAAATGCATCTGGTATGTAAACTGAAGATTTGTTGCTGGGATTTTAAAGGAAACAGGTATGTGAAAAGTATTGATCCAGTGATAACAATGTTGTAAAGCACCCCGTGTTTTGATATTTTAGCAAAAGGGACAGGGTTTGACAAGGTGACAAGGACAAAATACAAAAAGACACTAGACAAGCATACCCACTATTACAGAGACTGTTTCTCCTAGTGACAAACGAACAAGCTCTCAGAGTAACAATGCTCCTACAATGATACAAATAGATGACCAACTTGGCAGAGTATAGAATGTATGTGAACAACTGTATAATACTAGTTCAAAATATAGAAGAAACCCTACCAGGAGTACTAGACATATTCAGATTATGTGAAGGAGCACAAAAGCTGGTACACAGCAGGGAGAAAACTGTACTGGTGTGAGTTAGAATAAATAAAATGAGAGGTGATTATGGGATAATAAAAGAAAGGGACTATTCTCCATCCTTGGTCCTAGAAGTAGGGCACACTTGTGAATGCAAAAGTAACAACAATCTAGAAGCAATGAGACTGAAAATCATTAACCAACAAGAAATCATTAGGTACAAATTGAGAGCCATGATAGAGAGAACATATGTTATTAATACTATGAAATTCTTATGAATTCTGTGCATAATTAACTATATTTCAATTACAATTGATCCTTTAATGACAATAAAACTACAGGATAATATAGAAGAATATGCTAAAGGTAATAGAAGGAACAATATAGCTAGACAAAGAATCAGAAAATGTATGTTGCTTAATACATATACTCACACAGATCTACTTCTAAATTTCAAAGTTTCAAAATGTCAACTTTCTTATAGGTGAGACCATAAGATCAATGTTTTGAAACTTCAGACCATTAAAATGGTGAACACTGTACAGAGCGTAATAGTATATTTACCATTTTCCTCACTGTAGTGTGATCTCTGAGTTGGTATATTTAATTAACAGTGGGCATGGGGGTGCAGGGGGGCTTTCTCTTGTGCAAAAATGTAAAAAAATATATATTTTTTTGTTTTTATTTTGTTTTATTTAAATTTCAAAGTTTCAAAACTTCAATCTTACTGTCTTGACCATAAGAAAGTTGACATTTTGAAACTTCGAAATTTAGAAGTAGACCCACACAAATTTTTCATTCAACATAGCACAATTGGGTTAGAGTTAAAAAATAAATCTGTTACACAGTGCAGAGCTGTTCCACATCCACCAAAATGGAAAAAATATATCAAAGGAATATGTCCAAAAAAAGAGTAGAGGGCTAGTTATGTTCAGAAAATAAATATGTGGATCAGTGACGTTTACTAATATTTGGAGTAAGTGGATATTAAAGAAAGTCTCTCTCTGTCTCTCTCACTTTCCCATTTATGTACCATTTGGTATATCAGACAATGAGCACCTTTCAGTAGTCATTCTTTCTGTAGTAGTTATGAGTTTTTTGGACTCAGGTTGCTAACCCAAGGCCCAACCCTCCTTGGAGAGTGCACCACACACATTTGCATGTACACATTTACACCTAGGGCCAATTTAGAGTGTCCAATCCTCCTACTCCATGTCTTTGGAATGTGGGAGGAAAGCAGACCATCCAGATGAAATCCACATGAATGTAGGGAGGACATGCAGACTCCACACAGAAGGCAGCCAACCTCTTGCTATGAGGCAATAAAACTAACTGCTGCACCACTGCACTGCCCATTAAAGAAAGTACACCAAGAACATATACGGAAGAATGGGAAGAAATGGTATTTCAATATGGCAACATTGACAAACTGTGGATGACCAAAAATGGCAGAGTAAGAATTTATTTTTTAATTTATTATATTTGTCATTTGTTGACCAGTAAGACCCATTAGGCTTATGAATGTCATTTTAGGACATCTTCAATAACTATAAAACATATGCAAAAACAAACATTCATATATAATTTAGAAGTGAAATACACAGATATGTTCAGAAATGAGGCTGCTCAAAAAAAGGTGGAATGACCACACAGTAAAACTAGCTAGAGGCAAGTGAGGATCTGTTCATAGCTAATTATGTGACAAAAACAAGGTTGCAAAAAATTCATAGGTTTGTATGCTCTTATTTAAGTACTTGGCTAGCTGCCCATGTGGACCATTTTAAGCCTAGCCAGTTTCCCTTTTCATTTTCAAAATACCCTATCCCATTTGGTTTTAGATTGGCCTTACCCATCCCATGGCTGATAATTATATATTACCCCTAATGAGAATAACTGGGATCTTACCATAGATAATTTAAGGGAAGCCATGCATGGGATAAAACATTTGCTGCCTCTGTCCATTAGTAATACAGGGAGCAGTCCTGTGGTAAATTTTCTGTTTCCCATCCATAGATCCAAGTTATGCTTGAATATGGATAGGAATAAACTTTGTTTTATGTGGCTGGAAAGTCTGTTCCACAGCAGTGGTATCCTGTGTGAAATATACCTGTCTCTCCAAACATTCTGTTGAGGTTGCCAAAGAGATTTAGAACTCTAGACCAAGTATTTCTAATGCCATTCAGCTTGCTAATTTGCAGTAATTCCATCAGTAATGGGTTGGAGGATGTATTGTATGCCAGACACAGGTCACCTCTTAGCAGTCTTTAGTATACTGAGTATAGTGACAAAGCTTTGAGTCAGTCCATGTAGGACATATTGTTTAGGCCTTGTATCTTTTTAGTAAGGTATCTCTGTGGACATTCCAGTTGTTGTATGCATCTGGACAGATACATGCCAAAGGGTGCATTATATTCAATGACTGATCTAATAAGGGTTGAGCAAAGGGGAGCAATAACATCCCTAGATCTAGGCACAATCCCTTTGTTTATAAGATGTGCAATGTAGAAGGAATTTCTTACAACACTAGATGCATGTTGGTCAAAAGTTAGAAGACTGTCCACATAAGCTCTCAAATCCTGAACAACTATGTCAACTCTTAGGGGCATATTCTCAATGTAGTAGTTCCTTTGGGTAGATGACTTCCCAAATAATACTATAATGCATTTTTGGCAATACTTTTAGTCCATGATTTTTGCACCAGTTATTTATTTGAACACGTACTTATTTTGCTCTATACAGTTAGAAAAAAAGGTGGATAAGAATGTGGGTATCATCCTTAATCAAGCTCACTGGCTGCAGGCATGGTACAGAACCTTTAAATTACATTAATTGTCTTTGTGTTGAATGAAGTTATTGCATCTATGGTACTTCATACCAACAAAACTAATTAGGGAAAGAAAACCAAGAAAAATGTTGAAAATATGGAAGTGAAGCTGCAGGGATAAGTCATATGCCTTTGACTTGTATGAGAGCAAAATAAAGATGAAAACAATGTAGCAAAGGTTCGGATGGAATATTTGGAAACTGTGCTGTATGGCCATGGCAAAATGTATGATTAGGAACTAAGAAAGAGGAAAAAGGTTGTACAGAAGTGGAAGCCAGTATATAAGAATGCTTTTGTCTTTATAACAAAATCAATATTGGCCAAGGAATGGTAAACTTCAATTTATGTCAGAATGTGATGAGTACATAATGAATTTCAGAAATTAATTTGCAGAATATTACAGTTCCATAAATTGTTTACATGAGTTAAGAAACTATCCCTACAGAGGAATGCCAGAACAGTGACTTTTTTTCCCAAGGAAAATAATCGCTGGGCTATTGTCGGGAGTTTGCTGTTTCCTCCACTGCAGTACGATCTCAGAGTAGGTATATTTAAGTAAGGGGGTGTGGGGGGCACAGTCCCCGACATCGGAGGTGGGTGGGTGGGAAAGCCCCCCACTTTATTTTGTCTGCTTTTTTTTTTTTTTTTGGCCCAGTGATTTTTTTCCCTGGAAAAAATTGCTGTTCTGGACGTTTGACATTTCTCACTTTCGGTTAAGCAGTGTCGGGGTAAGGGTGTTCGGTGTTTTTAGCTGTCAGTATCGTGATATAGACCCTTTTAATGTGACAGAGCAGAGAACATGGAAGGAGAGCTCATTGATGAGAAGTGAATGATCAACAGGTCAAAGGCTTTGGAGATGTCATTGATAATGACTTTGAGGTTCCCAGTAATCACTGAATGGTAGATTACATCTACCATAGTTAGTAGTGCAGTTTATATGCTGTGACATTTCCTCATCCCATGACAATGATTGGTGAGGATACCATAACTTTCAATATGGTCTAGCAGTTCAGAAGCTGCTAACTTTTCTTGGAAACGAGTGGAAAGATTCAATGTTCCTGTAATGAGTCAGGATTAGAGTTAAAGACTTGTTTGGGGAATTTGGATGGCACTGGCAATTTTCTATAGTTCTGGAAACATACCAGTAAAGAAAGACTTAATAATGACATGCTGCAGTTGAATACCAACAAAAGTGTTACAGTCCTTCATAAATTTAGGAAAGAAACCATCTGATCCAGCCCTTCCATGGTAAGAATCATTCCTCTATTATATATTGATGCTGGATAAGGTATTTTTTTAATAATAAAAGCAACAATGGAATGACCATGTATAAAACTTTTATTTCACTCTAGCAAAACTTTGAATTGAGCAAAATCATGTAGCATCCTAGATCTACCTTAATTACATGGCTAATTATAAATGACCAGTCAAGATATACACACAATTAAACAAGGTAAGTTTTTTTAATTGAAAATAAGTTACAAATCCAAAGTTGTTCCTCACTGAAGCATTAGATTCAGACTGGAAATCATTAGTTTTTGGAGAGGGAGACTAATAGGATGAAGAATGCTCTGCAATTTCTTATATCAGAGGTTGGACTATATAATTCTTCATAAGTGAGATGAGATATGGTGGAGCAAATATGGATAAAAAGGTGTTCATTTCCTTCTAGAAAGCTTTTGGATTTTCAAGTAGAGCTTCATGATTCTTTATAAGGTAGGAAGCATTTGTCTAAAACAGGCATTTGGAGTCTTTTCTCAGTGATGGGTAATGATCACAGTCAGTACATTTATATGTGCTGCAGGCTACCTACTGAGTAGACAGTGGTTTCTTAAGCTCTTGGGATGGACAAACAGCATGCCTCTAAACTGTCTGGATTTTCACAGATTTTTTGCCTCATGTTTTTGATCTGCTTCTAATAAAATGCTGGCTTTCTGGCAAAATACTGGCAAACCATTGAGGACTATAGCCAGAAAATAATGTCATACTGTGACACCCGTGCCCTGGCCCAGCAATCAAGGAGCCTCAATCCTCACCACTAACACCAGTGTGGGGCATCTCATAAAGGAGGAAAGGATAAGAAATACACACAGTAAAGTGAAATTTCCCTAAAGAGCACACATAGATCACAGTCAGTCTGGGGCTGGTTGCTCCCTTGCTCTCCTAGTCCCCAATAAGACTCCCCATTGGCATGGCTATAGGGTCCAGATCTTAGCCTAGTGGGCAAGCTAAAACATCCAGCACCAACTCTCTCTAACCAGTGTTTTGTGTCTCTTCCCAAGTAGCTGACACACACACACACACACACACATACACACACACACACACACACACACACACACACACACACACACACACACACACACACACACACACACACTTTGAGAACAGTTTATATAACCACACAGACATTCCTGGGGAAGGCTGGCACAGGTTTTCCAGCTGTGCCTCCTTTTCCCTGACTATATGGTAGAAATCACTGCCACCACCCAGCTAATAATTATCAGCTACTTAAAGGCCCTTAAAAGGGTGTCCAATTATTACTGTGCAATATTGTTATCCAACTGGTAAGTGCGACTAAACAGTCAAGGCTTATTACAGTGACTTGGTACAGGATCACTATTTACATGCAATGTACTCGAGAGCTTAAATTATCTCTACACAAAACAGCCACAGTTAAAAGGATTTAAAACTGTTTAATAATAAATAATTAAAAACACAAGACAATACTTTTTACTACACAGTGCTAGTCAAGAGTTCAGAAATCACAGAGAAATACTTAAAATAATTCAGTAGTACAGTTCTGACATCACAGAAAAAACTCTTAGTCTAATCTTTCTAGTTTCTAGCTATTTCTAAGAGAAAACACAAGTCTAAGATAAACTTATATATAGAGCAAAGGCAGCGTGCTGATGAGTTGGATGGTCAAGACAAAATGTTTAATGCTCTCTGATTCTCTCTGTTTTTAAGATCACATTCCTGGTTCACATTACATCATTCTTCACACTTCCCTGGGTTCCCAGGCTAAAATAAACTACATTTACATTTTTTAGTAAGCTCACACCAGGTCAGGAAGCAAAGCCATAAAGGACATTTATGCGTGCAAATTCTGGCCATTAACTCTGGCCTTAAAACAATAGCAAGAATTCCTTCACCTAGACAGGCTGTTGCCAACTTTAAAGATGAAAGACAGTCATACAATGCTTGACTTAGCTTCCTTACAGCAGAGTGCACTGTTATTACATTATTTTCCAGTTTCACATGTAACAATATTTTTCCATTTAAGACAAAAAGCCTGTGGTTTACATTAATATTTACAGATGACAGAATTATCTAAAAAATTCTATCTGGCTAGGCTGGCAGCCTTCACATTTCTCCCCTCCCTGGAGAACTCAAGCTAGTTTTTCAAGTGACCCTTGAGAAACTCTGCTTGAGAGGGTTAGGTCTATCTGAGTATACCTTACCCCATTCCCTGTCTTGAGAGCCCATCTGTATTGGCATTGCTAATCCCACTGCGGTGCTGCACAGACATATCATATGCTTGCAACCCCAGGCTCCATCTTAGCAACTTAGCATTTTGCTGGCTGGCTTTGTTTAACCATGTTAGTTGGTTGTGATCTGTCAAAACAGTGAATTTCCTTCCATACAGATATGGCCGAAGTTTCTGCAGTGCCCACACTATGTCTAGACATTAATTTTCTACAGGTGCATAGCATTCCTCCCTGGGTTGGAGCCTATGACTGAGATAAACCACTGGGTGCTCTTTTCCCTCTGAAGGAATCTGGCTAAGTATAGCCCCCACCCCATAGTTCAAAGCATCCACCTACAAACAAATTATTTGCTGAAATTTAAACTGGCTAACCCAGGGGGTTCTCCCAAAGCTTCTTTAAGCTTCTAGAATGCCTGCTCACATGCTGGGGTCCACACTATCTTATCTGGCCTGTTCTTCCTTGTCAGGTCTGTGAGGGGAGCAGCTATGTTGCTATAACTGGGGATGAACTTTCTGTAGTACCCTGCTGTCCCTAAAATGCTCTCACCTGCTTTTTAGTAACAGGTGCAGGCCATGGCTGAATGGCTTCCACTCTGGCAGGTTCTGGCCTTAATTTACCACTCCCCACTCTATGTCCTAGGTAGGAGACCACTGGCATAACCACCTGACATTTGCTTAGCTTAATGGTCAACCCTGCCCGCTGTAGTCTGCCCAGCAGCTTCCTGACATGTTGAAGGTGCTGTGGGCAGGAATGGCTATAGATGGCAATATCATCTAGGTAAGCAAAGGCAAACCCTCCTGCTCCTGCTAGGATATGCTCTACCAGCCTCTGGAAAGTTGCTGGGGCATTCTTCATCCCAACGGGCATCTTGGTGAACTCATACAAGCCAAAAGGAGTCACAAAGGCTGCCTTATCTCTAGCACTGGGAGTCAAGGGCACCTGCCAGTAACCCTTGGTTAGATTAATGGTTGTAAGATACTTAGCCCCATCCAGCTGCTCTAGGGCCTCATCTGTCCTAGGCATGGGGTAAGCATATGACTCTGTGTGACTATTTAATTTCCTGTAGTCCACACAGAACCTGGTGCTGCCATCCTTCTTTGGCACCAGCATAATTGGGGAGGCCCAGGGACTGTTGGACTCTTGAATCACCCCTAATTCCAACATCACCTGTACCTCCTTCCTCAGAGTCTGTTTGACTCTCTTGGCACTCTATAAGGGGCATGCCTAATAGGCCTTTGGGGTCCTGTATCCACCTGGTGCTGTCCCAGGTGGGTGCACCCTGGTTTCCAAGTGAACATTTCCCCAGATCCCTGCAACACTGCTCAGATTTCTCGAACCTGAGTAGGAAATAGCTGCTGGGACATTGTTACCCCTATCACTGAGGTGTCAGCCTGAGCCTCACTGAGGAGATCGGTCCCCAGATCTCCCTCAGACTCCTCCTGCAATCCACTGCAAATGCTCAGCACAAGGGCCTCCATATCATGGTAAAGTTTCATCATGTTAACATGGTGCAATTTGTGCCCATGCCTTTTGCCTAGCAGTTCCGCCATGTAATTAACATCATTTACCTTTCTTACCACCTTGTAGAGTCCCTCCCAAGCTGCTTGCAGCTTGTTGTGTCTGACAGGAATGAGAACCACTACCTGCTTCCCGACAGCATACTCTCTAGCTTGAGCATTCCTGTAATACCACACCTTTTTCTGTTGTTGGGCTTCTGCCAGGTTCTCCTGGGCCAAGCCCATTAGTTCCCTGAGCCTTGTCCTGAGGTTTAGGATATATGCCACAACAGACTCCTTGTGAGACTCACACTCACTTTCCCACTCATCTCTAATTAAAACTAGAAGTCCCCTCACCTATGCCGATACAGCAACTCAAAGGGTGAAAAACCTGTGGATTCCTGGGTCACCTCTCTGTAAGTAAACAACAGATGGGGCAAATATTTGTCCCACTCCCTCTTAAACTGATCTGCAAATGCCTGTAGCATGGACTTGACTGTAAAGTTTAACCTCTCAACAAGACCATTAGTTTGGGGATGGTAGGGGGTGGTCTTCATGTGTTTCACCCCACAGGACTTTCACAGACAAGCCAGCAGGTCTGACATGAAATTGGCACCTCTGTCAGTCAGTATTTCTTTTGGGAAACCTACCATGCTGAAAATCTCTGACAAAGCATTTGTCACCTTCTCTGCCTCAATGGAGGACAAAGCCACTGCCTCAGGGTTTTGTGTAGCATAATCCACTACCACTAGGATATACTTTTTCCCTGTGGAACTTGGGGTACTCAGAGGACCCACAATATACATAGCTACCCTGTGAAATGGCTCCTCAATCACAGGCAAAGGCATCAAAGGAGCGCTCACCTTGTCTCCTGGCTTGCCTACCTTTTGGCACTGCTCACAGGTCCTGCAGTAACCTGTTACATATCTGGAAATTCCAGGACAATAGAAGTTCTGCATAATACGCCTTTTTGTATGTTTTATGCCAATAAGACCTGCAAAGGGAATATCATGGGCTATGGATAGAAGTGTCAGATGGTAGGCTCTAGGCACTACCAACTGCTGTACTCTCTCACCTTCTAGCCTTCCCTCAGGGGTCCACTCTCTGTATAGTAACCCTTTGTCCCAGTATACAGACTCCCCCTTTCCTTGAGAATCAGGTGCCTCCCTAGCTACCTGCCTCAGGCCTTGCAATGTAGGGTCTGAGAGCTGAGCCTGTGTCAACTCTCTTCTTGTAACCCTTCCCAGCACCCCTTTCACAGGAAGTCTGGCATTTTCTGACAATGGTGCCTCACTGTCATCCTGGGTACTCCTACTTACCTCTACCTTTGCAGTCACTCTGTCCAAGGGAACTTTAATACCCATAAGCAGTTGTGGCTCACCTTCAGTTTCACTGCTACAGAGTAGCTTCCTCCCTGAAGTAACCACCTTAACAGTCCTGGATGTAAGTATGCAGTCAGTCTGTGTCTCCCCCAGGCTACCAGACACACATGCTTGTCTCCTAGCTTGACTGCGTGTAACTGCATAAGCATATGGTACTGCCTCATCCAAATCCTTCCCTATCAGGACATCTGCAGGATGGTAGATCGGTACCCCTGTTGTCTCAAGACAACCTACTATTGGCATTTTGTCTCTCCCACTTACTGGCTTCCTCACCTTTTGTTCCCCACCTTGCCTCCATGGTTTACCTGTATGCCACATGGCCCCAGTGGTTGCATTCAAAACATTTAATCCTAGCTCCTGGATGTGTACCTGGACTAGTGGCTTCCCCTGCTACTGGCAGATTCTGTTGGAACAGTCTGTGCTGCCCACCATGGGTTCCTTTACACCCATGAGCAGCACTGGGAGTCCCTTTCCTGTGAACAGCTGTCCTGCTTGCCAGGTATAGGTCTCCCTTCTTCCCCAACTCATCTGAAGTAGCACATTTTCTATCAGCTAACCAGATCCTCATGTCCTCAGGCAAAGTGCTTATGGCTTGTTCCCTCATCAAAACATCTGCTAGCCCTTCAAAAGTGGTTACCTGACATCCACTCACCCACCTATGGAAATAAGTGCTCAGTTCAGCAACATATTCACACACATTTTCATCTGACTTGTGTCTATACTCACAAAATTTTTTCCTATATATTTCAGGTGTTAGCTTAAACAATTCTAACAAGTGATTTTTAACAGCAGTATAATAAAAACATGCAATGTCAGACATTTTTGACAAAACAGTTACAGCTTTACCATGGAGTAAGGGGGTCAGGAACCATACCCAAAGCCTTTTGTCAACACTATATTGTTTGCATACCCTCTCAAACATATGAATGAAACTATCAAAATTATCCCCTCTTTAAATTGCGGAAGAAATTTATTGACCTTTTGTGCTTCAGGGGTCCAGTTACTCCTTTCCCCATTACCTCCATGACTCTGGTGAAGAGTCAGCATTTCCCTCTCATGCCTCCTCTGCTGCTCCTTTACCTCAGCTTCTATCTCCAACTGCCTGGCCTCCAACTCAAGTCTCTTTAGCTCCAGATGGATTTTTAAGCCCTCTGCAGAAAGGTTGAGCTGTCCATTCTCCGAGGGTATTATATCTCCACTGCCAGCCTGATTGTCCTCCTGGTTGCTGTTTTCTGATGCAGCTGTATCCAAGGCTGCAATCAGGTCTGCCTTAGTCATGTTTCCATGCACCACTCTCCTAGCCTGGCACATCTGCACCAGTTGGCTCCTTGTCAGCTTTCCTTACTCCTCTGTTGACATGCTGCCTGCTCACGCTGACTAACTAAATTAACAAAATAAATAAAACAATTGTGATCTGAACTATTCACTGCATGGTTGATTTAGAGTACAAAACACATTCAAAGCTCACTGTACAGAAGTTACAGGAATTCACTCTACCCACACCACTACAAGCCAATTAGTATTTGCCACCAATTAATATGTGAAGTGGATATCCTCCCACTGTGAAACAATTAATATGTGATGCCCATGCCCTGGCCCAGCAATCAAGGAGCCTCAATCCCCACCACTAACACCAGTGAGGGGCATCTCATATGGGACAAAAGGATAACAAATACACACACTAAAGTGCAATTTCCCTTAAGAGCACACGGAGATCACAGTCAGTCTGGGGCTGGTCGCTCCCTTGCTCTCCAGGTCCCCAATAAGACTCCCCACTGGCACAGCTATAGGGTCCAGATCTCAGCCTAGTGGGCAAGCTAAAACATCCAGCACCCTCTCTGTCCAACAAGTGCTTCATGTCCCTGCCCAAGTAGCTGACGCACACACACACACACACACACACACACACACACACACACACACACATACACACACACACAGACACACATACACACACACACACACACACACACACACACACACACACACACACACACACACACACACTTTGAGAAAAGTTTATATAAACACACAGACACTCCTGGGGAAGGCTGGCACAAGTTCTTCAGCTGTACCCCCCTTTTCCCAGACTATACAGTATAAATCACTTCCACCACCCATCTAATAATTATCTGCTACCCAAAGGCTCTTAAAAGGGTGTCCAATTATTACTGTGCAATATTATTATCTAACTGGCAAGTGCGACTAAACATTCAAGGCTTATTAGAGTGACTTGGTACAGGATCACTATATACATGCAATGTACTCTAGAGCTTAAATTATCTCTACACAAAACAGCCACAGTTAAAAGAGTTTAAAAATATTTAATAATAAATAATTAAAAACACAAAATACTTTTTACTATACAGTGCCAGTCAAGAGTTCAGAGATCACACAGAAATACTTAAAATAATTCAGTAGTACAGTTCTGACATCACAGAAAAACACTTAGTCTAATCTTTCTAGTTTCTAGCTATTTCTAAGAGAAAACACAAGTCTAAGATAAACTTACATATAGATTAAAGGCAGAGTGCTGATGAGTTGGATGGTCAAGACAAAAATGCTTAATGCTCTTTGTTTCTCTCTGTTTTTAAAATCACATTCCTGGTTCACATTACATCATTCTTCACACTTCTTTGGCTTCCCAGGCTAAAAGAAACTACATTTACATTTTTTAGTATGCTCACACCAGGTCAGGAAGCAAAGCCATAAAGGACATTTTTGCAAGCAAAATCTGGCCATTAACTTGGGCCTTAAAACAATAGCAAGAATTCCTTCACCTATAAAGGCCGGAGCCAACTTTAATGATCAAAGACAGTCATAAAATGTTTGACTTATCTTCCTTACAGCAGTGTGCACTGTTGTTACATTATTTTCCAGTTCCACATGTAACACTATTTTACCATTTAAGACAACAAGCCTGTGGTTTACATTAATATTTACAGATGGCAGAACTATCTATAAAATTCTATCTGGCTAGGCTGGCAGCCTTCACACAGACATTTGAGTTTCAAACTTCATACCCATTTGAAAATTCAGACTAATGCAAACCATGTTATTCTATCAACTTTCTAAGTCTGCAAGAGCAATACTTAAAACTGTCCCTATTTTTGGTCTTTTGTCCACCCATTATTTATGGCTTTGTCGAGATTTCTTGCACTAAGTTGAGAGGTATGCCAAAGGGCAGGGCTTCCTTTGATTCCCCAGGTTATGGATGGGTAGTGCTTGTCATGTAATAGGAGAATGTTTGAATGTTTCAGAAATGATGTAGGGCAGTGTTACAGTCTTCAGGTTATGGCTTCTTACTTTTTTAATTTCTCCAAGTCTTTTGGGTTTCTAATACCATGACGGGAATGGACCCCATCCCTAAGTCAAAGTATGATTAAAGTTCATGAAATTAGTATTGTTTCAATCTTTGATGTCAGCCAGAAATGCTCCTCACAGCACTCACAATGTGCCCAGTAATGACTCCTGTAATTCATATGGAGTTACATGTATCAGTAACATGTCTAAATAGGATTGTAGATTATTTTCTATACAACCTGTTGCTCCTACTACTATTGAAACTGTTTTGGTATTTTTCTTCCACATTACTCTCATTTCTGCCTGCAAATCCTGATATTTTATAAGCATGTGTCTCGCTGTATGCAAGACACTGTAGTCACTGGGTGTAGCAATTTCAACGATCAATGCTACTTTTGTTTTCTTTTTATGGACCACTATATCTGGTTTTGTCACATCTATCTTTTGAACTTTTGGTAATGGGTGATCCCATGTGATGTAGACTTCATCATTTTCTATGATGCTTTGTGGCTCATGTTTCTAGTGTTTTTCAGCCACTTCAATACCATAATGTTTGCATAATCCTCAGTGTAATAGTCTTGCCACATTATTATGCCTTTCAGTATACAGTCCTTCTGCCATTAGTATGTTACAACCAGCAACAAGATGTGCAACTATTTCCAGTTCTGTTTTACAAAACCTACATTTGTCTATTTCTTCCACATGTTCAATGGACTTTGCAAACCAACTTGTATGTAACCCACTATCTTGGGCTGCCAATATTAACCTTTCTTCTTTTGGTTTGAATTCACCTCTCCTTAACCATTCTTGTTTTTGATCCTGATCAACATGAATTTCTTCCAGGAGTTTTCTATACTTGCAACTGTATTTATGTATTTTCCACATTTCTTGCCTTCTCATGTGATCTTTCACCTTATATTCTTTCTTTTGTTTTTTGTCACATTCAGTTGCTGCCTGATTTTTATGTACTTCTGGTTTGATTTCCATTCCTGCTTGACGCCGATATGCTTAAGCTAGACTAAGAGGGAAGTCATCTTAGATTTATTCTCCTCATTGTCACTCTTCTTACATACATAAAGAAGATGTTGAGGCTTGGGTGTTTGTTTAAGTAGTTTATTGTATACAAATACATCAGGATGGATAGCAGGAACATTGAACTTAATCGAACTATCTAACTAACTGGCTACATACTTGCATGCTCACACTCTGGCTGTTCAGTCTAAAATGGCACTCTTACTTGCCCATGCTCAGTACTTATATGCATGTTCTGATACACTGGAAAGCTTCATAAAGGTATATCACACACACTTTCATGATGATACCATTGTCTGACAAAATCTCATCTCTGTATGGAAAATATGGTTGCACTTCTACTGGTAAGTAAGATTACTTTGAAGGCCATCCTTGACTGATAAAGTGGATGAGCTTCTGGAGAACTGGATCTGAAGCTGTGTGAGTTTTGATATTATCAAGATGTGTGGAAGAAAAATTTCTCACTTTCATGATCTCAAAATCAAGTTGTTCATTGTTATGCTTTTCTGTGCTTTTTCTGGGTAATCTGGATAAAGTATTAGTAAGGTAAAGAAGTTTGCCTTTTGTGTAAACAAGACTGAAATTGTGCTTTTGCAATTTGAGCATCATGCGTTGCAGTCTAGCTGGAGCCGTATGCATAGGCTTTCTCAAAATAGTAACAAGAGGTTGGTGATCAGTCTCGACCTGGATAGCTCGACCATAAATACAATCATGGAACTTCGAACATGCAAACACAAATGCCAAAAGCTCTTTCTCAATCTCAGCATATTGCATCTCAGTCTGGATAAGAGTTCTCAAAGCATAGGCTACTGTTCTACCCTCTTAAAGAAAAACTGCACCTAGACCAAACATAGAAGCATCACAGGAAAGAGTAAATGGTATGTGAACATTATAGTAGTTGAGAGTTGGTGGGTTGGCATTTTCTGTTTCAGGGCATCCAATACGCTTTGGTGCTGTTCTGACCATGACCAAATTACATCTTTGTGTGTCTGCTCTTGCAATGGTGCTGAAAGTTGGCTTAAACCTGAAATTAAATAAAACACAGTGCCACACTGGACTGTGACCAACAGCTTTACTGATGTTACCTCCTGGTACCTCATCTCATGCCTTCAAGGGATAATTGAGCATCATAATCACAGCTTATTTATACAAAAGTTAATCACCACACAGTTACATAATTAAACCATTCAAAGGGCCAGTGCAGTGGTTAAACAACTCAAAATAAATGCAAACTGCCCACCAAGTTTCCTAAAAACTAAACAGTGATGTTTAATTCTAAATTTAACCCAGAAGGATGCAAAATGTCAAAATTTATAATAAACTTTGTTTCCATAGACAACTTTGATTTTACGGAGGAAGAGATGGATTTAATGGAGGAATGGAAGACTATGTCTCTTTCCTGCATGTTGGGCTGGATAAAAATCCTTGTTAAGCGTAACTTAAGGCAACATGACAAAGTGCAAGTTGGTATCTTGCATTTGCAGGAAAATCTTATTTCTGCCTGCACTGAGAACATTTGTGCCAGCAAAATTAAGGATATTAAGGCCAGAGTTGCTGAAGTTGAAGGAGATATCATTCTCCGTAAAAAACAGAAGTTAGAACATGATATCAGAGACTATAATAGCAACTTAATTTTTGCTAGGCAACATAAACCTCGAAAGGGGAGAGCCAATGGTAGCGTTGTTGAAGGTAAATCTTGAACATAGTGAGATTCCTCGGGTTTGTCATCTGAAACAGCATCTAGCAGTAAAAAAAGTGTATCGTTTGAGGATTTAAACATGGAATCAGTGGAATCATTGCAGCAGCAGTCCAGCCCTCAGCAGCCCAGGCGCTGGGGCCAGAAATGGCAAGGCAATGGAGGCAGCGGTTACAACTACAGACGAAGAAGGAGGCAGCAGCAGCTCTCACTCCAAGCACAAGGGGGCATTTCATTTGGAACAAATTTCCACTGTCAGGTATGTGGAAGACAGACAATTCAATGTCATTAACTTATCTTGTCTTAATCTGGATGATGCTATTTTGGGTTTGTTGAATAAGGGGGTAAAATTTGTTCCCACCTGTTTTCCCAGTTTAGCAGACCTACTTTTTGAAGTAGGTAATTTTTGTAGAAAGTTAAATTTAAAAATGTTTTCTACACCAGAACTATGCAAGAAAGTTTGAATATTATGGATTTTGACAACAACAGTGACTGTGTTGACTCTTTGTTGCACTTGTCGCTACATGAAAACGATTTGGTGTACATCTGGGATTTGAATAATGGTGGTCAAGATTTTTCTGATGCAAATGGGCCAAGTGGTGAGACACATGATTTTTTTGTCTCTTGATATGGTAGATTGAAGGTTCCTGTCATACCTTATGTCAGTTCTTTTGTTCCCCCTAAATGTTTTCCTAACATCAATATGTGTGAAACAGTTTTATGTAAACAGGTAAAAGTGAGTATGCAAAGTTTATGAAAAAGAACAATTTAATCTGAATAAACAGGAATGGCTGGCTTTACAAAGGATACCTATGAATAATGAAGATGTGATTTTTACACAGGCTGACAAGGGGGGGCAACTGAGTCATCTTGTCCAGGGACAGATATAATAAAATGGCACATGATTTGCTGGATGATAACAATGTATATTTAAAATTGGACCAGGATCCCACAGCAGAATTTAACACCGTTACTTGAATTATTGGAAAATGGTGAAAGGCTGTTTTTTTTGTTTGTTTCTGCTGATGTTGAGGCTACATATTAGAAACCCCAGGGATGCTAGATTTTTTATGATCCCAAAGGTCTATAAGGATTTGGAGAACCCCCTGGGAAGACCAATAGTGTCTGGTACTGGGGCCTATCTTCAGAATGTTGGAATGTTTTTAGATGTACATTTGAAATAGTATACATCTAGAACAGCAGCACATATTAAAAATGGGAAGGAATTTTGTGACCTAGTAGATGGCATGGAGTGGGGGAAGAATTTCTATTTGTCCGTGTGGATGTTAGAGCTATCTACACTAGTATTAGTCATTCCCTGGGGCTTGAGGAGGTAGCCAAAATGAAGGGAGAAGGGCCTACTACCAACTACATATTACAACTTTTGGAGTTTTCATTACTCATAATTGTTATAAGTTTGGGAATCAAGTGTTTTTACAAATGGGAGGCACAGCTATGGGTGCCTCCTATGCTCCAGCGTATGCCATCATTTTCATGGGCCATTTTGAAAATCTTTTTATTTATAACACTTTTTTTTTGCCCAAAGGGTAGTCATTTACAAGCGATACATTGATGACCTGATTTTTGTTTGTAGGGGTGAAATAGGAGAATTTGATAAGTTTATGGATGATTTACAAAAAAACAGTTTTGGGTTGTCTTTTACTTACAGGGTGCATAAAAAGTGATGCAGATGCACTGTTATGGTGGCCCATTTTAGATCTTTTTTTAAAGAAACTGCAGCCAACAATTTTTTATTGGCCACAAGTATTCATCTTCCACATTTATTAGATTCCCTACCTTATGGGGAGTATAGACATATTTCCAACGATACATATAATAAGGCCACTTTGGAAAGAGAATTTTCCAAAGTTAGGAACAGATTAACAGTCAGAGGTTACAAGAAGGATGTGTTGGACAGAACAGAAAGGAAGGTTAAACGTTTTCACAGAATAGGAACCCAAAGGGGTTATGTAAGGGATAACAACTTGGTTTGGCATGAGGGACACCTGAGCAGAGATGAGACAAGAATATTTTTTTATTAACAGATTTTCTCCTTTTACAGAGACATTGAAAGTGTTGGTAGACAGGTTTTGACCTATAATTTCACAAGGGGAAAATACCAGTGGAGTATTTCCTGAAAGGGTTTTTTTTTTCTTATAGCAGGTTCCTTAATTTGAGGGAACTACTGAATAAGAAGTCATCCACACATAATGGCCCAGTAGGATGTTTCCCTTGTGGAAAATGCAAGGTTTATACCAGAGTTAGGAATTTCAATGACATGAAAATTAATAATAGGGTTTATAACTCAACGAACAACCTTAATTGTTGTTCATGTGGAGTGGTATATATTCTTGGGTGCGGTTGCCTACCAACCAAATGGTATGTGGGCCAAACAAAAAAAGTGGTTAAAAAACATATTATGGAGCATTTGGGGGATATCAGATATAATCAGTTGGAAAGTCCTGTGGCCTTCCATTTTCAAACCATTCATGATGGTTCAGATACTTTTTTGTTTTTTAGTGTGTTAGCCAAACCTGTTTCCAATGTTGGGGATAATGTTCAACATAAACTGTTGTCTATGATACTACACTACACTACACATGATCTTAGCTTATGGAAACAAATTTTATTATATATTTTGATACGTTGCATCCTTCTGGGTTAAATTTAGAATTAAACATCACTGTTTAGTTTTTAGGAAACTTGGTGGGCAGTTTGTATTTATTTTGTGTTGTTTAACCATTGCACTGGCACTTTAAATGGTTTAATTATATAATTGTGTGATTAACTTTTGTATAAATAAGCTGTGATTATGATGTTCAATTATCTCTTGAAGGAGTGAGCCGAGGTACCAGGAGGTAACATCAGTAAAGCTGTTGATCACAGTCCAGTGTGGCTCTGTGTTTTATTTCATTTATTTGTACTGTCTTGTGTGGTAGTTAAATCTGAAATTAGCTTGCCTAGATAGTTGGCCACGCCAAGAAAACATTGTAGAGCTTGAACATTGTAAGGAGCTGGCATTTCAAGAATTGCTGTTTGCTTTGAAGGATCTGGTCATAAGCTTGAACTGGTGAACAAGTGACAACATAAGTAACTTCTCGTATCCTGAACTTGCACTTCTCAGGATTCAGCTTAAGATTCACTTCACGTGCTCTTTTCAGAACTTTCTTGAAGTTTATGTCATGTTTGACTTTACCATTGCCTCCTACTAGAATATTATCTACTATAATGGCACATGGATAGCCCAAAAAATTAGGTCCATTGCACTCTGAAAGACTTCACTATCAGAATTGTTTCCAAATGGCATTCTCAGAAATCTGTATATTCTAAGTGGGATACTGAATGTAGTTAACAATGAAGATTTTCAGTCAAGCAGAGTTTGCCAAAAGGAACTCTTTGCATCTAAGGCAGAAAACAGTGGTATTTGGCATGAGGGCAACAACTTCTTCAACTTTGTGCATTGGATGATGAGGTCTTTTTAATGCTTTGTTCAGATCTCTTGGATCAATACATATTCTGATATCATCTGAGCTTTTCTTATGAGCTACTACAATGGAGGATGCTCACTCAGTAGGTTCTTCTACTAGACAAATTCCTCCTAGCTGCACAATTTTGACTAGCTCAGCTTTGACTCTACCCTGCATAGTTACTGGAACTTTCCATGCTGACCTGATAACTGGGCTGACCTCTGGGTATAACTTAATGGAGTACACAACTGATAATTTGCCTAGTTTGTCTGCAAAAATATCAGCATACTCAGAAAAATGAGTTTGGGCAAAACTTGAGCTGTTGTCATGCAGGCTTACATGGTGAACTTCTTTATTAAATGAAAACAGTCCCATTTTCAAACTGTCTCTGAGGCCTAACAATGACTGCATGTGTCTCTTGACTATGAAAAATTGCAAGTCATAGCAGTCCCCAGCAGAGAAACATGAAAGCACTACTGAGCCTTTGGTATGAATCTCTTCACCACCATAAGCAACAAGATTCACATACTTTGCAAAATCATGTTTGCAGCTCTTACTCTAGCAAATGTTTCTACTGACATAACATTGCACTTTGAACCAGTAGTTTGAGCTCTACAGGACTCCCATTAATCCAAACAGTACAAAAGATTTCCTTCTTTGCCCACAAATTTACTGCATTGACTGATTCACCAAGCACAGACACACCATCAACATAAAAAGGAGGTCTGCAGCTTTCTAATTGATCAACTTGCCTCACAGAATGCCCTCTTTTAATAAAAAGGATGTGGCTTGATTGATTTGCAAAACCTTTTAAAATGATTCCACTTATTGCAAGAATGACACCGCTGACCAAAAGTTAAGTACTTTTCTCTTTTGGATTCATGATTTTCACCACAACTATGACAGTTAACTATGAACCTTGGTGGGGGCACATGTTTTGACTTTGTTGAGTCACCCTTATGCTTTACTGAGTATGTCCGCTTTACATAACATGCTCTTGAATTTCCTGGAGAGACTCTGGATTTCCCAAGGACTGTTACAGGACCTGCAGTTGCTGTCATGTGCTTGGGCCTGTTTCTTTTAACCACATGCTGCATACTATCAGCATGAGCTTTGTCACTGTGCTTTCCACAGCTATTCTCATTTGTTAATCATACTTGCTTGCCTTTCTCTAAGCTCGTATATCTGATAAATCTCAATGGCCTTATTCAAAGTTAAATCACTGTCTTGAAGCAAAATCTTTCTCACTGTGTCATTACTACCACATACAAGCCTGTCTTTTATCAACTCATCTCTCAAATCACCAAATCTGCATGCTTTAGCTTTATTTTTCAAGTCAATTATATATGCTGCAAAGGTTTCACCAGACTTCTGATCTCTTGTGCAAAATAAGTGCATTTACATTGCAATATTTGTTTGGAGGGTTACACATTTCTCCAAATTTACAGTTTAAGCATTCAGGGTCTTCTATTGTTTCAGCCGGTACCACTATATGGCAGTTTCCCCCTCCCCTGAAAGCACAGCAGATGCATACTCAAATGAACACTCTCTTTCAATGGCCTCTGAACAAGCTAAATTAAGCAGAATAAATGTTTTTGTACATAAGTCTTTGTCAGAAAAAGCTTGTATAAAAATATTATATTCCTGCTCAAACACTGTTCAATTTTCTCAAT
This sequence comes from Protopterus annectens, assembly GCF_019279795.1. Taxonomy (NCBI): domain Eukaryota; kingdom Metazoa; phylum Chordata; order Ceratodontiformes; family Protopteridae; genus Protopterus; species Protopterus annectens. The sequence goes on along the minus strand of NC_056731.1, from coordinate 1,283,323,683 downwards.
ATTGTCATCAAACACAAGTAATGCAGGTCTGTGAAATCCTTCTGCCATGCCCACAGATTATAGTAAAAGGCAATGCAACTTGGCCCTTGTAATTATGTACAAACATTCACAAACACCAGGTCCTTGTAATAATATTCAAATGCAGAATAAGGTCTTTGAAATACTGTACTCGCTTTGAAACAGTTGCACTTTGCAAAATTTTCTTTGAAATAACTTTACTTTGCAAAATAACTGCACTGTAATACTGCACACACTTGCAAAGACTTTGCACACTTCAAATATTTTGAATAGCTTTAGTTAACACAAAAAAGTAGTACATAGCAAAAATGTAGTCATGTTCCCTTTTTTTGTACATTTTATGCAATTCTGATACTGTTTCAGATGTTTTCATAATTATTTCGAATATTTTTTATTGATATGTCACAGTTTGGGAATTGTCATTTAAGAAGAAATTCATTCTGAGCATGCTGAGTGCTTCATTTTATATTTGTAGAAAAATAAATCATTTAAGCAAGTTTTAGTACCTGGAATTTGTTTCTGACCTGTTTTGTAAGTTGTTTGAGCAGTAGGGATGATCCACTCTTGTATATTCCTCCAGCTTTAACTGGTTGCCTCATGGCTGTAACTCTAGACTCCATTCTGACACCATGTCACTCTTCTAGTATACACAAAGAAAATGTTGAGGCTTGGGTGTTTGTTTAAATAGTTTATTGTATACAAATACATCAGGATGGATAGCAGGAACATTGAACTTAGTTTAGTCTAACTTACTGCATAATTGCATGCTCACATTCTGCCTGTTACTCTAAAACGTGACTCTTGCTTGCACGTGCTCAGTACTTATATGCATGTGCTGAATCACTGGAAAGCTTCTTAAAGGTATATCACACACACTGATCTATACTCATGTTTCAAAACTTTCACTATGTTTAGGTCTTGTGAGGTCAGCAGATATGTATGCAGTCCCACGATTGCAGAACTATACATGTAATCAATTTCAAGGAGGCCCATACCTCCTTCAGAACAGGGAATATATAATCTTGGTATACAGTGATTTTTATAAATAATTTGATGTGCATGAATCATCCTTCTTGTTTTCCTATCTTATCAGTCCAACACCTTTTGGGGTCAGTCAATCACTCCAAAATTGTAAGTTAGGACAGGAAGAGCAAATTGGTTTATAGCTTGAATTTTGTTCCTAGATGTCAACACTGTTTTCAGAACTAATTTAAGTCTTCTGAAATATTCCTTACTAGGTTTTGTTCACATTTGTTCACATTTTATTGTTGATCCTTTATCAATTCCCAAATACTTATATCATCCCTTTTGCCCAAGCTCTTTTATATCACATTCCTGTCCCAAACAATGTTTTCTTGGTGCTGAAGCTTATCTGCTTTAAAGTTTCCTTTTGCACATTTATCAAGACCAAATGACATTCTTATATCATCTGAAAAAGTTTTGACTACTTGCAGTTGTGCTTTCAGCTCTTCATCTGATGAGCTATACAGTTTTAAATCATCGGCAAAGAGAAGATGAAAAGGCTTTATACTTTGTTGTTTTCTAGAAGCCAAATTATAGCAATAACCTAATCTGTTAAGCAGACAGCTTAACAGGTTAAAGGCAAGGCAAAAGAGCAGCTGCGACAGAGAGTCACCCTGGAATATCCCCCTTTGGATTTTTATGCCTAGAATAATAATTTGTCCTTTATCATGGCTTAACTGCAAAGTGGTTTGCCACTGTTTCAAGGTCTCTGTGATGTAGTTTATCAGTGTAGGGTGTATCTTATACATTTTAAGCACTCTTTTATACATGAATGTGGGATACTGTCAAATGTTTTTTTTTGTAGTCAAGCCATGCCATACTTAGATTCTTCCCCTTTTTAAAGTTCTTTACTATGACTTTATTTAACAGCAAATGATGCTTTGTTCCATATGACTTTCATTTATTGCCCTTTTGTTCTATTGCCATAACTGAGTTTTATTTTAAATGACTATAAACGCTGTCAGCATCAATTCCAATGTATAGTTTATATGTTGTCAGAAGGCAAATTATTGGTCTATAATTTTTAGGGTAGCTTGCAGGTTCAGTCTTAAGTAGGAGCATTGTTTTTACTGTTGTTAGCCAGGTTGGTGTCTGTTCAGGGTGTGCATATAAATAGTTCTTATTCATGATTAAATCTACGTGCAAAGATGTTAATACTTTTAACCAGAAGTTAGGTACTGCATCTGGGCTCGGGTTTTCCAATTGGAGGCTTTTCTTAACTTTGTCTCAATCTCTTTGATTGTTACTTCATCTCATTTCATATCCTGTACCTTTGAACTTCCTATTTTTTCTTTTACATTTTCTATCCATTTAGCATCTTTGTTATGTTCCATAGGATCTTCATAAATACTTCTCCGAAATATCTTTTTTTGGTGGTCTTTCAGCTCCTTTTACCTTGTTTCCCAATTCTCTATAAAACTTTTTGGGTCATCAATAAATTGCTTATTTTGTACTTTTCATTTGTATTTATATGTTTGTCTTCTAAGTTTTTCTGCCTTTGCTGATGTTTTTAGTTTATTATTTGTGATAGTGCATGATAAATCCTGATCTGTTATAATACTGCACATTGCTTTTATCACGTCTATCTTTCTGAGTATTTTTGTTGATCTGTTCCCTCTTCTATACTCTTCTCACAGTGACAATTCTAGTCTTAATTGCTTTATAGTTTTCTCTATTCGATACTTCCATGATGATATCCAATTTCTCCCCTTCCTTTTCCTTACTACCCTGTGTTCTTGTGGTGGAATTTTATCTGTTATTAATTTAACTGCAGAGTAATGTATTCTGTCTACTTCTGTTATATTGCATGGATTTCTATGCACATTCCTAATTACTGTGTTCATTTGTTTTATCAAACTTCTGACTTTTTGGGTTTTATTGACTTTCCACAGTCTACTTCTTTCATTTATCTTAATATGTCTATCTATCTCTAGTAAATCAAGCAGCTCTTATCTTAGCTCATTTTCTTCTAAACTGAGGACATAGTTTGTTAATCATTTCCTGTGAGCATTTTACAGAAAGTTCTATAGCATCTTCCTGTGGCTCATTTTCTTAAATTCCATCATGTGTCATCCATTATTCTGTCATATGGGAACTCACTGGCCTATCACTCCTCAAGATTGACTGCCTCAGAGTTGCCCAAGTTTCCTGTTGCTTTTTATTTGCTGTCCAGCTTCAAGTGAACATTTATACTGCTTTCCTGTGGAAGGCTCCAAAATATCTTCATATGTCAACTGACCAGATGCTTCCCATTCCACTGGTTTTTCCTTAATTTGGATGTCCATTGCTCTATCCTGCTGTGGTGCTTTCTGAGTTAGATTTTCTTTACTGAATATTTCACTTCACAGGTACTCCATAACCTCACTTTCTATTTCTTTAACTTCTCCATTACTAATCTTCATTTCTACTTTTCCTCTTCGTCGTCTTAGTTTTTGTATTGTAATTTTCCATGTCTGGATTCCTTTGCCTGTATTTCTCTTCAAATATCATTGGTGGTTGGGTAGCATAGCTCTCAACCTTCCATCTCCTAAATGAGGAACGCCATCATTCATAATGTGGGCATGGGCAAAATGTGGAACGATACTAATGGCATACTCTAACAACTTCCGCTAGGAAGTGGTTATTAAATAGTTAAAAACTACTAAATTTTTACTTATAAAGATAATTTATGATTAATGATTTATTTAATTTTACCATTTCATGTTCAAAAAAAACAAAAAACTGCAACACACTGCATGTGTTTCAATTGAGGAACTTGGAACTTTGAACAACATGAACTTTGACACATGAACTTTTGTGGGTGATGAAATGAGGGTAATGTGTACATGTTGGGTAGTGCTTGTCATGTAATCACAGGAGAATGTTTAAGAAATGATGTAGGGCAGTGTTATAGTCTTCGTGCTCTAATGTGGTTAGAGTAGTCCAGACATACTTATTTAGTGAAAGGTAAAGCTTCATTCTTAATGCCTTGGGTACAGTAAATTAAGTTCTTACTTCATATATGAAGCATAGCCTGGGCAGAGGGACAGTGTGTCAGATACATGCATATATCCTGGTAGTAATTGTTACTTACCAATCTGTTTACAAATGCAACAAAAGGTGGAAAAAGTAGTGTTATATGTAATGCCATCAAGGTCTTCACTGCATACCAAGGATAAAAGGGAAAATGCAGTCACCCCTTCACCAGCAAGTAGCAAAGCATTTATCAGATGGCCAGAGGAGGCTGTACAGATACAAAAGTGGCTCACATGAGCACTTAAATTAAGAGAAGTAACATAAAACAAAGCAGATATACAATGCAGCAGATTGAGAACAGAAATTCAGTACCTAATATTAGATTGTAAGCAAGGACACATTAAAACTGCTTCATGTGCTTGGGTAGGTGTTTCTCCCTAATGTTTACACAATGATTTCTATGGACATCAAAGAGAGATATAAATAAAGACAATATAAAACCACATTTCCTAGCAGTTGTAGTTTGTTTGCATGTGCAACTAAAAGAGAAAATAAAAGGATAAGAATAAGGAAGCTAAAATAGTCACCCAGTAAGAACATCATTCATAGTACTTATACTTAACATTTGCACTTAAGAGGCAAATAAGAATAAATAAATAAGAAAGATAACAAATAAATTAAAAAGATAATGCCAAAAGAGATAGTACCAACTCTCTGTAGACAACCTAATAGTAATAGAATGTGAATATCACATAGCTGATAAATGGCTAGAAATTATCTTGATAACTAACAAAGAATAGCAACACAACAGCACATCAAGTTAATTGCTACCAATGATTTTGTTGACTAATACAGAAGTATTGGTAAAAAAACACAATATTGGATTGTAACAGTACGTCAAGTCTAATTGACTACTAATCATACTGATGGCTAACACAGAAATAATAGCATTACCAAAACATAGTGAGGATATCACTAACAGGTATTTATTGTCCAGATTTAACAGTGATGACAAATAGAATTACTGAGGTTCGTAATACATCTCCAGTGGTAAGGTTGGTGTATGCAAATTCTGCAAGACAACAATGTAAAAAGTAGGCAAAAATGTAACTTGCTGGTATTACAAAAATGTGCCACTGCCTGACAGGTGGTGTTGTCAGGGACATGCAAATATACTAGTATTAAGTCCACCTTAATGACATATTTACAGATACAACAACATACATTTTACAGCAGATAAATGAATATTCTAACCCATGTAATGCTATAAGGGTTATGCACTGCATAGAAATGATTACTGGAAAAGACAGAGACACATATTTTTTTTAACAAGCAGCAAAGTTGTTATCATTAGGTCAACAAAGCTGGATAGGGACTAAAAGACTGACAGGAACTCTGAGTGTTAGAGGAGTGACATAAAACAGCAGGTAAACAATGTGTTAGATAACACAAGTGCAGAGATTTTGTACTTAACATTAGACTGTGAGAATAAAGGATGCAAGAAAACTATTGTGAATGTTTGGCCCGGGCTTCCCTCCATAACATTTGCACAGTGATGTCTCTGTGTGCCTAATATTACATTCTGTGCAGAATAGGTAAAATAAAACTGCTATGTGTGTGTGTGTGTGTGTGTGTGTGTGTGTGTGTGTGTGTGTGTGTGTGTGTGTGTGTGTGTGTGTTTCCCCCCTAATTCTTGCACAGTGATGTCTGTGTGTGCTTAATATTACACTGTCTGCAGAAGAGGTGTAGTAAAACTGCTCTGTGTGTGTGTGTGTGTGTGTGTGTGTGTGTGTGTGTGTGTGTGTGTGTGTGTGTGTGGCAGAGTGTTTACCCCCTAATCACTGCATGGTGATATTTGAGTGCATCTAATGTTGCACTGTCTGTAAAAGCAACTACAGTGAATCTGCTGTGTGTTGCAGTGTTTTCTTTTTCTCTCCAAAAGGTTGTATACTGATCTGATTAATTTGTATACATTTTATTGACTATGCAGCTTCTGTTGAGGTGCAACCAAGGCTAGCGTCAGTTTATTTTGTTTGTTCTAAGTATCTTAAGGCTGCAGGGAATTACAATTTTGTACAAAAGTATTGAGTAGGCATGATAAATATTCCATTAAGCACATTAATTTCCAAGCAAGACAGCAGCAGCTTATTAACTGTTAAGTGCACTGGAGAATACCACAGCTCCTTCTAAGAGATCCGACCTTGAATCCCCTGTCTGCAGCACCATGCCCTAAGTCAATGATTAAATGCTTACACAGTTTACTGAAACAACTTCAGACATTTGATGTAATGATAGAATTTTAAAAAACAAACCAAGAACAAACTTTGCAGTGTGGAGGGTGTGAAGTTTATTCGTTGAATTACATTATGCCCTTAGTTCACTAATAAAAATTGAACTATAAAATACACACTACAAAATAATAAATGAGGAAATAGTAGGTTATCCACAGTTGGGTTAAAAATGGAATATCATTTATTGAAACACACAAACAAGTGATCCTAGTTGAATATAATGAAAAGCATCAAAAACATTATTTATATATAGTCAGGTTATTTGGAGCAAGGGAGTGGATACAGAGCGTGGTTCTGTTAAGAGCAATAGAAGAATTAAACTCATTCCTTTAACCAAGTCCCCCTTCCCCCTTTCCACCATAGCACAAAGTGAGACTATGCTACCTTAGAACTGAAACTAAAAAGCTAAAAACAAATTAAAATAAATAATATAAGAACAACTTAGTAACACTTTATATAGGCTAACCTACTAATCCAAACTTTATTAATTAAGAAACTAACTCACTGAAGAAATGACTAGCTAGTTAACTGACAAAAATATCTACCACTAGATATCTATCAGAATAAATATTAATACATACAAACGAAAACACTTTTAATGAAGATCACTTTCATACCAAATAAATACTTCATAACGTTTGTGCGTAAAAAACATATCATAATATGAAAGAACATGTGTATAAATCTAGAAGTGAACACCTAAGCAGGCTGAAAACCATAGTTATAATTGCCAAGGTGGAAATACAGTGAACAATGTTAAAAATAAAAATAAAGCATTAAGGCCCTGGAGATCTGTTTTAAGTGTGGCATCTAACTAAGAAAGCATTTAGTTTGAATGAATCAAAGTGGAGTCCAGACTATCAGAAACAGCCCCAATGTCAGTTATCTTAGTTGTAAAATATTTACAATGTTTGATATTTGTTTTTTGACAATAATAGCATGTAATGGCAACATTAATCAGTCCCATATCAGACTTTTAATAGTCTTTTAAACAGTGGGGCAGTTTTCTGTGTTCTAGTATGCTTTTTTACAGAGCAATAATAATTAGGCCCCAGTTTTCTAAAATAGTTCAATTTCAGTTGCCACAGTAGTTCTCATTTTTTTCTAAAAGTTTAGGGATGTCTCCTTCCAGCTCCAAAACTTCCACATGATCAATAATTTGAAACTTAAAGCCAGTGTGCCTTTTGTGAAGCTGCAGATGCCGAGCTAGTGCATTATTCTTGTACTTAGTTCTAATTTAGGAAAGATGGGCAGAAATCCTTCTTTTAAGTCTGTTGAGCATTTTCCCAACGTAAAATGTTTAACAGCCATTATAGCTTGCCCTGCAAATCACCTGCATTGAGTTACAGTCACCTCCTGCTTGGTTTTAATCAGTTTCTTTTACTTATGTACATGTAAAACAACCACCATACTCAGCTGCATTTTAGTACAAAGACATTTTAGGAATCATAATAAAGTCAACAGTAAAACCACTGACATACCTAAACATGTGCACACAAACACACACACACACACACACACACACACACACACACACACACACACACACACACACACACACACACAAACATGTCTGTGTGCTTGAACCCACAGATTAGCAAACAGATCAAAGTTGTTGAATACAATAAGTACAAAGGAAACCATAAAAGTTCTAGATAATAACTAGACAAATGAAACTCCTACTGGCACTAAAGAGTATAATGCAGACAAAGGGTCAGATTCCAAAAGGTTGCTACTGACAGTCAAGCATGCTGAAGGAAGACTTCAACGCACCAGCTGCAGATGCAGTTTCAGAAAGTACAATGCAAACAGTCCAAGTACTTAACTACACAGTTTATGATAATTATGGATTCTGTGCATGATCTTGAGATTGCAAAACACATTGTGCATGCCCAGCACAGCTTAAAAGTGACAAACTGCAATGCAGCCTCTGTTTCAGAAATCCTTTGCAAATGCCATATGGCAAGTCAATGAACAGAATCTATTCCAACAGAATCCTATAGAATCCATAATAATACCAACCAAAAAAAATGCTGCCTGTAGTGAATGAACTGCAACAGGTTGTGGTACTGCATGCTACAGAGGAGGATGTGTCTGTTAATCTTAGAAGGAAGACAGATAGACAGAGAGCAAGGGTGCAACTAAGCCAGTTGTCAGATCAACAAATCATTGACAGGTACCGCCTAGTCTGACAGCTGGTGCAGGCTGTGTGCAACATGTGTGCCCCACATATGTCTGTGTAGACATTGCAAGGCAACCTCATCCCTCTCAGAACAAAAGTGTGTCTGACCCTAGGTGTACTGGCATATGAGACATTCCACAGACACATGTGGGATGCTGTAGGAGTGTTGCAGACAGCTGCCAGTTGTATCCTGTCAAAATTCCTGGCAACAAAGTGTAACAAAGTGGATGAATACATACACTTCCTATCTTCCCCATGGAGCAGAGAACTATTATGCACCAGTTCTATAAATTTGCAAACTTCCCACATGTACTTAGTGCAATAGACTGCACCCCATCTCTATAAGACCTCCATGGATCCAGAAGAACACAGATACATCAACAGAAACAGATGGCCATCCCTGAACTACCAGATTGTGTGTGCAACAGATGGCAGAATAACAAACATCATGGCAACAGACCCTGGAAGTATGCTTGATGTTGCCATATGGAGGGAAAGTGGTTAGAGGGCTGCATTCCAGCAATGTGAAATACCTGAGGGACTACTACTGGGTAAGTACAGGAATACAGGTAGAATGTAAGCTAAGGACATCTCTGTCAATATTATGTATGATAACAACATCACTGCAACAGGTAACTGCTGTTATCCATTCGAGCCATGGCTAATGACCCTGTAGAGAGAACCATCAAACCCTGCCAAGAAGGCCTACAATAGAATGCGTGCAATAACATGAAATACCACTGAGCATGTGTTTGGTGTACTGAAAGCAAGATTCAGATGTCTGGGCACATTTGGGTGTGAACTGCAATTAATACCTGAAAAGGCAGAACAGATGATAACTGCATGCGCTATGCTACACAATATGCTAATAACAGCACATGGCAGTCTTCCAGCTACAGGTGTGGGTGAACTACCTCAAGGACCATGGATTTCTGAAGATGACATCCCACAGCTATCAGAGCAGGAGCATAATGACACAGGGGGTAGAAGAAACAGGAGTGGGTGACAGAGTGTGCAACCAGAAGTCAAGGCCCAGGCAACACAGCAGCATCTGACACACACCTTTATGTCATGAAAAGCCAAATGTACAGAAGTGCACACATTAAACATTGATGGTCAAGCATTGCCCCACCACAGCAGCATAGGTTGCATCTAATGGCAATTAGCCTGTAGATGCACACACTGACCGTCAGACATAGCAACATAATTCTAACATATAATAGTATGAGCATACACATATCTATCCCAACATGGATCATTAATTCAGGCCACAAATAACCAAGTATGCATGCAGACTCATAGTGGTGTCTATGTGTATGGCAGACAAGAATGGACATACATCTGTGAAACACAGGAGAGAACTAAAGGTGGAGAAGTCTCAGTCTTATTAAAACCACCCTCAATTCAGACTAGCTAAAGTGTATGACCTACTGGAACTCATATATGTGTAACTCACCATAAACATGGTCTTGTACCATATCCTTGCAAACTATATGTCCCTCTCCATGTCTCAGAAAACTCATACTACCTATTCCAAAGTACTAGAGTCCCTCACCGTTCAACCAAATATGGAATTTTTGGGGGATCTCAACTACCCTTCTATAGACTGGGAACCCTACAACACTTCTAATGCACAACCCAGTGATTCCTAAACTTTGTTAATACCAACACCTTGGAACAGTTGGTCCATTCTCCTACCAGGGGTATAATCATCCTTGACCTTGTACTCATGAGCATGGGAGGGTGAGGTTCCTCACCCAGTGTAATGTCTCCTCTCATTAGATCTGACCATAAGGCAGTATTGCTTGAAATAAAAAATTAAATCTGGGGGTCCAGTGAAACTAAAAATGTTTAAGAACTATTCCAAGGCTAAACCCTTTCTACTAAGTGACACCTTGGCTAAATTCCAAGCACCCCCCAACCCAGTAAGCAAAAAAAGCATATGCTGAGTTATTTACAAAATCTCTGTACAGCCATACTGATAGCTGTATAGAGCGAGTTGTGCCCACTCATATTAAGAGCAAGACAAACTCAAAAGACAAGCTTTCCTATTGGAATCACAATATCAATCAGTTATATAACAAAAAGATATTGGCCAAGCATTGGAGGAACAAAGTCATATATACTAAAAGCCCCCTGAACAATTTAAGCAAGGAGTTAAGATGTTTAATTAATACTTCAAATGCTAAATTTGAAGAAGAAATAGCTTCTCAGTCAAAAGACTACCACAAAGCTTTCTACAGCTATGTCTGTAACCTTAGGGGAAATATGCAACAATGCACAGATCTTATTGTAAATGGCATAACCCACACTGAACCAGAGGCCATTGCCAATCTTTTGACTGACAGGCTCAACTTAAATCCCATCCCCCCGATAGTCCAAAGGAAATACTGCATACCACAAAATCCCACCAACAACCATTACTAGGGAACAGGCCATCAATGCACTTTCCAAGGCCAAAAACACTACATCAATGGGATCTGATAACATCCCAGCATGCTTAATAAATAGCATGAAATATGACCACTGATCCACTTTAATCACTTCAACTGCTCATGCACACCGCTTACAGGCCTACATCTATTGCAATGGGCAATATTAATGTGCTGTGGGGAAGTGTCAACATTGTCAACAGATTTAACATGGTGGTCTATTCCACAGGCATCATCCTGCCCACCATCTGAAGTCTCCTCATTGTCAGAATGGCTGGACAAGTATTCCTCCAGACCTGAGTCTACAGTCACATCCACATGACTATCATTATCTGGGCAGGACTGTATCACCATGTATTTGCCCTGTGTGCCAGGGGACATATTATCATACTGAGACAAATCAGATTCCACACCAGGATTAGTGGATGGGATAATAGAGAATAAAGGCAGTGGATGTGCTAAAAGAAGAGACAGATGACACAGGTCAGAAAAACATGCTTGCATTACATGCTGTATATCATTAAAGACATATGCAAGATATCTCTTACTACAATGTTACAGATAATAATGACTTACCAGGAGGTCTTGTCTGTGCATGGGCCATGGCACCTATATAACAGGAAACTGACAATTATGTTACATATGCAACATATATGACATATGTGAAGAATACAAGTGAAACATGCATCTGATGTGTCATCATGGGGAAGATGGTACCAGAGGAGACTGATCAAATGCAACTGTTGTAGGGGAAACAAAGGCATAAACACAGCATTCTTAATCACATCCTCACCAGCGCAGACCATTCCAACACAGGTAAAACATACAGTAAGCAATACATACACATACCAGTGATTTGTGGTTAAGATTCTGATGGTAGCTGCCCTATAAAGGGGTTGAAGGACATGTATTAATGAAGGAAAACAACAGGAATAACAACAATAACATGTATGAAAGAGAGGTAATAGCATATCAGTGACACCCTCCCAATATGATGAGTTTGTGTGTCATGATGCAGATCTTGCAGTAGGAAACTACAGATAAAGCAAACACAGTCATATATGCAGGTACTGGCATAGTCACATGATGACATAAACAACACAGTAACAGGGTTTGTTGATACTCACATTATGTACAATGCTACTGTTGGCCAGATGTCTCTGTGTATAAAAACAGGCACATTAATTTCATACAACAAAGGTCTGCTACACATTCCAGCTTATGAACATGTTGGGGAACCATACCTGGTCTGTCTGTAGGTGCACCTGCACAGCTCATACTCCCAGAATATGTACCTGTATTTTACAATGTGTGGGGAAATATCAATATGACAATAAACAGCAATGACATGACTGGAGGCTGAGACAAATAAAAGGTAATGGTCACAGTAGCAGTATATGAAGACACTCGTCTGTTTTTTATTTGTGTCCTGCTGATGTACAGAAGTTGATGGGCCTGTGTAAATCAATGCAGACAACATTACACATGTTGGTTGCACTGTTATGTATATACTGCAGTTGTATCACTACATGTCATTACACTCACATTGGTTGTCATCACTCTGTGTGGACCCATGTGCACAATGGAAATTCTACTGCTGCAATACAAAAATGACAATACATATGCATGCAATAGCAATATTTACTGATTTAATCTATATGCATCAAAATTATGCAAAGTAACACATACATGTGCAGCCTGGAACACCTGCTTCTATCCTTCTCCTGGGTAAACAGCACTCACCACTCACCAAATGCAGTGATACAACAACATGTATGATCTTATCAGGGGATGTCAATGATGGGCCACCACTGAAGGCATCCCTTAACCTTTCATACTGGCATACCCTGTTGGCTGTACGAAATATCACATCAGAACACCATTGGTGACAAACCTCCCAGGATCTGTTGTGACTTCCAACAGCATTAATCATACTGGTGAGGTTGGCCCAGACTTTATTCCTCCATATTGCATTTCTGAGCCATATAAGGAGTCTCTGCCTATATTGGCGGAGGACATCTATTATAATTTTGTTCTCCTGCGGGGCAGAATTTTCACCCCTAGGTCAGTTATATGCACATGGTTAGATTTGTGGGTGCCTGCATATGGGGATGATTATGTGGACAGATTATGCCACTGTAAACCATCTGTAGTCCTGTGCAATACAAAATTCTAAGAAACAGTCCTTGTGTCACATTGTACTATGTCATACAAAATCATACGTGATATGAAAACAATGTGTGAATACATAACACTTGGAGGAACAACATAAGATGTAATATCTAGAGAGCCTGTCTGGGGGATCTGAACACCTTACAGTGAATATTACAGTAGTGGCCATCCTAACATAACAGCATTGTGCCACATGAGCCACATACTCTGCCTCCATTTCATATCAACATACTAAACGTAACATTTGTGTACAAACAAAATGGGTGATGACTCTAGCTGTAATGCAACTTGAGCCTAAAGAGACAATTCTACCCCATGTAAACAAATCAGTTATATGAAATGTTATACATGATGAGCTTATATCACCACAACCATTGCTGAGCAGTGAATGCCCTCCACAATAGCAGAGAATATCTAAAAATTATCAATTGAACAACTTACACAAAGCATAGAAAAACCTCTGTACCCATAAGCAGGCCAAAGACAGTACATGGTAAACAGAAATAAACACTGATCATTTTTGTATTGAGTCAGCAGTTCTAATACTTGTTTTAAGAAGCATCAGTGAATAAATATCCATAACAGAAATACTAATACATACTGCATAGCAATAGATGGACAATGTTGGAATCTGTAGTTTTCCATACATATACTGCAGAATGTATCAAGTCATCAGCAATATATACAGAAAATCTGTGAATTCATCTTCTGTACTATTCAGTTGCACTATTTAAATCTGTCTGTCCAACTGCATATGATAAACTACAACATGTTATTGATGCAGGTGTAACCACCTATATACATACAGGTCAATCCCACACCCCTCCACTAAGTCACAAACATTTTTCATAATGTACGTTTCCATAAATCCATCAATCTAACCATATACACATACTTTGATAAGGAGTAATGTTAATATAGGTATATAAAGAGGTAAACATTTCTCAACACAGCAATGGTAACAGGAACAAAATTACCTTTGCAGCTACCTATAGTCAGGTATAATTGAAAGTAAGACCAACTGTGTGCATACATCCCTCTTGCGCCATACATAATTAATGAGGTTAATTAAAGTTCAAGGTTTTAGAATCACATTTGTGCACATTCATGTAAGTTCTCAAAATACAGCCCATTAACCAATAGCTTGGTTTAATAGAAAGCTACCCCATGCAAGTACTGAACAGATATTGTTAAATGAGACCATATGTAGCATGTGACCATTATCTTCCAACGATCTGATAGCCTGATGTAAGTGCCACTTTTAAATATTGATTCTGATACATTTACAGATCAGACCATTGCTACCTACAAACTGAGTGGGACCTCAGTGAGCAATTTATTGAATTGTGATATTTCGACATTCTCAACATTATCACTGAGATGGCTACTTCCATGAGGCTTCAACATGCCAGGTGCCCAATTGGACTAAGGAGAAGACCACTCAGGTGCTGACATCTATACTTGAATGGAGTATTGCATGAGAGCCAGACCACTGAACTTCAAAATGATGAATATTTGGAATGCGGTTGCAAGGGAGCATCAATGGCATATGAGAATCTACCAGACTAGAGTACAGGTTCCCTACCACTATGAAGACCTGCATCGAAGGGATGCAGAGAAGCTTTGCTAGAGGTGTGCTTAGGTATGGAGACAGCTGGTGGATGCCTACAATAAGTGTTCCATTCCTTTGGATACCTGGACGACATTCCTAAGGAATTCAGAGATATAGCTATGTCCCAGATATGAAGACACCAAACTCATAACCAGCATGAATAACTAATATAACAAAACTGTACTCAGTTGTGACTCCCTAAAATTTTGTTGTAATAGTTATATATCCCAGAAATGAATAAACTGCTCCACTGAACGTTCCTCGATCAAAGGATCCAACCACACTGACAATCCAAATGCAATACTGGAAAAACTTGCTAATAAAACATTTATTTTAAGCCATTAAACACATACGCTTTTCATCAGAGCTTTCTCCAACTTCTTCAGAAACCAAACAGAATAAACAGTGCCCCTCCCCTATCATCCATTTATAATCTCTTAAGTTAATTGACATCACATGATAAATGGACAATGTTTGAAAAAAACTCAAATGATTGCATTTCGTTGAACTATTGTTAAACCCGTTTTTAAAAAATTGTCATTGTAAAATTTAGATTAATACATTGTATTCCTAGAAGTGACTCTATTACAAATACATACAAAAAAATACAAAAAACTATAATACCTCCCATCCACAAAACTGCCATGCCCGCTATTAGTAAAAATGCTCCATAATGAAATCTTGACAAAACTGTACTACACAATTGACCAAGTAATACACTAATAACTATAAGTGACCGCAGTGCATATTCAAGATGTATTATTGAGGATGTGTATATAATATTGTATGCTACGTCCAACTCTAGTTGCGGCTGAAACCACAAATATGCATTTGACCTGACATCTAATATAAGTAGTACAAATAATTTTATAATAAATAATAATAATAATCTATATAATGATATAGATATAGATTTAATGTCTTTATTTAATGTTTAACTTTTTAACATTATATTTTATTTAAGTCAATTAGGTATTAATTGATTGGTGTATTTAAACTACTTGGTTTTGTTCTCAGTGTATTCTGATGAAGTTGTGACGAAAGCGGATATTAAACTTTCATACGCTATTGACTTGTGGTTTCCTGATTTGTCTATCAGCGTTCCTCCTGCCATCACATTTTTTCTTTAGTTTTTGGCGTTTTTACTTGGTTTTTGTTCTTTTGCCTTGTTATGGCGGAGGTTGCTGATGACACCTTGTTGAATTTATCGGTGCATTCTACACCGACATCGGGAACTGACAAAATCAACAGTTTACTTATTTCAACATTGCTTGATATTCAAAATTCACTGAAGTTCTTGGTGGCGAAGGCCAGCAGTTCGGATAATTTAATTCAAGCATCTAGCCCAGTCGGGGCTCGTGATGAATTACAAACAGTCATTGACCTGGGAAGTCCTTTACACCCTGATATTGGGTGCGCAACTAAGAAACAACGTTTCCCCACTCACCTCGGTGGTTCCGACAATGCCAGTTGTGCTTTACTCAACCGGGAGAATAATCCTTTCAACGTATTTAGTCGGGGCCCTTTGGAGATTAATAATGGTCAACTGAACAGCCAATGAGACCTTCTTTTAAAACTTCTCAAAAGGTACAAGTCTTTAGATCTAGAGAATTGTTATTTTGCAAAGTGCATTGAACTTGGCGTTGTACCTAAGGGCTTATGCTTTTTTAAGTGCCCGAATGATGTTAATTTGGGCCATCCGAAGTTTGATTCATTGGTCACTTTCTTTAATGAAGCTGGACTATGTTTTTTACAATTATTAATTGATAATAACATTGATAAAATGAGTTTGATAATGAATGACATCACAGAAATAGAGACTTCTATTAGATGTCAACTTTCTGGGGATGCATTTAATGCATTATTTTCATTCTTAACCAAAGAACTGTCTCAACATTCTAAAGATGTCATGAGCAGGAAGCAGTCTAAATTAGAAAGAGATATTGTATCTTACAACAACAAGACTGCCTATAACAATTATGCCCCGAATCATCGTAACTATGATAATCAAAGACAAGGTGCTACTTTTGCCAACAAATGCAGCTATTTTGGCGCTGCCCCTAAAATTCATCATGGTAGTTCAAACATCGTTACCAATGCGTCCAAAAGTGGCCACAGTGATTACGATGTGGCTTTTCCGCCTATGGTACCTTCTTCTTCATTTGCAGACATTTTGCATGACAGATCTCCAAATAAACATCCTACTGTCAGCAAAGAGGTTGATGCAGTTGCTGATAGTCTCGTCGACAGTTTGGGCACCAACAAAGGTAACAAAAGAAAACCTTTATCTACTTCCACTGAGCCTTGTGCCAGTAAGAAAAATCATCCTATTAACAACACAAAAAGTTCGGTGTTAACTAGAAGTCGGACTTTTTTGGGCTCGAATTCGTCGGGGGACGAAGCCTAACTGGTCAATTTGACAGTTTTGGCATCATTAATTTGTCTGAACACTCGTTCACAAACTTTGAATTGACTGTTTTAAAATATGGTCTTAACTTTATTCCCAGTCATAGGGCAAATTATGGCAAAACCATTATTGACATAAAGAAGTTCACAAGAAGATTAAATCTTTCTTATTTAATGCATGGTTTACCTGATGCAAGCAATATTATTAGTAGGCCTTCTTGTTATGTTCCTAACCTCCACTACACTATTAAAACTTATGAAGATTTATGCATTAGAGAAATTGACAATTTGTTTAAAGCAAATAATTATGTTTGTGACAACTTGTCTTTTCAAGAAAGGAAAGCCTTAAGAAATTTAAAAGCCCTCACCGGGCAACTTAGATTCATGAAAAGCGATAAGGGTTCTAACATTGTTATTATGGATCATGAATGTTACAATTGTAACATGCAAAAAATTTTAGATAACTCTTGTGAATATGAACCCATTGCTTTTTATGATATTTTAAAATGCTTTCGGACAGTACACTCACATTTATATGACGCTCTTATGTCTGGTGAAATTAGTTTAAGTTTATATAATTTCTGTCTTGTGGAACAACCTAAAATAGGGGTCATATTTAGGATTCCCAAAACCCACAAGGATTTGTCGAATCCACCCTTACGACCTATAGTTTTTTCCCCTCATTCCATCACTGAGGGAATTTCACTTATTATTGATGCTGTGTTGGGGCCATTATTGAATGACAATTTATCTTTTATTAGAGATTCTTGGCATTTTTTAGAAAAAATTAGAGCTTTTTCTGAAGAGCAACAGTTTGATTCTGTAAAGCACATCATCTTTACAATGGATGTTATTTCATTGTACACATGTATTCCCCATGAGGAGGGTGTTGATTCCATTCGTAGTTATTTGGTCAAAAGGAAGCTTTTTAATAACTCCATTATTTCTTTGATTTGTAGGTTTTTAGACATTATTTTAGAAAATAATTTTTTCTTGTTTAACAGCAGATATTACAAGCAAAAACGTGGTGTGGCCATGGGGTCTCCAGCAGCCCCTGCCTATGCTAACCTTGTTATGGCATGGTGGGAGCTTGAATTTATTCCCAATTTAAAGGAGAAGTTTAATATCATCTTTTTTTGTAGATTTATTGATGATTTGATTTTTATCGTTGAGGGTAGTCATGACACTGTTCAGACTTTAATTAGTCATGTCAATTCTTTTTCCAGCTACCTTAAGTTTACACTAGGTGATGTTGGGCTAGGTGTTAATTTTTTAGACACCCACATTTGGTGGGACATTAAGGATCAAAAATTTCACAGCAGAATTTACAGGAAAGAGACCTTCACTAACGGATATTTACACAACTGTAGCGGACATCCTAAACATGTTACAAAAAACATTCCCAGAGGACAATATATTAGAGCAAGCCAAATGACTACTAAGGAAGAGATTTTAATACAGGAATTTCATTTTATTGCCTCTTTGTTTATACATAGAGGCTACGACGAAAAATTATTACTTGATATTGGTAATGAAGTTTATGAAAAACGTTCCACACATTTTCCTCCCATTCTCCATCAGTCTTGTAACATTGACAACACCCTTAGAGCACGTACACATAATGATACTAGTGGTGATAATTTTTGTTCTCTCGACATGAGCAGTGACATTTACAAAATTAAGGTTATTCTTGAGAACAACTGGAAGGTTATTCAGGGTAATCCTGACATCATTCAGGTTGTTGGGACTAAACCCAGATTTGTGTTCCGTAAAAACAACACTCTCAAGAGTATCTTGGAATGTCACTTCCAAAATGACTTCTCAGCGATGAGAAGAAAGAAGGGCATGTTTCGGTGTCAGCACTGCAACATTTGTCGTTACATATCTGAAGGTCCTTACATCAACATTATTACTTCAGAAAAGATTATAGAAGTATCTGATTTTGTTGATTGTAATAGTTGTGGGGTTGTATATATTAGCATTTGTTCTTCTTGTCCTGCCTTTTATGTAGGGATGACTACGAGAACTCTAGGCACTCGCATTAAAGAACATTTATATGCCATTAAAAGTAAGGATTCTAACAATGCCTTATACAAACATTCTGTAACATGTTCAGGTTTTAAAAAATTTTTGTTCTCTGTTTTAGAGATTTGTAAATCTGATAAGAGAGCTGGGGATTTTAAGAATTATATAGAACAGCGGGAAACCCTTTGGCAAGTCAGACTAAAATCTGACATTTCACCAGGACTTAATGAAGCTATTAATTTAAAGTGTTTTTTAAAATACCGTAAATTAACTGTT
This sequence comes from Protopterus annectens, assembly GCF_019279795.1. Lineage (NCBI taxonomy): Eukaryota > Metazoa > Chordata > Ceratodontiformes > Protopteridae > Protopterus > Protopterus annectens. The sequence goes on along the minus strand of NC_056731.1, from coordinate 1,283,304,291 downwards.
TCTAAAGATATAGATTTAATGTCTTTATTTAATGTTTAACTTTTTAACATTATATTTTATTTAAGTCAATTAGGTATTAATTGATTGGTGTATTTAAACTACTTGGTTTTGTTCTCAGTGTATTCTGATGAAGTTGTGATGAAAGCAGATATTAAACTTTCATACGCTATTGACTTGTAGTTTCCTGATTTGTCTATCAGCG
>NC_056731.1:1283241589-1283299089 GCF_019279795.1 Protopterus annectens | reverse complement strand
TTCTTATCATTTGAATGATATTAATAATCAGATAGATTCAAAATCATTACCATACACCTTTTTTTCTAACAGATACAAAACTTATTCAAAAATAGATAGGGTCTTTATTTCTAACCAGATGATAACAGATTTAATTAATTCCAAAATCATTTCATGTCCTATATCTGATCATAATTCAATTGTTTTTGAATTCATGATAAAAATACTCATAATGTTCAGATCAAAAGGATACCAGCATACTTAACTCAACTAAAAGACTATAAAGAATATATACTTTCAGAAGTAAAACATTTTTAGACATAAATAACACTCCTGAAGTCTCCATTGTTTATGTTTGGGATTCCTTAAAATCATATCTATATGGACAAAGTATCAGATGGTATAATAATAAAAGGAAATCTTGGGATAAGGAATTGTTAGATATTCAAAGTAAATTAGACTCTTATAAACATAATAATAAAGAAAATATTATGGACAAGAAAGTTATTGAAGAAATAAACAAACTAAATGAGAAATACAAAGAAATTTTAACTCATAAAGTTAAAATAACTTTACAGAAATACAAGTTTTTGTCTTATTCAATAAGCCCCAAATACTTACATAGACTTAAAAATAAAACAAAAGGTTGAATAAACAAAACCATATCAAAGAAATCTTTTCTCCAAGGAAAAGAAGAATGTTTCTAGTATACCAGAAATACTAGATGAATTTAGAAATCACTTTCACAAAATTAACCATAATAATATTAACATGGAACCTAAAGATAAAACAAAGAAGTTTATAACCACAAATATGAATAAAAAGCAATAAACAACAGATTAAACTATTGGACAAGAGTATTTCATATACAGAAGTTATTACACAAATAAATAAGCTTAAATCAAACAAAGCACCGGGTAATGATGGTATTATACCAGAGATATATAAAATCCTTTCTAAAAATACATATTCATTAATACATAACGGTTTTATTTTGGCCCAAACTGAGTTAATAACCCCCCATCTTGGCAATATACATTTATTTCGCCAATTTTAAAACCTAATAAAGATCCAACTAGATGTTCTTCATATCGACCCATCTCATTACTTAATGTTGATTATAAAATGTTTATGAATATCTTTGCTGATAGATTGAAGACAATCATTCCCGGCATTATAGATATAGATCAGACAGGCTTCATTGTAAATAGAAATACTTTTGATAATATAAGAAGAACTTTAACATTAATAGATTTTGCAAATAGGAAAAAGAAAGATTTAACACTTATTAGTCTTGATATAAGTTCAGCATTTGATTCAGTAAGTTGGGACTATCTGTTTACCTTAATGAAGTGCACAAACTTCTTGGATGCATTTGAAAATCTAATTGAACATTTATACAAAGGAACGTTGGCTTATATTAAGGTAGGAACATATGTTTCACAAAAAATACCCATTCTTAAAGGTACAAAACAAGGATGTCCGCTTTCTCCACTATTATTCACTTTAGTAATGGAGCCTTGGGCTAATTTGATCAGAAACAGTACTGACATAGAGGGTTTTGAAATAGATGAAAATACAACATCCAAAATTCAACTTTTGCAGATGATGTTCTAATTACATCAGCAGGATCTAATTCTTCTATACAGTCTCTATTTGATAACATGATGAATTTTAAAAGTATTTCTGGTTTAATATTCAATGAAGAAAAACTAAAATACTACCTATATATACGAAAAATATTCTCATTAGTGATTTTACTAAATATGTACCCAATTCAGGTCAGATAACTTATTTAGGTATAATACTATCTAAAGATATTAAATCTATTATATATAATAATTATAATACCTGTTTTCTTAATATACAAAATCTTTTTAATACCTGGAATAATATGTTTTTACTATGGAGGAGAGACTTACAATTATTAAAATGATAATATTCCCCAAGATTTTATACTTAATACAATCAATAATACTTCCACCTACAAAATAATTATCAAGAAACTGAACACACTAATGTTAAATTTCTTATGGGCACCTAATAGACCTAGGATTGCATTAAAGAAACATACTAATAGCTGGTCTCAAGGGGTATTTCTTTTCCAGACTTTAATTTATATACTATCTCTTCTATTGTAAAAGTTATTACTTTATTAATAGATCAGTCATATGTCACAAAATGGAAAGATTATTGGGAGCTAATTAGTATACACTTCATGAAAATCTCCTTAACACATAAAAATATGATTGTAAATAACTCCATGTTATGGTTACTAAAGGAATTTTGTACTTCACCTATTACACCTAAACATATGGTTTGTTACCCATTAAATATTATTATTAGTTATCGTAACTTTATATTCATGCACCCTAAGTATAGGGAATGGAATTTTATTGTATTTCCTATAATGTATACTCAGGGTATGCTTTTGTCATCTACTTCTGAAGGAACTCATTTAGCTATAGATAATGATCTAAAGTACTGGTATCAGTTGATATCTGATAATAAAGTTAAAAATCTAGATTTCTTAAAACAAGAATTTGATCTAAGAGAAACTTGCTGGTTAGAGGTTCAGACCTTTAGACAACATCTCATTAATAAAATAGATTTAATGTCTATAACTGTTAAAGAATCTATTCCAACACTGATTGATTACTTGATATTAAATTTACAACATAAAGTTTCTGATAAAGGTAAACTTTCATACATACATAAAGTTATCAGACAAGAAACTTTTACAGTGTAGATTCATACTGGAATTATTTCACTTCTATTAATGGGGACCCACCAAATCAACAAGATAAACAATATATATTGGAATCTGCTTATAGAACTACGTCTTCCATTGTCTGGAGACTTTATACATGGAAATTTTTACATAGATCTTTTATACACCTTTGATGATGAATAAAATAAATAATAAAGATAATCTATGTAAGAGATGTAATGTAGAAATTAATGCTGACTGGGCTCATATGTTTTATGACTGTATAAAATTGAAAGAATACTGGAAGTCAATTAATGAATTTTTGCAGGCTCTTTTACAGTTAATTTCATTATTTCTAAATCTCTTATATTATTCAACACACCTGTACCTCAAAGTGTTAAAAAAGTTAAGCTTCCTTTGTTATGGTCTATTCTAGCAGTGGCTAGGAAAATAATAACTAGAAATTGGATTTCAGATACACCTCCTTCGTTCAATGAATTTAAAAATGTTATGAATATAGTGTGCCATATGGAAATAAACACAATTAGGACTAGAACAAATAGAAAAACATCTTATTTTATTGTATGGGATAATTTACAAAATTTGTTAAAAAAATTTTAATTTCAATAGCATGGTATTTTAGTTTAATTAATTGATCTGATTGTAGTGGATGTCTTTGTAAATACTTTAGTTGTTTTGTTGAATATTATAATAATACCTATTTTTAATTACTTGTATAAAATTGTTATGATATTTCTCTTATATGTTAAAACAATAAACCTGTTTTGAAAAAAAAAAAATAGAATTCTATTTCTCTACAAATTCGATCTACCTCTAACTTCACCAACTTTAAACTACTATTAAAAGGTTACCTAAATAAAACCTGTCTCTGCTCTTGCACTATCCCAGGCTGAACTACTCCACCCCCCGGATTCAGCAAGCAGCCATGCAGGAATAAGTTATTCCTGCATTGCAGGGAACATTCCTATTCAGCACGGCAGCGTGCCATGCATATGTATGAAGGTGCACTGCCATGCTCTAAAATGGACACAGTTCTGCGTACAAGCACAGGGGGTGTGTCTGAGAGCAGAACTCTCACAATACACACTCCCTCTGCACTCCAGAATTGCCTTTCGGCAATTTAAAATGAGCGCGAATGCTCAGAACACCCCCAATCTGTCAGGGTAACAAATCTGGTCAAAGCCATAAGGGACAATCATCCCTACCAAGCCAAAAATTGATAGAATAACAGATGTAGCATAAGCACATAGCGCACACCTCCCAACCTGTCAGAGTAAGGAATGTGAACAAAGCCAAAAGGGACAATCATTCCACAAAGCAGAAAGTTGATAGAATAACAGGTCTAGCATTAGCAGGGATATTTTTAAGGGTACAAATAAAAAATCACAGCAAATAATTTTTTTTTAAACGTAGAATAAAGTTTAAGCATAGCTGTGTGGGTGTGCCCGTTACTTATCTATGCTTAGTCCAGCTTAAACAGCACAAAAAGTTAAATAGCAAGAGACATCCAACATAAGCAGTACTGCAATGGTGTAGTGGTTAGAGTGTGCACTTTGCAAGCATCCATTCCCGGTTTAATCCCCACTGTAACCACTTTGCATTTTACATGTGAACATAGTACATAAACATTTTTTTTTTATAATTAGCTACTAAATACCATATATTTGTTAACCAGAGTATTGTAGTAGGGCCAGATGTGAGGTGTCAGTTTAATAAAGTTGTGAAACCCCCATATAAACACAAGTGGTCCATACAGTATAGCCACACATGAATAAATGTAATGAAAACACATTGGGGGATGTCAGGGACAGTAAACAAATTTATAATATGTATTGAATTAAGAATCAATCCCATACATCTTCTTTCAGCTTTTAATGGTTAGGGCTCACCACTGCGGATCATCTGTCTGCTCATGATTGACAGTGGAGTTTTATGGTGTCAAGTTGCCAGCCCGGTGCCTTCCACAGAAGGTGCACACACACACACACACACCTACGACCAATTTAGAGTGTCCAATCCATCTACTGCATGTCTTTGGGATGTGGGAGGAAACCGAAGCTCCCGTAGGAAACCCACATGACCACAGGGAGGAAATGCAGACTCCGCACAGAAGGCACCCCAGCCAAGAATCGAACCAGAGAACCTCTTGCTGTGAGGTGACAATGCTAACCACTGCACCACCGTGGCCACCCCAATCCCATACAGCAGATACTCTATAAAATAAAAAAATAAGCAATGCTAAGCATTGCACAGCTCTGCTTCCCAGGTGTAAGCATTGTGTAAATATGACTACTAAGCAATGAGTAGCCCAGCTAAGTGGATTTGCCCATTGGTAACAAGTGCTGAACCTGCCCCTTTAAGCACCGCCAACCTTAGCTAAGCAAGTTTGCCCGTAGTTTAGCTTAGCTCAGCATATTCAAAACCATTCAATCATGGCAAAGGGTGGGAAATCAGCCATATTTAACCCCGTAGGTGGGAATACAGTTCATAACTGGTTGCAGCTTCCCACTGTAGGCAGTATGGCAGATGTTGGTGAGGGCATGTGCTTCCGGGCACAGCGTTGGGGCATACAGGAGTCCAAGGTCATGGTAGGACTCCTGGTAAATAACCATGATGAGAGATTGCTGCAAGGCCAGTACCAGGGCTCCCAATTTAAAGTAGAAGCCTAGGACCATCTTGCCCGTGATCTCATCAGTGCCACTGGTATCCCTCAGACTGGTGGGCAGGTCTGGCACCACTATGCTTACTTGAAGTTGAGAAAGAGGGAGCTCTTGGATGAGTGGGTCCAAGAAGCAATGCAGAGGGGTGATGTCCCAGCAGTGTGTAAGCATTCATATCAATAACTGTTTACCAAAGTCCAGCCTGTGGATGTAATGGATAGGTATGCTTAAATATTTCTCTATTCCCTTTACAGCTGCAGCTGAGCAGGCTGTAAATCAGGAAGCCCATGCCAGTAGGTTGCAAAGGCTGCGTTGCGAGGCTGGTGAGTAACAATCCTGCTTGTAGTAGTCATACCAAATAAATATAAATTAGTAGAAAGTCACCTGGCAGTATAAAACTGTGTATTGGTTGAAATGAATAAACCAGACAATATAACAGTAATAGTCCCATATAGGTGATATTTAAATAAAACCGTAACTGCCTGGCAAAAAAGTTCTAACTCCTGGACTGCTTGTGTTTACTCTGGTATTGTATGGCATTTAGTGTTGCATTCTCTGAATAGTAATGTTGTGTTAACCACTGTTACCCACACTGTGCTACAGACAAATATATGTCTAGGAATGTCTGTATAAGACTGCTGCAAGTACAAGGTAAGACTGTGCAACCAAGAGAGACTTAGAAAACACAGAAAGAACAGACAGCAGTTTCTAAATAGCTCACTCTGATGAAACAGAAATTGTTGTATTTTTAGCACACACAGCCATGACTCGAATCCTGGGAGTGGTAGTAAGCTGTATGCATAATCATACCTCTCAACTGTACAGATTTTTCCAGAATGTCCAGATAATTGGCTCATATTTTTTGCTTGTTCCTCTTTCTCCCTGGCAAATTACTGGGGTTACCTCAGAATTGTAGTCACTAAATAATGACATACATGTGAGTTTCAGACTTCAAATCCTTCAGAAAATGTATATTAAAACAAATCCTGTTGCTCTAGCAACTCTGTAAGTTTATAAGAGCAATATTCAAAATATTTTCCTATTTTCACCCCCATGATTTTCAAGCTTTGTCCAGATGTTGTGCATTTAAGAGATTAAGAGATATGTGCATAATTTTAACTAGGAGTCTGGGAATATGTGTAGAAACAGTCAGGTAGTGTTAACAAACATTCCCCCGTAGGTCTTTCAGATAAGAAAACTAACTGCCTGGCAATAAAGTTTTAAATCCTGGACTGGTTGTGTTTACTCTGGTATTGTATGACCTGACATGTAGCATTCACAAAGATCTGATATCACAATAGTACTGTGGTGTCAACCACTGTTTCTCACACTGTGCTACATAAAAATATGTCTAGGAATGTCTGTATAAGACTGTTGTAATTACAAGGTCAGATTGTACAACCAAGAGAGACTTAGACAGAAAACACTGAAGGAACAAACATCAGTTTCTAAATAGCTCACTCTGATGAAACAGAAATTGTTGTATTTGTAGCAAACACAGCCATGGTTTGAATCCTGGGAGTAGTAGTAAGCTGTATGCATAATCATACCTCTCAACTGTACAGATTTCCCACAATGCCCAGATAATTGGCTCATATTTTTGCCTGTTCCTCTTTTTTTCTGGCAAATCACTGGGATGATCTCGGGATTGTAGTCACCAAATAATGACATACATTTGAGTGTGAGACCTCAAACCCTTCAGAAAATTTATATTAAAACAAATCCTGTTACTCTAGTAACTGTCTAAACGTTTATAAGAGCAATATTTAAAATATGCCCCTATTTGTACCTCGATTTTGTCAAGCATTGTCCAGATGTTGTGCATTAAGAGGTTGAGAGGTATGTGTATACTTTTAACTGGGAATCTGGGAATATGTGTAGAAACAGTCAGGTAGTGTTAACAAACATTCCTCCACAGGTCTACCAGGTAAGAGAAGTAGAATTTAGCTATAAGACAGTTGAAGTATACACTGTGTACAAACATACCACTGCCCAAACCAAAGCCATAGGGTATTGTAATAATACCTGCAGAGTAATGATTAGAGCAATGATCTTTAAAGTTGTGAGTACTGCAGTGATATACAAGTTAATTGACATCTCTCTCCCCCACACCATATCTGCAACAATAATCTAAACACACAAATAAATGGGTATGTTTTACACCAAACCTACTGTTGGGACATATGTCCTATTGTTCAACAAATATTGAAATGTGTTTCTATTAATGTTCCATGTTGAAATGCTATCACTGGTGGCCTGTTGCTATCAATGTAACCTGCATGCAGTTGTAATGGCCACTGTGGTTCCATATATGCACGTGTTCTGTTTGCTATGCAACTGTTCCAAATATGTTGTTTTGGGTTAATGGGAATATCTATGCATGCTGTTATAACTCATCCTGGATTGTGTTGACTATTACTAACCCACGTATGTTCTAAACCTGTAACACCATAGCATGTTTGGGAAGGCTGCTCTCAGCGGACCCACCTCTTCCACTTCATCTGGCCATGGCATCAGGACCCAGCACATCTGGGACCTATCCCAGTACCTCCTTGTCTGCTGGTCCTACACCACCTTCAGGTAGAACTGCCACAGGGGAAGGGGCTCTTCCCACCCCAGAACTGGGAGTGGACAGGATCCTGTCACCTGAATCCAGGTCCAGGGTTTGGTGTGTAGCAAGCTCCGAAAGGAGTTTGGAGATCTGCTATGCCAGCTTGAGGGCCATGTGGCACAATTAGAGGGTCAGCCTGCCCCTCATTCTCAGCCCCCAGCACAGCCACCTTCGGGGCTGTGAAGGTGCAGTGGTGACTGTCCATTGGTAGGGACCTCAGTCCCACTTTTTCCATTTGGGGGCTGTTAGGCTTCTGATTTCCAAACACCCCTCCCTGTCTAAGGTGATTACCCCCCCATATGTGTTATATATCACCCCTGTATGTTGTCTTGTCTGTCTTGTTTGTCTTTCTACCCAGCCTACCTCCCCAAATATACCTATTATCCTTCCCCAACATCCCACTCTAACCTTAAATAAAAAGCATTCTGTCCCCCCCAAAACTTTCGCCCCATACATAGCTATCCATTCTACACGTGTCCACTGTACACATGTAATCTGGTCTATTTGGCCTCACAACACATTATTGTTGTCCTCACTGCTCTCTCAAGAGTTTGAGTGTCCAAATATACCTACAAATTGAGTATATATGCACAGCTGTTGCTGTAGAAGAAATGGACGGCTATGGACCTTCCCTACACCTGTCCTGCACATCCCTAGCTACTTTCCCTATTGTCTTTCTTTTTGCGTGCCCCCTTTTTTACCACTTACCTATCACCCCTTTTTTCTTTTCTTTTAAAGAAATTAGCATGGGGGTAAGCGAGAGTAAGCATTTTTAAGCAGTAGTAAGCAGGATTAAGCCTGTTTCCATGGCGCTAAGCAATACCTACACAGATTAAGCACTTTTAAGGCTAATTGTCTGTAAGCATATTTAACTGAAAATTAGCATTGCTTACCGCCGCACAAACCCATGTAAACACACTTACACCTGTTTAAAACTGCCTTAATCACTCTGTATTCAACAGCCATTGTTTTGCCCAGCAACAAAATAATCAGCCCTTGCAAGTCTCAAACCCCAGACCCTGCACACCACAGCAAGTTACCACTAAGCCATCTGAGCTGTAGACATGTTTGATGTTTTACAGTAGGGAAATATATTTATATATGTATATGTAGATATATCTATCTATGTGTATATATATATATATATATATATATATATATATATATATATATATATATGTATGTATAGGTTCACTACATATGACCAAAATAGCTGAAAAGAAAATGAAGAGTGCACCATGTATCGCCAGGTCAAATGAAAACTCATAAAGTCTCCTTGTAAAATCAATGGTCCACATTTCGTTTTGTTTGCTGCTACATATGACCAAAAGTTCATATGACCGAAGCCCATTTGACTGGGACCAAATCACCGAAAGTTCATTTGAACGAAAACCCATATGACTGAAAACTCATTTGACCGAAAAATAGCACTGGCAGGTATATGCCCTGTTCCCCACTGTAGTGTGACCCTGGAGTGAGAATATATTGTTGGGGGGTGTGGGGGTAATTGTAGTTTATGCACTATTATATACATGTATATCCATTAAAAATGCATTAGAACATACATCAGTAAGAACTGGTTGCAAAATGTGGGGGGCAGAGCCCCCCCCCCACACTGTCCTAACTTTATATTCTCACTCCAGTGTCGAAATACAGTGGGGAATAGGGCATATACCAGCCAGTACTGTTTTTTGGTCAAATGAGTTTTTCGGTCATATGGGCTTTCGGACAAATTAACTTTTGGTCATTTGGTCTCAGGCAAATGGGCTTTGGTCATATGAACTTTCGGTCATATGTAGTGAACCCATATATAAATATATATATATATATATATATATATATATATATATATATATATATATATATATATATATATATATATATATGTCCATATGTAAATATAAATATGTAGTGCATTCGGACATTGGATCCACACTCTGAACCTCTCACTGCAAAACATCTGACAAAAGGCACTGTAAATGGGGGTGAAGGAGATTAAAATAGGGACCTCTTGTAATTATTGCCATTATCCCTTCCTCCCTGGCTGAGCTGTTCTGCCTTGCAACAAATTAACCAGCACTTGCAAGACTTGAACCCAGGACCCTGCACAACATAGCCACAACAAGTTACCACTAAGCCATATCAGCTGTAAAACAGTGGGATGATTTCACTAACATATGCAGAACAGTCAGTCTACCATAGAGAATGTACAATGTGAAAGCACTAAACATTCTAATGATACATACACACACACACCCACACACACACACACACACACACACACACACACACACACACACACACACACACACACACACACACACACACACACATATATATATATATATATATATACATACATACATACATATATATATAAATATATAAAGACTTATAGATATATTTAAAGAGAATATAGAGGGTGCACAGAATATCAAACAGCAATTATACCTACAGTTGCCACCTTTTCAAATGGCTAGTGTCTGATTCTTTCATACAAATGAGAATTATTACATGAAACATATACCCACACACAATGCAAAGGACATGACACCATACACAGTTTGCATACATATACATGTTTATTTATGTACTATTTCAGTTATTTATGCCATTTCTTATAGCATTTAGGTGTTTGAAATACATACTAACTGATTAAATCAACTCTCAAAGAAAACATATGATACAGTCATCTGCAAAACATAACATACATTTCTGTCTAGGCTAAAGCCTTCAAGTAGTATAACAGTAAAAAACACACTTCCTTATTGGTCCTTTTTGATCATTCAAAAAGTAGTTCCTTATACTATTCTGGCATGTCCAAAAGTCAGTTTCGGGTTTACTCTCCAGTCCAGCTGGTGAATCTGGGAATCTTGAGGCAATGTTACAACTGCCTTATGTACACAGACTACCCTCTCCTCCTCCCAACAAGCTCAAATATATGTGAGAGATGCAATTATAAAGCCAAACTGGAGGCTGAGCTCTCTCAACCCAGTACTGGCGCAGTCAGTCAGGTGGAGAAGGTAACCACACACACCACAAATCCAGTCTCACATAGACCTATCTCAACAGCAAACTAAACACATAAACACACAAAAACATACTCGGAGGCTCTAAATAAAAATCTTCCCAAGCAGCAGAGTCCTCCAAAGCAGACATCCAAGCAACCACTACCCCACAACAATACCCACGTATCACATAGTTCACAAAGTCAGTGTGCCACACAGTCACAGCCCTTAAGGCTAAACAACACACCTAATACACTTGTAATAAGTGACTCTATTGTCAGACACACTGACGTCCCACTCACCAGGCTGAACAAGGAGAAGTTCACTGTAAGCTGCCTGTTGGGTGCCAGGATCTGCCACATAACACAAGCACTCAGGTCACTCCAGGTCACTCCAAAGCAAGTACAAATATGACTCCGTCATTGTCCATGCTGGTGTGAATGACCTGAGATGTACCTCCCTGGACTACATGAAAAGAGACATAGAGGAGCTCTCTGATCATGTAGCCCAGGCCGGTATGACCCTGACCTTGAGTGGCATCTTACCCTCACCAAGAATGATATCACAGTATGAAGACAAAATGATCAATTTTAACAACTGGCTAAAGTATTGGTGTCATTCAAAGTGGATCCAGTGTCTGTCAGCCTGGGATGACATGCTCAACAAGCCACACTGCTTAGCTAGGGATGGCTTGCACCTGTCACCCCTGGGCTTTCGAATATTGGCTAAGGCTTTTGCCACCCCCATAGTGCCTTTTTTAGGCAAGGCTCAAAAGACAAACCCACCTCTATAGACAACACAAGGAAAAAGAAACTAAGGGTAATGCTGCTCAATGCCAGACGTCTAAACCTCAAGATGCACACACTCGAGGCTCTCCACAGTATGGAGAATATCAATATCTGTGCAGTAATAGGAACCTGGTTCAAGGCTCCTGAGAGCACCCCAGCACTACCAGGTTATACCTCATACCATGCTTTTCAGCCCCAAAACTCAGACCGAACCACAAAAGGAGGGGAAGTATCCATATTCATCAATGATACCCACATCTCCAGGTTAGAGCACTGCACAAAGCATCGGAGACCATCCATGTGCAACTAACAGTGGGCAAAACTGCCTTTCAGTTTGTAGTCTGCTACAGACCACCCTCTTAAACTCCGGAACCCCACTCAACTTTCCTGAGAACACTGGAGACTATGAAGGTCTCTCCAAACACCATCATATTGGGTGACTTGAACTACCCAAACATAAGCTGGGAGCACTACTTAAGCCCCAACATCCTCGCCCAATGCTTCCTAGAATTTATAAACTCAAATGCTATGGAACAACTGGCACCACTCCCACAAGAGGGGAAAACATATTGGACCTGATCATCACCAACATGGGGACTTTATGTTCCATACCAGAGGTATACCACTCATTGGTAAGATCTGACCATAATTTAATCTCACTGGACATCCATATCCCGTCCCCACCCCCAGCCAAGTAAACCACGGTGAAGAACTTCTCATAAGCAAACTTCACACTTCTCAAAACCGAGGTGGAATCCTTCAAAGCCCCATGGGCCAGTGGAAAATATGTCCCAAACCGCAGAATCCTTTACAAATGCATTCTATGGACACCTACAGGAATGCATGGATCGTGCTATCCCAAATAAAACCAAGATTCACTCCTCCAAAGGCAGGAGACCTGTCTGGTGGACCCCAGCCATAAATAAGCTATACAACAGAAGGAGGAAGCTACTCCATGATAGAGCAAAATCCCAAAAAGGGAAGGCATCTCTGATCAGTACTAGCAAGAAACTACAATCCCTCATAAAATTATCTAAGGCCAGCTTCAAAAGAAAAATTGTACAAGATGCTAAAGATAATCACAAGGCCTTCTTTAGTTATGTCAGGAACCTGGGTGGCAACTCCCAGATATGCTCTGAGTTAGTGCAAAATGACAAAAAATACACTAAACCCACAGACATTGCCAACATCCTGGCAGATAGGTTCAGTGCAAACTTCACCCCCCCTTCCCCCCCAAAAGAGCAAATGTCTATCCCAACAGAGTGTAGCCTCCCTGACATCACAGATGCACAGGTGAGAGCTGCCCTCTCCAAAGCAAAAAACACAGCATCAATGGGACCAGACGGTGTCCCGGGCTGCGTCTTACATGAGCGCCAAGAAGAACTGAACCCTCACATAAAGTCACTGTTCAATCTCAGCCTTACTACAGGATATGTACCCAAGGAATAGCGTACAGCAACAGTGGTCCCACTCCAGAAAAGTGGTGCCACAACGGACCCTGGAAACTATTGCCCTATAAGCCTGACTAGCCTAGTCTGCAAAGCTATGGAGCGTATCATCATGGAACTCATAAACAAAGACATTGGGAAACTCCAAACACTGGATCCTACCCAATTCAGCTGTGTTAAGGGCAGATCTTGTGTCTTGAACCTGGTTGACTTCTTTGAAACAGTCACCAAGGCCATAGATAAAGGGAAGGTAGTCCACACAGCCTACCTTGACCTCGCAAAAGCCTTCGACACAATACCCCACTCGGGCATCATAAATAAGCTCACCAGCTTAAATATCAACCCCTATGTCACAAAATGGGTTGCAAACTGGCTCAGGGATATAACCCACATGGTCAGAATTGCAGGTGTCATGTCAGACTCTAAACCAGTTACAAGTGGCATCCCACAAGGCTCAGTCCTGGGATCTCTCTTGTTCTGTATATATTTCTCTGAGGTACAGGCTAACACGGGAGGACTATGGCTGACCAAGTTCGCAGATGACTGCAAACTGGGTGCCATAATCGACTCACCGACTGACACAAGCATCCTTCAAAAGGGTCTCACAGAGATGGGTACCTGGTGCCAGAGCCATGGCCTAAAGCTAAATGCCAAAAAGTGCATAGTCATCCCCTTTGGGAAAAACAAAGTGCCCACAAATTACCACATAGGTGACAATCCATTAAGTACGGAAGAAGTAATTAGGGATTTGGGGACCCAAGTAGATAGCAATCTCTCCTTTGACAATCACATTGCCAAAGTGGTTAGAAAGACCTTCTATATAGCCCACCTTATCACGAAAGGGTTCACATCTAGATCAAGAGAGGTCATTGTGACCCTCTACTCATCACTCATCAGGCCCATAATTGAATACAATGCCGCATTTGGGATGTACCTTACCCGACACCTGCAGCAACTGGAAAGACCCCAAAAGTACCTCACCAAGAGGATCAAGGGACTCAAACAGATGCCCTACGCAGTTAGGCTAAAGAAACTCCAGCTCTACTCAGTTGCTTACCGCCTACTCAGAGGCGATCTGTGCCTGACGTATAAAGCCATGTCCAAACCAGAATTAATGGACATGCTCCACCTCAGGAAATCCAAATCCCTTAGAGCTACATGCCCCAAGGACTTAAACCTCAGCACAGAAATAAATAGGACATGCTGGAGGGACAGATTCATATCCCAGAGGCTCCCCTCACTCTGGAACAAAATCCCAATCCATGTTAGGCAGAGCCCCTCAATGACCCTCTTCAAGAGAAATCTTGACGAGTGGATGGGAGATCATAGGTTTACCCATGGGATCTCTTCTGTGTCCCTACTAGACAGAGGCACAGTAAACTAACCTTAAAAGAGCTATCTTCTGTGACCTACTATACAGAGGCACAGTCAAGTAATCTAAAAGGGTGTCGAAAGTCAAACACACTCTGGCTAGGCTTATAAATGCCCTAGGGCAGATAGCCAAGTATCAACCTGTGAACCTATGAAGATAAGAATCAATCAACACTTAATTACAGATATAGTTTAACAGCCTCCAATTACACTCTGTACTCAGCCCCATTAGGGGAAAAAGTATCAGTTGCCACAATGTAAATTTATCTGTCACATAACAATGCTTAACTTTAAATGTCACTATCACACTGACAAATAGAACTGTGTGCAAGACAGTACGCACTAGCCCACCACTGTTCCCATGGTGAAACATATGAAAATGTACAGCCATATACCTTAATGTTTCTTAATACTGATATCCCTCACATGTTGTAACAGCCTAAGTTAAAAACATCTAATTCCCCTCCCCCATAAAATATCTTACAAGGGCATATAACAGTGTTCTCCATACACTGACCTCCAGACTGTAGAGGGTCACACATGTTTTGTCCAGCTGTAGCCCTCATATATATATGGACCATACCCCCCAGCTTGTGTGGGAGTCCACAACATCACTGGAATGATAGCAGGAATGTCAGCACTAAATAATGATAGACCATACCTATTAACCTCTTACTGCATGACATCTGGACAAAGCCTACTATATAGGTGGAGGACAGGGGCTGAAACACAGGGCCATATTTGACATATTGTTGTTATACACTATGAACATTGCTGGTGTTACAGGATTGGTTGCAACATACCATTACTCAGGAATATGACATCAGAAACACAAATGGATGTTGCCATGCACTGATAGCAATCAACAGAGAGAATACCACTGATATATCAGAGACAAGACTTGTGTGGGGAACAGACAAAACATAGCCAATCCTCTGGCCATCATGTGAATAGACCCACAGTTGAGAACTATGCAGACAGACTTCATTCCATGCAAAACTAGCATGTACACACAAACCCTGCCAAACTAGCACTATTAAATGCATATAACAGCAGTTCTCACACACTGCCCCTAGGTCTAGAACCTTATATAAACATGTAGTTGGCCTGTGTCAACAAGTCCTGTTGTAAAAGGTATTCTTAATTGCTATCTGTAGCACTGCTGCCCACACACATGAAGGATTTCTTCCATACAGGAAAGGTAAAGGGACAATGCCCATATGATGTAGTTATTTATAGTAGTGGGTTGCTATGACATTGGCTGTTGGAAGAACTACACAGCTGCCTGTAAGCAATTAGCAAGTGGGGAACAGCAATTGGTGCAGAGACCATCACCATCACCTGAATATCAGCATCACCTACAAATGCCATGCTTCAACCTACTCAAACAAGCTCAATGCCAGTAGTGGAGACACCCCCCCCCCCACACACACACACACCCACACACAAAACATAAACAAAATCTCAAAATACGAAACAAGAAGGCATCCTGTACACAGAAGGAACCTGAAGATAAACCAGGTATGTGAAACATGTAAGCATGTAATTGAATGTAGTACTTGGTCTGTAATAATGGGATAAATTATTATGAAAGATGTATATGTGCCATCAATACTTGCTGTAATAATGTCCTGCTGGACATAGCATCTGGCTCTCTCTGCAGTGGGACATACCTGTCAACTGTACAGATCTGCACAGAATGTCAAGATTTAGCCATCATAGTGTTTAATCTGTTCCTCCAAACATCTATATTAGTCTGGCAAATAGCTGAAGGTGGAAGTAATGAAGTCATGACAGACACATGAGTTTCAGACCCCACCACCTTCAGAACAGTCATGGTAATGCAAAATGTATCATGCACAAATGTCATAGGTTTGTAATAGGCATATCTACAATCTGTCCCTATATATCTCCCCCTAATGTTAGGCTTTGTCCACATGTTATGCTGTAAGAGGTGGATAGATTGGGTCACAGCTGAAGAGCCTGACACACCCTGGGAAAGGACAGCTGACATATGGCAAACACTAGAGTGTCTGTCAATCAGTCATGTCTGAGCCATTGCTAGGCCAGTTAATGGGATGTTGCCCATATCCATATGTTACCTGTGAATATGAGTATTATAAATGTTTGTATTGTAAATCTAGGATATCTATATAGGGCATGAGCATAGTAAAGCACTGTGGATGTGTGTGTTAAACTGCATTTGATATATTGAATTAATAACATTCAATTGTACAGTGTTCTTCTGAACAAACTTCACAGTTGTGACAGATATCTGTAGTTCCTTACACTTACACATATACTTGTGTTATGGCAGCTATATTGATATGTTATCAAAATTGACTTCCCTGGTTTGTCTCCCAGTGAGGTGGACCAGTGACCAGAAGACTTGGTATAACAGATTGAGACATATGATTGAGCTGCAAGACTGTAAATACCATGTGCCATGACATAGAACACAAACGTGTACCAGATATCCCCTGAACATGTGTATGTATGTATATGTTCAGCTGAAAGGCACAAAAGTAATAACATGGGTCACAAGCAATCCAGAAAATAGGGTGTGTGTGTTGCACATGTGTGCAATATCACTGTCACTGCATACAACAAAATAAAATGTGTACTGCTACTGATTGTTGCATTGCCATGACACTGATATGGGTACTATGCTCGACAGAGGCACAGCAAAATAATGGGTATAGTTCCCCATACTAAAGGGGTGGTGGCGCCACAAACAAATGGCTAGGGCTTGCTTGTGCCCGCCCCTCGGGCAGATAGCCTAGTATGAACCTATGAACCTATGAACCTATGAACTATAGTAGGCATGCTTATCACGTAGTAATCAGAGACGTATGCATCTGTATGACCCACTGTCTGTACCTACCAATAACAGCTATATCAACAACCATATACACTGGATATCAAAGTGTACATACCCCTGTTGTGATGCCAGGTCTGTGTGCTGTATGCCAATGAGATCACAGGAAGTCATGTCAAAATGTTTCTCACCTCAAATGTTACCTATAACCTGTACAATTCTATTGAAATAGAAACAAAGTTGTTTCATGGAAGGTGAGCAACCATTGCCATGTGAAGATGGGATATGACGTTAGAGTACAAACCATGACAAATGAATGCTGTAATCATCTCAGCAAGTGTTTACACAAATATCAGTGTAAGTGTGTGCACACACATTCAACTGGCTTACTGTACTGGGTATTTCTTCCCATATGCTGGAGGGACAGGTTCATAAGCCAGAGACTGCCCATGCTATGGAATAGCCTTCCCATACATGTCAAGCAGAGCACCTCACTAGCCCTCTAAGAGAAATTTAGATGAGTGGATGGGAAATAGAAAATTCACCCTAGGGATCACTCCAGTGGCTTTACTCGACAGAGGCACTGGGAACTAAGGTCGGGTGGCACGATGCTAGGGTAATCCTATAGGCTAGGCTTGTAAAGGCTCCAGGGCTATTAGCCTAGTACACAGCTATGAACCGATGAACCTATATTTTTCCACAGGACAGGTTGTTATGTTACCTATTGAACTGAGCAGGCTATAAGACAAAAAACAAGTGGGGATTGTGTTGACATGTGCTTTTTTTGGGGTTATGTTCCAATTGCACAAGTACCATGCATTGTAATAGGGGTGTGTACACTTCATATCCACTGTAGCTATATGGAATCAGCAGTACCATACATGTACAACCATCCTACACCAATGATAGAGTAATCCCCCTTGGTGGACACCACCAAGACACAAAGCACATAATAGGTTGCTATAGTGACTGCACAGGGACACATAGGTGCAGACCACAACTTCGAAGCAAGTGCACCTCTATGAGCAAGCATTTAGGTTCATAGGTGGCCTCCTGTATGGCTGACTATGACTAGAAATCAGACATATCCAAACCACCAAGGCCAATTGCAACTAAATCTACACATATGTACACAGTCTCAGAGCCAGTAACACAAGTCAACCTGCACTGGGGGTACAGCACACCTCATACACACATGCCATGGATACCGGTAACCTGCATCAGACAGGATAGGTGGGAACAGTTGCATCCTGTCCACAACAGTAGTACAGGGGGATATGCACATCACCCACACTCCTGCCCACATCAATGGTGAGCATGGACATAATGTTCACTAATGGCAAGAACAGCATGTCCCCATGGGGCATGAGAACATCACAGGTTTCCTCCTACATAAACACAGGCATGTGCTCACAGTCCCATCACCCACTACAGTAAAACACACACATGCCACCATCCACACACCATCCACATGGAAGATGGCAACTGTCATCCCTCTACACAGAAATGAATGGTGTGTAGTGGATTATGCCATTAAGTGTCCAACATTGGGAGACTGGACAGGTAATGCAAGATGTACAAGCCATGATAGTTTACAGTGTTATGGTATAGTCTGGGCTATTTGCAAATGATACTCGCTATTAAAGTGCATGTGTACAACTGTATGAGGTCCTCTGGCCTTTTTTTCCTGTTTATGTCTTCCAGGTACAATGTCCTGGGAACATCTGCCTGCATACACACCCCTGGAAAATGATGCAATAATCCAGTACCTCATAGTCCATCATGCCATCTCTTCAGGCACAGGGCCCATGATCTGCAGAAGAGGACTGCTCTGTGGAATGAGCTCGTCCACAGGGTAAACAATGTCAGCCTGCACAACAGCAATTATGAGCAGGTGCGGCATCACTGCACAGATGTGATCCACCATGCCCATCAGTGTGCCACTGCAGTTAGGATTGACCAGCTAGCCACAGGTGGGGATCATGCCATCCATCCCCCACTGACACATGCTGAGGAACTCATCCACAGCCTTGTGGCACCTGCCTGCCAGCCAAGCCAGCAAGCTGAAGATAGCATTGTGGAGGTGGGTGCCACCCATGACAGAAAGTGTGCAGGTAAGGCCCAAGGGCACAATAGTAGATCACTGTTGCTTATCCTTTTTCATCTGTAAAGTATCTACATGCATATGTCAGATAAGATAGTCTGTTGCTGCAGTGTAGTAATGAACAGATGTGCATAATCTCTAGTATTGTGGGTTTGTACTGTTGATGTGCTGAAATGTTGCTCCCACCCTGTACCAATGCCACAGGTGTGGCTACTGACATTACGTCTCTCACACAACAATTTAGATCCCTCTGGTATACAACTTGGGCAGCAGCATGTAGCTGGTGCATACTGAGTTGTTTTGTTCAGGTTTTCCAATACACTGGCCATGTTATGGCCATGCCATTTGTCATGCACACATTTAACACACCTACCCATAATGCATGCTGTACATGTTCAGTTATTGTTGCTGTTAACTGCACTGCATCACAGTGGTCACCGTGGTGGCATATCTGAAGGGTATGTAAGAGTCCTGCAGTATACCTAACAACCTGTCAGTGCAACATGTGTGGACAGAGATGAACATAATGGTGGGACAAATGGCCTACAGTAGGGACATGTCTGAAACATTACCCTTATACAGTGGCTACAACAGTGTATACACCACTATTACAATGGCAACTGTTCCTTGTCTAAACAATGGCAAATCACAAAACCATATTCCACAACTTTTACAACCTGTAATGTGATCCTAACATGAGCAATGAATGTGTAAAATGGAATCCTATGTTAGCACAACAAATATGGGGAATACATACCTTAATAAACACTGGAAGCATATGTGTGCACACACTCCAAATATATTGTGGAAGCAGCTTGTGAGGTACTGACAGCATTCACTCTTCTTGAGTACACACCTTCCATGAAGTACAGGGCCTCAATGTCACACCAAGTATTGGTCTGTTGTCTAAGAAGTATGTCCATGACATTTACCCACTCACCTGCAACAGAGGCAGCCGTGGCTTGCACACATCTTACAAACCATGTAATGGATCCCATATCTGAAAGGTAGTACTCAGGAGTGGGAAAAGTAGCCTTACCTCACCATTGTATATGGCAAACAGTCATGTATGTGTGTATGAAGTATGGGACAACATTAATGTAGAAAATAAAAAGATGCCCATCCAAAACAGATGACAACACATGTTGCAAATTGGTCATGGTGGCTGCCCAGAAACAGGCAGAAACACTGAGGGACTTGCAGGAATGTCTAGCAAGTACTGCCTGTGTAGTACCTGCATTGACACTCACCTGAAATTTGCATAAGTGTGGCCTCGGGTTAGGGTAATCAGACAGAAGAGTTGTTCCACAGGAAACATCATCCAGGGCTCTCTACAGGTAGCATATGCATAACATCAAGTCTCCCAAAGGCATGTGTTGCAATGTATAATGGTGTCATGAGACCAAGGCTGAAAACTACATACAGTATTTATAAAGATACATGTGGTGCTCAAGCAACACCCCACTCCACCTCAGGGCCACCATCCTCATTTTTACCTTGCTGGTGCCAGTGTACACCTTTAGGTTTGCTGTTCATTAGCAGTAACTAGGCCAGTAGACATGGCATTTGGAATTTGGAACACTGCAAAATAACACTCATGTGTGGCCCATAGTTGTCAAGCATCTGCAATAAGGCTGAGGATGGGGAGGGGTGTCATCCTGAAACACAACAGTGAACTGAAGCATACATTCAAAGCTCACTAAGAATGGCTGTATCTGAACACAGTCAAGGTCATGAATTGTGCCAGGCCTAACCCTAAATCCACAGCAATATTGAAGCCACTGTGTGACCTCCAAGGGCTGAAGGGCTGTGCACATGAGCTGACCTTGCAATCTGGCAGAGTTGGGGACATTTGTAGGGTAGAGTGACCAAATAATGGCAAGTGAAGATGGGCCATGCTAGTATACCCCTTCCAGGAACAGTGACTGCTGTAGTTCATTTAACAGGTGCAGCAACAAACCTTTGTGTTAAGGGTATGTACACTTATGCAACCCACATATTATATGCATCTCATTCAGCATCTGCATGACTAACACATTTGTTTGATACTGCATTGGATTGCACAGGTCATATGTCACATATCAGGGGTGCATAATGTTAACATATGCAGTATTGTGGCCCCATTGCATATCATGGAAGAGGCTGGCATGTCAACAAGAGTGTGTACACTCCTCATATCCACATTAAGCTTTGAAGGTTGTCAGTGTAATCAGATGTTATTGCTCATAAATGCACTGCTGATGATAAGATCAGCAAATCAGGGGTCAGGCATTAGCTATTGACATCAGTCCTCATATCAACCCAAGTATGTGTCAGACAAACACATAGGGGCTGTGAGCAACAGAACAAATATAACTGCCACACATATACACACATTCAGCAATGATGTGTACACTCGTAAGGTATGGTGCACAGTACATGCCAGTGTGCTGTACAGGTGCACAGCAATACTGTGTACATGGGTGCAGTCTGTTCCAAGGGATGGGCATCACCTACTAACACAACTCAAGAATCACAGAGATGTATAATGTTGGTAACAAAGACTGAGTATGGCTGCAGTGCATGCTGTTGAGTGCCGTATGTCATGCATGTTGACTGTTGTGTAATGAGAGGTCTGTGTAATATCTTTGTGCCACCTCACCTGTAAGTGTGTGTGTGTGTGTGTGTGTGTGTGTGTGTGTGTGTGTGTGTGTGTGTGTGTGTGTGTGTGTGAGTGTGTTTAGATGGTAACCATAACATACAGGTCTTAAATTACATTTTTGTTTGCCACTTACAGATGGCGAGGTGGGTCAGGGTCCTTCCTGCAGGCAAACTGATGTTAGTGTCCATACAGAGTCTGACAATGATGATAGGCATGGTGAGGCATAGGCAGGGTTGTCAGGGGCTGATGCTGTGCCATCAGTTGCCATCCCACTTTTATCCACCGCATCCACACACACAGTCACAATGCCCATACATACCCCATCTCCAGTGGCCATAGATGAGGGACAGTTGGTGAGTAGTAGCATGGGACAGGACATTGTGGGGACTATGGCAAGTGTGTCTGCACATAGCAGCCATAGCCAGATGACCGGTGAGGTACCACACAGGCAGATGTACAGGGGTGCTTGTAGGAGGGCTGCTGGCCATCATGCCCCTGGCAGAAGTGCCACAGCAGGTGTCACCAGATGCATATTGTGGGCCATCATGGAGGCACAGGCATGTATGGATTGTTACACCAGAGAGAGTCTGAGGCTCCAGAGGGCTACTCATTCTGCTATACTTGACAACATCCATGATCTTGCAGGTGCCCCACAGTTATTTTGCAGAGGTCCTGGATAGACAGTTGGGTGAGATGGTGGGAATCCTCGACTGAGTGGTGTTTGTGGTAGAGCATGTGGTGGAAGTAGGGCACTGGCCACATCGACATAGGTCAGCAACACCAACAAGTTGAGGTCTTCATGGATGTGCAACAACTCACGGCCGCTCCCGTAGTGGCAGTACCAGCACCAGCACTGCAGGGGTATGCTGTCCACACCACAACACAGCAGGCCACATGCACATAGTCCTGGCTGGTCCCAATACAGATGCAGATCCAGTGGACAGCTGTCATCATCAGGGGAGAGTACCATATCTGGGCTTCTGCTTGGTATTGCCCATGAAACCCCTGGCAGGCACAGTTCCCATGTCCAAGGCTAGAGACAGTGAACTGTACACCCTGTCATGTATGGTCTGCAGCTGTCCAATACCCCCCTGTATAGGGCAGCCACATGGCAGACATGTGTGCATACATGCACACACACACTTCACCAACACAGCAAGGGCACCTCCATACCTACACACACCCCATCTACACAGCTCATTTAATTAAAGAACCCCCTAACCCACATGCATGATGTCAAAAAATGGCTCAGCCTAGGTCTCTGGCAAACCCGCAACACAGCCTGTGCATATGATGATACCTGTGCCACATCCCTGATATCCATACCATCGATGCAGGGACATGCTGATGTGGTTCTGATGCACAGGGTGAATGTCCAAAGGTTTAGCAATGTTATGCTGTTTAACGTGTTTTCAGCTGGAATGATTAATGCTTACACATCAGGGTGTGTAGCTGTCCAGCCATGATGGATTATAGCTGTTATTAACACTGACTTATTGTGGTCTCCATAATGTATTCTGTTTGTGTTCTAGGTGTCTATTTGCTGTCTTGTCTTACAAGGGGTGTAGCACTGTGGTGACACATTGACTGTGAAATATCCTGGGTACAGCTGAACACAGGTAACAGGTCTGTATAACAGTTACTGCATGTGCCACATGGCTGATAGGTCCGAGGGGTGTATACAGGTGAGTGCATGGTGGCTGATGTCAGCAGCTCTTCTACAGTGGACAATTGTAAGTGTACTGTTTGGCACACACCAAATATCTGTGAATAACACACACACAGAGGCTTTGGTGTTGATGCAATACACAGAGAATACTGTTCACATGGATGTACTTGGTTTTGCAGTGAACTCATTTTGGCCTATGTAATTCCACCCAGACCAAATTGCCAAAGCATCACATCAGGAAATAATCAGTTTGCCAGTTTAATATCATTGACAATGGTACTGGCAGTGTATATGTCCTCATCCCCAATGTAGTGCAGTCCTGGAGTTGGTAAACATAGGTGTGTTGGTGTGAGTGGCACAGCCGCCCATTGTGGAGGGTGTGGGGTGGTGTAGAACTACACATAGTGTGATTAACAACTACTTAACCTGTTAACATAAACTGTACAGTATAACAGCATACTAAGTGGGGGGGGGGTACCCACAACAATAATCCCAATGAGGGTGGCTGTGGCCACAACAACCACAACCATGTATATATATCAACTCCAGTATTGCTGTA
Source organism: Protopterus annectens (assembly GCF_019279795.1). Taxonomy (NCBI): domain Eukaryota; kingdom Metazoa; phylum Chordata; order Ceratodontiformes; family Protopteridae; genus Protopterus; species Protopterus annectens. The sequence goes on along the minus strand of NC_056731.1, from coordinate 1,283,274,702 downwards.
CAGCTGTACAGTGGGGAAGAGGGGATTTACACATCCACTACTAGTTTTGTTGAATGTATTTCCACAAGATGATTGCTTTGAAATGTTACCTTTAGCCAGTTAGTTCTTGGACAAATGATCTCCTGGGGCATATATTTTTTGCAAACTGAAGTAGATCCCTTTACATACACACACACTTACTTGGCAACACTGAGAGTAAAACCCCTACCTAGGTACTTATTGCTACTAATGCATTTGGCTTTAATTGCACACACCACAGAGCTTTTAGGGTGAGGTTTGTCCAAAGTTTCCTGTTAAGTAAAAATCATCACCAAGCCTTGTATAGTATGGTAATGGGGGATGTACTGGGTGTTAATGAACAATACATAGTATGACATACTGTCATATACACATTGACAAACACATACAGTCATAGACACATTGGACAGACCTCAGTTTAGCAGTGCTAACTACCTTGTCAATGGACTCACTGACAAGGTAGTTAGGAGTGATAACTACCTTGTCAGTGAGTCCATTCTGTTACAGAGATTTTGCACACAGCACATGCATCATTGGGCTGGATAGTGTAGTCAATTACCTGTATGGTTGATGGTGACAGCAGTCCTCATATAGTGAATCTTTGGACATGTACTGGGGTACCATGGTGTAAAGACAGTATACCCAGCACCCACACCCCACATTGGATATTGTACTCACTGAAACCCATGATACTGCTCTGACATACCAACAAATCACACATTGACAAGGACTGCAATATAACCCCTTGTCTATCTAATCAGTGCTACTACAGTGATATGCATTTATTGCACATGCCACAGGAATAGTAGGGTGAGGGTTTGTCATGGCTCTCCTAATGTCAGCCATATCACTATTCCTTATAATGTATGACAAAGTTTATTGTATTTGGAGAATGTACCTCAGAATGCTGTCTCCTACAAATATGCACACTCACACACACACACACACACACACACACACACACACACACACACACACACACACACATTTGCCAGGACTCAGAGGGTAACCCATGCCTATCTACCCATTTGTAGAACAGTGTTATGTTGGTACTGCAAGCTCCAGGTAGCCAATAGGGGAAGAGGGTAACAAGGTACATTTAATGTCAATTACAGCAGCAGCTGTTTCTGAGTATTGCAATGGGGGGTGTAGTGGGTGAGAAGGCCCTCAGAGTATTTTCAACTACAAGTTTACAAACACACAGACACAGTTATTCTCAGTAACACACACTGACACATTTGTCAGTACTGAAGTCCATAGGTGCAGGTGTTCCTAGGTGTGTACCAGGCTAATGTTCATGGAGACATGAGAAGAGTAGGACACGTGGGTACATTGGTATCATACCACCTGACATTTGTCAGCAGGCCATTTATCAACCAATGCCACTTGAGTGATCCTCAGAGTGACAGTTAAATTCAACATCCAATCATCTGTTTTTTTTCTTGCAGAGGGCCAGTGAGGTGATCCAACTGACATATATGCAACATATATTACATAACATGGCCAGTGTCTGGGTTAGAGACCTGTATCCAAGCATGTTTTGTTGACTGTGGTAGTCTGGTTGAGGTATCCATTTGCTGTGGTGCATACAGCGTGGGGTTTCCTAGCTGTGGCATTCATAATACAGCTGGGCAGACATGTCAGTGTCAGTCAATCAGAGATTGCCCTTAAGCAGCCAAGATGGATACCTGACATCTGCACATCTGTACAGAGTACAGACAGAAATTAGCTAGCTAACAAGTTATGCATTAGGATGAATGTTTTGACAGATAGACATCTGACACTGATCGATATGCCATTACTACATGACTGCAGCCCTCAAGAACATGTCCAAAACACATAGTAGTATACAGTTAATATCCACATATCAGACCAAAATCCAATAGGAGATACTTAACAACATACAGCTCACACACCAAGAACACGATAGTCAGTACTCAGAGTCCAGCTTTGCATGCAGGGGTGTATGGTTCCAGTACTACAATCTGCAATCTACTCTTACTTGGAAAATCACTGTTAAAAGTAGTAATGTAATGATACAATACATGCAAGTGTGACTGCATATAACCTGGGATACTACTCATGTATGAAACACATACAAAGAGAAAAGATTGTGGCACTAGCCATGTATACTCAGGTGTCCATACAGTATACTTACACCCCTTGCTACTGTAATGACAGCACATAGAAGCATGTTTTGTACATGGAATTAAATACACTTATTAAAGATGTCATTACCCTGCTATTTTATCAGACTGGAATGTGATCACTGGTTACCAGGGTTGAGCTATGCTTAGCAGGTGTATCCATTGCTTAAATGTAAATGCTAAGCAGATTTGTGCACTGGTAAGTGAAGCTTACATGGTGTATAAGCGATTTTTCATTTAACTGTACGTTAACACTGCTTACTGTCAAGCAAACCCACGCAAACCTGCTAAATGCTGCTCAAAACTGCCTTAACCACTCTGTATCCAACAGTCCTTGTTCTGCCTAGTAACAAAATAAACAGCCATTGCAAGTCTTGATCCCATGACCCTGCATACTATAGTTACAGCATTTAACCACTAAGCCATCTGAGCTATAGAAATGTCTGTTGCTTGTGCAAGTATATCATTCAGCACATGCACTGAATAGTAGTGAACAACTGTTTTGACTACTACAATTGTTTACTACTTGTTAGTGAAAATAGTGTTGAATCAGTCATGTTTTTATATCTAAATATACACATATCAGATAAATACGGTGGGATACATCTGAGAAGGTATATACAACACTCATGTTTACACACAACAAGGATATGGATATATATATATATATATATATATATATATATATATATATATACACATATGTATATATATATATATATATATATATATATATATATATATAAAACATATGCCCATAACATGTAGTGGAGTCATACCTCAGCACCATAACTCACAACTGCTTAGTGCAAGGGAACGTAGTGTAAGTATTGCAGTTATAAATGTAAAATGTTGCTACAGTAACAGGGGTTGTGTCAACAGACATGTTGTGTAGGAAGGCTCTTCTGATACTGACATGTACGCCATCAGTTACTGACAGACATAATAAAATCATCATAGTGAAGTACCACACAAATCTCAGTAATGATCACGTGGAATACAACAGAAATATGACCAATAAATGTGGACAGTCTGGTTAGCTGCAGTGGTGGCTGGAGCGCCTTCTGTGTGGAGTCTGCACATCCTCCCCATGGTTGAGTGACATTAAAGTCATGCAGGTAGGTGTGAGCGTGAATGGGCATGCCTTTGATGAAGGTTGGGCATCGGGCTGGCAACTCAGCACCGTAAAAATCCCTGCCAATCATGAGCAGACCAGAGTTCCGCTGTGGTGATCCATAACCAGGAAAAGCCAAAAGTCTAAATGTGGACAGTCTGAAACAATCTGGTCAGTCCAAAGGTATACACAGAACTCCTTAGTGCAAGACGTGTGGACCAAGCCTGACAAAGCAGATGTTTACAGCCATGAAAATGGGGATATACCACAAATACTGGAGTACAGATGCTCACGCAGTTGATGCATTCACTCCCTCGTGTCTGTCCTAACACATATTAACTGGAGGAGCAGAGGACCCAAGCCCACATACTTCCCACTAGTTAGTGACATACATCTTCACAGCATCCCACAGCTTTTTCAGAAATACACAACATGTATGATGGCCAGGCAACAATACATCTAACAATACATCACACTTGGTAAATACACTGAGCTGCTTGGCATGTCATCAGGCATTGTGTAAACTACAGGCAGACTGCCACAACACTGACCCAAGTTTCCTATGGGGGAATACACATGTAACTGCAAATATTACAGGCACTAAAGGCATGTAACATAACAGCACAGAGTAACAGACACCAGTGTGAAAGTGCATACCCACAACCAATCTCAACACAGTCACAGTCACATTATGGTAAACCTAATTAATAGTACAGTACATAGAATGTGTGAACAAAACCATCCTCATATTTGCCACTCACACACAAACCCTACATATACTGGTCCAATTCACAGTGCAGTCTGATGCCTGACTGTGGTATGGGACATGTCTCAGTCTGGCCCTACAAACATATACACTGATAGGGTACCAGAAACTGGAGCAGCAAGCAACATCAGATAGAACATGACTAAGAACACTGACATATACCACAGTCTGTACACAGGCCAAGTAACATATTCACAATACACCTCTACACAATACTGACACTCTGTCAGCAATCACCATAAGTACACAGACCTCACTACTGTACAGACTACAACAGAATGCCCAGGTATTGTCCTCAAATATAAGGCCTACTGAACATAAAATGTCTGGCAGTCTGATATATCACTGGCTTGTTATCAGGAATGATGTCAGTAAATAATGATATACTGTACATATGCATCTCTTACAGCATGACATATGGACAAAGGGTGACATACTTGGGGGACAGAGGCACAAACACAGGGCCAATATTGATATATTGCTGTGATAAACTGAGAAAATTGCTTTTTTAACAGAGTTTGCTGTAACATATCTCTTCTGAGGGATATGAAGTCAGTAACACACATGGATGTCACCATTTACTGACTACAATCGTTAGAGTATGTCACTGCATTCCTAAAGGCAGGAAATGTGTGAGTAACACACCACATCTAAGAGTCCAAACTCTGACCAGTCTGCAGATAGCCTTATAGGTGAGAGTTTCCTCAACAACATAACACTGTCATGCCAGACTTTAAATCATGCAGAACTTGCCATGTCCACCCAAACCCTATTAAACCAACATTACTGCAAATGTAGAACAGCAATACTTACATTCTGTCCCCATGCCTGCAACATCCCCCTCCTGTTTGTTGGCCTGTCTCCACAGTGTATGTTGTAAGAGGTATTTCCAACTACCCTCTGTGATGCTGTTTGTCAGACACCCACATGAAGTCTTGCTCACAGTGAAGGAAAAAGGCCAGCACCCACATGAAGTGCTTAGTAATAGGAGTGTGTTTTCATGCAATTGGCTATAGGAATTATGCCACAAATGTGCCACATGCAATTAGCAAGTGGGGGACTCCAAATCGTGCACAGGCTATCAGCTGATCATCAGCATTACCTACAAAAGTCAAGCTGCTTCCTATGCAAAACAGATGTATTTTTCCACAACTACCAGAGAGGGAGAGAGACAGAGAGAAAGTAAGAAAGGAAGGGAGAAAGAGCCAAGCATGTTTGTGTATGATCCATGGGTGGAGAGTGGTATCTGGGTATTATAACGGTTGCCTATATTCCTTACTAATCCATACTGTCACATAGTAATTGCACATAGCAGTACACAATTATGGCTGAGGATTGTCTACAACAACCTCTACAGTGTTTGAAAATTGTTGGCCTTGTAATGTGGACATTGGGACATATAGGTCCTCAATATAATAATGTAGCAAAACCCATACTGCAATGGATCCTGTCATTACACAATTACCCCAACACCCACACAAGATACTCATGACACACACACACACACACACACACACACACACACACACACACACACACACACACACACACACACACACACACACACACACACACACACACACACACACACACACACACACACACACACACACACTTACCAGTATTGAGTTTCAAACCCCTACCTGGCTATTTAGTGCTATTACAGTGTTATGCAGTTATTGCACACAGCATGGAGCTTACATGTTGAAGATATGTCGAAAGGTATCTTTGAAGGTGAGTGACATCAGCAGCAGTGCTAAAGGAGAGGTAAGGGGAGTGTAGTAAGAGTGAATGTCCACAATATCAGGTATCAACAAAGACACACATACTCTCTCACACACAAACGCACACAGTTGCCATGTCTGGGATTAGAACTCCTACCTAACTAGTATGCTACATTAAAGTATGATGCAGTTATTGCAAGCACCATGGAGCTTATATGTTGGAGACCTCTCCAGAGATATCTTTGAAGGTGACTAGCATCATCAGCAGGGCTAACGGAGGGGTAAGGGGAGAGTAGTAAGTGTCAATGTCCATAAAATCAGGTATCATCAAAGACACACGCACTCTCTCACACAAACACACACACAGTTTCACAGTTGCCATGTCTGAGAGTGTAACTCCTACCTAAATAGTATGCTACACTACAGTATTACGCAGTTACCACAAGCGCTATGGAGCTTACATGTTGGAGAGCTGTCCAAAGGCATCCTTGAAGGTGACTAACATCAGCAGCAGTGCTAAAGGATGGGTAAGGGAAGAGTAGTAAGTGTCAATGCCCATAAAATCAGATATCATCAAAGACATACACTCTGTCACACAAACACACACAGTTTCACAATTGGCATGTCTGGGGATAGAACATTACACAGTTATCACAAGCACTATGGAGCTTATACACTGGGCAGCTGTCCAAAGGTATCTTTGAAGGTGACTAACATCAGCAGCAGTGCTAAAGGAGGGGCACGGGAAGAGTAGTAAGTGTCGATGTCCATAAAATCAGTTATCATCAAAGATACACACACACACTCTTTCACACAAACACACACAGTTGTCATGTCTGGGATTAGAACTCCTACCTCACTAGTGTGCTACACTAAAGTATTACACAGTTATCGCAAGCACCATGGAGCTTATATGTTAGAGAGATTTTCAAAGCTATCTTTGATGTGACTAACATCTGCAGCGTGCTAAAGGAGGGTTAAGGGGAGAGTAGTAAGTGTCAATGTCCATAATATCAGATATCATCCAAGACACACACACAGTTTCACAGTTGCCATGTCTGGGATTAGAACTCCTACCTAAATAGCAGGTTATACTATAGCATTACATAATTATCGCAAGCACCACCGCAGTTGTCATGTCTGGGATTAAAACTCCTACCTCACTAGTGTGCTAAAGTAAAGTATTATACAGTTATCACAAGTGCCACAGAGCTTATATGTTGAAGAGTTGTCCAAAGGTATCTTTGATGGTGACTAACATCTGCAGCAGTGCTAAAGGAGGGTTAAGGGGAAAGTAGTAAGTATCAATGTCCATAATCCAAATAATAGTGTTCACAGTGCTCTGAAAACGAACAAACCATGAAAAAAAGCACAGTGTTACGGGTTCACAGATGGTTTTAATATAAAAATAATATCCACAAACGTAGTTAAAATCCACAGTTGTTAAGCGCTTTCATCAAATAGTTTGACTTCCTCAGAACAAAATGACAAGTAAAATTTCAAATTTAAATACATAATTCTAATTGATAATTAATTCAAAATACCCAATCATGTCAGTGAAAATTCCCTCCTCATGAATATATAATTATTCAATGAAATAGCATCTGTTCCTTTTTTTTATAAAAAAGTAATAGTTCACAACAATAAAAAACTTAGTTTAACAAAAACAAAAAAGTGCATAATGCCTCATTACAAATAAAAACTCTTCTTAATATATACACAATGATATTATTATATATATTCAGAATACTATGAGAGTGCTACTACACTAAACCAGCCTTTTCTTTAAGAATAGGCATTATTGAAATATGCTCATTAAGCCCTGGTGGGTAGTCAGCGGCCAATCTCAGTTGCCATAATAATTCCTTTTTGTACAACACATTTTGCCAATCCCCCCTCTGGCTTCAATTGTGACAAATTCTAGTATAGCAAACTTATAACACTTGAAATTAGTACAAGTAACACTATGCTTGTACAGTGCACTGGTATCTTTTTCATTTTTGATGTCATAAAGGTGTTCATATATCCTGTTTTTTTAATATTCTCTCCATCTTACCTACATAAAAGGAGGAACAGGAGCAGCACTTAGCTATATATACCAGTTTGCTTGAACCACAATTGCCACTTTTTAAAAAAATATGACTCTTACTTTGATTACCAAGGGTAATAAAACTGTCTTGTAATATATAAGGGCAATACGAACATCTACCACAGGGTTTACTACCACATCTCTTATCCTTACTGTTGTTCAAAATATGATCCTTCTCCAATATAATCTTAATGTTAGGTCCCACCTTGGTAGAAAAAATAGGTTGTTGACCCAATATTCGGTATATTTCAGTATTAGTTTTGAAAATATTCCATTTTTTTGTCAGAATTCCTTTAATCTGGGATTACAAGGGGCTATATTGCACTACACAAGCATGTTGAAAATCAGGTTTATCACAAACAGTCATATCCTGACATTTGTGGTGATATCCTTCCTTACCAACACCAAGTAGGGGTGTATACACCTTGCCCCATTTATTCAGAACCTCCTCAAGAATAGGGTCAATGAAGTATCCAGGATACCCTCTCTCAATTTCCATAATATCAGATATCATCCAAGACACACACACAGTCTCTCACACAAACACACACAGTTTCACAGTTTTCATGTCTGGGATTAGAACTCCTACCTAAATAGCAGGTTACACTATAGCATTACACAGTTTTCGCAAGTACCACAGAGCTTATAGGGCAGGAACTTATCCAAAGGGTTATTTCAAGGGGACTGACATCAGCAGGCATGCTAAAGTAGGACAATGGGAGGTGTAGTGAGTGTGAATGGCCTCAAAATCATTCATCATCTCACACACACACATAGAGTTTCACAGTTGCTATGTCTGGGAATAGAACTCCTACCTAACTAGTTTTCTACACTGCTGTATTACACATATATCACAAGCGCCATGCAGCGTATAGGGCTGCAATTTGGCCAGACGGTTATTTCTAGGTAACTGACATCAGCAGGAGTGCTAACATGTGCAATGGGAAGTGCAGTGTGTTTGAATGGGCATAAACCATTCCTCTGTAAACACACACACACATCAGTCACACATAACTTTACATTTGATAAGACTGCGTATACAAATCCTAGATGAATACTGATTTGTACTATCGTGTTATACAGTTATCACAAACACCACAGACACTATAGAGCTGAGGGCTACCAAAAGGAATGTCTACAGTGATTGACATCAGCACATGATGTGATATCGGCCAATTGGATGTGTTGTGGGTGGGATAGGCCACATGATGTAAATCTCTCTGTCACTGTCTGTCTCTCTCTTCCCCACATCTCTGTGTTTGTGTATGTTTGACATATTATAGTGTGTTGGCCTTGGATATGTGTGAGTATTGCTATCCAATGTCTGTGCAAAGCATGAATGGTGTACAATTCGGTGTGTGTGCACAGACATCTGCGACTGACAGATATGTATAGTCCACTGTGTTGTCAGACATGGGCTTCATTTCTCTAAGTGTAGGAGATTGCCCAGTATGACCTTCTGTATTGAGTGTGTGACTCCATTTCAGGTAGGTTGTACTCCAGTCCAGGGTTTGGTGTTCTACACCTACAGCTAGAAACCTGTTTCTGTAGGATATCATAGGTTCATATGTTCATAGGTTGGTACTAGGCTATCGGCCCTTGGGCCTATACAAGCCTAGCCATAACCATTCCCTGGATATTTCATCTCACAATATTTACTTCCCTGGACCCATGTCTAGCAGAGTGACTGAAGTGATCCCTGGGGTGAATTTCCTATCTCCCATACAATTGTCAAGATTCTTTTTGAAAAGTCCCAAGGAGGCACACTGCTTGACATGTATGGGCAGTCTATTCCAGAGTATGGGAAGTCTATGGGTCAGGAACCATCCCTCCAGCATGTTTTGTTCATTGTGATGACAATGTTTAGATCCCTGGAGCATGTGGCTCTGAGGGATTGGGATTACTTTAAGTGGAGCATGTTCAACAGCTTGGGGTTTGACATGGCCTTGTATGTTAAGCAGAGATCACCTCTGAGTAGATGATATGCTGGAGTTTTTAAATGGTCAGCATAGGGTAATTGCTTTAGACCTGTGATTTTTTATTGAGGTATTTCTGAGGCTTTTCCAGCTGTTGCAGATGTCTTGTGAGGTACATACCAAATGGGGTGTTGTCCTCTATAATTGGTCTAATGAGGGATGAGTGTAGTGGGACAATGGCCTCCTTTTTTCTGGATGAAAAGCATTTAGTGATGTGGTGTGCCACATAGAAGATAGATAGGTTGACAATATGGAGTCACAATGGGTGACAGATAGTGGGATACTGTAACTATTGTCTGTGCTGCTTGTGTTACGTGGTTGGTGTTAGCAGAGATATTCAGACATATGTACTGTTTTATACTGTGATGTATTATGTCATCAACTACTGACAGACATACTTATTTGCTCACAGTTATTTCCTGGGAAATACAAGATGAATGAAGCTGTGTCCAGTATTGAAGTCTGCAGCCTATATATTCTTGCACACTCATGCCATTCTGGAGAGGTAGCAGCAGACATTTACTGATGGGTCTGTGTAAATGGTCTAGCACCTTGGTACTATGGTGGCTGAGGATCCCCTTCTTGTACATATATAAATGTAACAGAATGGCCATATCCTGCTATGGCCATACCTCTCTGCTGTACAGATTCAACCAGGTTAGCCAGAGGCAGGGCTTATATATCTGGTCAGTTCCACTTCACATTGTGGTTTATGAGCAGGTTTGTAGCCACTCATTACTGGGTTTGCAGGCAGAGGTGGTATGGGCACACATCAGAGTTTCATACGTCACACACTCCATGATGTCCATGCTTCTATACCCCCCACTCTTTTATTCTGTTCTCTTCCTAACATTATGCAAGTGATATCTGAGAATTATCCCTATAGTTGTCCCTTCATCCCAGCAGTATTTAGGGGTTGTTCCACAGTTCATGCAGTAGGACATGATAGGCATGCTGCTGGGATTTGTCAACATGGTCTTGTATTTGAGTTCTCTTGACTGTGCTATTTTGTTAGTTGGGACCTCATGAGGTAACATATATTGGCACTATGGGTGAGGCACAGGCCTTTGACAGAGGACTGTAGGCCATTTGTTAGTGATGCAGGCCATCAGTAGCTGGCCAGTGCATTCTGTCACTCCTACATTTCCAGGCTGCAAGCCACTGCATTCCCCTGGGGTGACAGGGTAAGTGTGTGAGGTGTTAATGGCAATAGTTCCTGTCCATATTAATCCATTGGTGTGGATACTGGCAGGGTGCTGCTTACAGCTAGGGACACACCTGCATGGGACACCTCTTCAGCATACTGTATTCTGTGGGTATTCCCATACAGAAGTGGAGGTCATACTGTAATCATTCCCAACAGCAAATATATGACCTGTGAATAAACCTGTGGCTGATGGTGGGGTGAGCTGAGTGCATGTGTGATATGGAAGCTTCTTGCAGCTGACTCACAGGTATACATGTGACATTCCCCTTATGCTGCCTTATGCAGGGACATAGGCAGTCTCTCATTACTTCATAATTGTGCCTCTTGTGGTCTGCCACTGATTGCTCAGACTACATCAGTATTCCATACAAGACAGACAACTAATGTGCTGTTTACCTGTATGTACAATTCCAAAGGTGCGTGCAGTTGACAGTTACATTTTATGTACTCTGTCTAGGGTACTTCCACCTGTGTACTGTGTTTATGTCTGGGCCTACATTCATGGCATGTCCATCATTCAGACAGTGACAGATATTGACATCTGGACAGTGAGTATGGATGACTGCTGACATGAGTATTCCTGAGAAGCACTGTGGGTGGCACTGCAGTTGTCGGAACATGGCCCTGTCATCAACAGTACTGGTCATAGGCCACTGAGACACATCCCTCCATGCCTACATGTTGACCACTTCCAGACAATATTGAACACACAACAACCTAACACATGGACCCCTGCATATTGCAGACATTCAGCAATCTATCCTGTATATTGGGCCAGCTCAGGTAATCTGTGCTCCAGTGTTATTAAACCCATATGTACATGTTATTGCATTTCTACATAGGATTGGGGGGGGGCACACCTGATGACTTTAAACATTTGCTATGACTGTACTGGTATTTCAGATATTCTGCTGGCTTCCATTTCATTTTGTATTTTGACCTATCATCCAGACTGGAGGCATATCAGTACAGTACAGATCTTAGGTTTTATTGGCCTACATTTCAGTTTCAGACTTCTTACCCTTCAGAAATAACATATAACTGTCAGACTTGTTGTAGACATGTTATCCATGGTTCTATCTATTTAAATAGCAGGGTTGATGTTGTGTTCCGAGCTATTTGATTGTGTTGAATAGACATTTTTAACAATATCCAAGCCTATAGTGATACAACTCGATATAACTTGTTTCTGCTCTTTTAAATTGTTTAATTGATGCCTTATTAGATAATTGATTTTAATTTAGCACTTTCATTGTATATAAGTGCAGTGTTTTTTATGTAGAAAGTAGATCTGAAGAAGCATACTGTCTCGTACGTGAAAGCGCTCATCTCTTTTGGCCTGAATAAAGAAGATTTTTTGTAGCATCGTGGTGGTCGTTACTCTGGTGTTTGCTATCTACATTTCTTTCCTACTACAGAGAAGACCTTTGGAAGTTCAGCTGAGTTGCGTTTTATCTGACTTGTTTGTGTTTTGTTTTTACGCTTGGCTGTCTTCACATTATGGATGCTACTACTGTTGAACTGGACTATATGCCAGATAAACAAATTCTGGTAAAAAAATGGAATGCCCTAACTGAACCGAAAAATAATCCTTTACTTAATATGGATTTTATGCTATCAACTGCTACTTGTGATAAAATTAATATAGACATTCAAAGAGACTTTAACGCTACTTATAAAGAACTTGAAAACACACTCTATAGGTTACATAGACTCATTTGGCAAAGGCGACATTTAGAAGCCTGCTTGCATTTCAAAGTTATTCCCAGAGGAATGAGGGTGGTATGTATGCCGACTTACAGTGAAAACCATCCAGAACTGCTAAGAAGATGGCAACAACTAAATTTAGACCTGGGCTTTAACTACATCAAGCTGCTAATTGACTATTTTTTACCCATAGAGAAAGAACTCTCTCAAAAATATGAAACTTTATTTAAAGACATTTCTGTGAAATTTAAAGGGGAAATGTTCATACAAAGATTAGATACTCTACACAATCAAATATTTTCATATGGTGAGAAACTTCAACAAGTGAAAACGCGAAAATTACAAAGGGACCATATTGATTTCCATAACGGCCAGGTGTTTTCTTGGCTTAGATATCGAGATACCAGAATGGAATCTACAAGTCATAATAATCTAAATGAAGAAAATGTTCCCATTACTAATGAAGCTAGCGTTTCACACTCTCAATCTAATGCTTCCCTTTTAAGAGCTTCAACTTCCACCAATGACATTATAGCTCCATGCTCGACGCTAGTGAATGATACAACTCAAGAAATCAGAGACACTCCCCCTCCCAATCAGCAAGCGCTGAAGAAACCAAGCGGTAATATGCTTGGTGCCAAGCCAAAAGTCAAACAAGGAAATCTTGAAAGTTTTTTACCACTCGCTACGAAACTCCGAAGGATGTCACAAAACAGATCCAGCAGCCGAGGGAGGTCAAAAAGAAAGTTCTCAGGAGAATATCCGAACAACAGGAACTGAATGAGAGATTAAATGACTTGTTTTTTAATTTATCTAACCGAACCCTTACACCTTCTGAAAATGCTTTACTCAATAAGGGTTTAACATTCATACCAGCTCAGGTTAGTAACATTAGTGAACTTTTAGTTGATCTGAGACTCTTTACACGTTCTATTGCCTTAAAAAGCTTTTTCAGTAAAACTAAACATCCTGAAACATTAAAAGAAAATGACTTTAGTTTTAAAAGGAAAAGCACCTTCCCGCCGACATTACCACCTGTGAGAATGACATCTACTGCTATTTTAACAACTTTAAAGCTAGAGATTTATATTTTAATATTTCACATGACGAATGGGAAACAATATATTCCTTACAACGTGATCAGAATGTTGTTATAAAACCAGCAGATAAGGGGGGTGGGATTGTTTTGTTGGATTATGAGATGTATCACACTAGTATGATGAATATGTTAAATGATACTGCTACATACACTAAAATTGAATATTCTGATCTTCAACAGGTTGATCTATGAAGTACATCAAGAACTCTATGATTTTCTAATGTGTCAACAAATCGATCATGAGTTATACTCTTACTTTTTAGTTGAACAACCCAGAATTCCATATATAAAGGGTTTGCCTAAGGTACATAAAAATATATTACCACCTCCTTTGCGTCCCATAGTTGTTGGCAATGGATGGATTACAGAAACTATGTCAGTCTTTATTGAAAAGAAACTAAGACCCATAGTCAATAATATCCCAACAATTTTAAAGGATACTTACCAATTGCTAGATGCTTTAGCACAATTTGACCAGGGTCTCCCTAGTGATTGCCTCCTAATAACTATGGATATGAACAATCTTTTTACATCCATACCGAACAGTTATGGTGGTGAAGCTATCAGATGCCTTGTCAAAGACAGTGGTTTATTTGATAGTGATGATCAGATTCTTTTTAACGCGCTTTTACAGTTGGTGCTTAATAATAATGTTTTTATGTATGGTAAAGAACTGTTCTTGCAGCAGTGGGGAGTTGCCATGGGCACTCCCTGCGCAAATAGTTACGCAAACCTAGTTGTTCACTATTGGGAACACATGTATCTGTTTAACAATCCAAATTTTCATAAGATGCTACTATATAAACATTTTGTCGATGATGTCCTTATATTTTGGAAGGGCACCATAGATGATTTTAAAATTTTGGTAGAATACCTAGAATCAACTACATCCTTCTTTAGATTTACTATGGAGTGCTCTTATACTAAGATATATTTTTTGGACATCACCATTAAAAAAGATGAATTAGGCTTTCTACATACCTCGATTTATAGAAAACCCTGTTGGAAAAACACGCTTTTAGAATTCAACAGTATGCATCCCAGACATGTGTTCAAAAATATTATAAAAAGTCAGTTCATTAGAATTCAAAAAATATGTAGAGATACTAAAGATTTTTCCACACAAATCTATATCCTAGAGCAGATGTTCATTGATAGGAGCTATGACCCAAATTTGATAAATTCAGTTAAACAGTCCCTTAAGCTAACAGAAGGACTACATATCAGTAGCAATAGGCTGAATGCTACATGGAGCAATCGTGCTTTAAGCAAATACGCTATTAACTTTCAAACTAGATATACTAGTGACAACAAATATATTACAAACATTATTAAAAAGAATTGGCACATATTGCATACAGATATAGATATTAGGAAATTAGTAGGAGAGAAACCAGTGTTTGTATATAATAACAGTAAAAATCTAAAAAGACTGTTATGTATAGAGAAATTCAATGATGAGGAAAAATCAGTCGCTTTAAGAGTTCCAATGAATAAAGTAGGGACTTATCCATGTAATGCTTGCAATACGTGTGCTTACATTTCGAAAGAACAAGTTTTTAAACATCCTCTAATAGACCTTGTCTTTAAACCTAACTTTAAAGGTAGTTGTATTAATTCGAATTTAATATACCTTGCAGATTGTTGTGATTGCAGTGCACTCTATATAGGTATGACAACAAGATCATTGAAAGAAAGGATTTATAACCATATACATGACATAAAGAAGAATGATCTAAGGAATGCACTATCCAAACACATCAATGACAATGCTGGACATACCTTTAGGTTCAGAATATTACAAATTGTTAAACCCAACAAACGGAAAGGAGACACCTTTAATGAGCTAGAGAATATTGAACTAGCTTGGATACTACGGTTTAAAGCACACTACCCACCTGGCCTTAACCAGTACATCAGTGTTAGATCTTCACTCAAAATGCAGAGCCTGAAATAATGTTTTAGCTCTCACTTTACGCTGAATTTTACTATACATGTTTCAGCTTGCATTTTATGAAATTAGTCCATACTATTGAATGTGTTATTATTTTAAATTTCAAATAATGAGTTATATATAATGAATTTTTATTGATACATTTATTTTTTTCATTATAAATATTTCAATTATGTATATACACTTATTTATTTATTTTAGCCTCCA
The DNA here is from genome assembly GCF_019279795.1 of Protopterus annectens. NCBI lineage: Eukaryota > Metazoa > Chordata > Ceratodontiformes > Protopteridae > Protopterus > Protopterus annectens. The sequence continues at coordinate 1,283,258,694 of NC_056731.1, read as the reverse complement.
ACATGAATGATTTCATTGGACTCTATTATAGTGACTAGCAAAAGATTTTAATTATAAGACTGAATAGCTTTTATATCATGAGTATTTTTAACTTTAAGACATATATTATATATACTAAACACAGCAAGTTAAAAATACATTATAGATGTTTTTATATACACCTTTTATAATATATATATTCTTTATACACATATCTTTATATACATTTCATATATATACATACATATTTAGATTTATATAGTTATGTACCTTTAAGAATTTCCACCTCCTTTTTTCCATATATATCTTCCTTTTTAACAGCAGATGATTTATATCTGTAGGTTAACCAATAACTTTGTTCTCAGCGTTTGACCTTAACTAATAATTAATTATTAGATTATGTAAAATACTAAGTATATCTTGAATCTATTTAAATTTCACGGAGGTTTCTATGGATCCATACATATATATATATATATTTTTTTAGTTTTTTAGCTTGTTAGCATACTATACTATTATTATCCATGGTTCTATCTATTTAAATAGCAGGGTTGATGTTGTGTTCCGAGCTATTTGATTGTGTTGAATAGACATTTTTAACAATATCCAAGCCTATAGTGATACAACTTGATATAACTTGTTTCTGCTCTTTTAAATTGTTTAATTGATGCCTTATTAGATAATTGATTTTAATTGAGCACTTTCATTGTATATAAGTGCAGTGTTTTTTATGTAGAAAGTAGATCTGAAGAAGCGTACTGTCTCATACGTGAAAGCGCTCATCTCTTTTGGCCTGAATAAAGAAGATTTTTTGTAGCATCGTGGTGGTCGTTACTCTGGTGTTTGCTATCTACATTTCTTTCCTACTACAGAGAAGACCTTTGGAAGTTCAGCTGAGTTTGCGTTTTATCTGACTTGTTGTAGTCTCTCTGTCTAGATCTGGAGGGGGGGTTGTTAACCACTGCCATCTATTGGAGGCCTTAACACAGCCTTTCTTTATGGTCATCTACACCTGTCCTGCTGGCTGAGTCTGGTGGTGGGTATGTGTGCCTCACTGACATGCATGTGTGTGTCCTATGGACACACATTTAGGCCACCACATGTACTGCAGTGAGATTTGTCACCTTGTCTAGTACTGCCTACTTTGTTGACACCAGTATTTGTTAGGAATTTCATGCTGCCCATATAGGTGTCCACTATCTGCTGCCATTCCATTCAGCCACCCAATTCCCTTGCATGCTCATTCACATACTATAGATACAACTATCAGAACATACTACTCCATTCAGCAGTTGATAGGAAGAGTGATGTACCTTGTGGCTGTGCCGGTATTGAGGATGGTGCTGGAGGGCTGACTATGTCGGATGCACATAGTACACTCCCTATACATGGTAAAGCATAGGTAGTGTCATGTTTGGCATCCCTTTTACTCTATGTGTGAGTAAGAGAGAAGTGTCATTCCCTGGGTCCCTACTGTGTCAGTGTATGTGCTATGCATTGCCTCTCTGCCAAAGCCTGGACATAGTGGGCATGCCTCCTTCTGCCTACATGGTCTGGCTCAGGTTGTTCCTCCTCCGAGTTCCTCTGTGCCTGTGATGGCCTTGGCAATGGTGGGAGGCTGTGTGGTCTTGCCCCATGCTGTTCCTGATGCAACTGTTTCCGCAGGATCATATTGTGTAGCATGGCACATACTATGAACATCTGTGTACATGTAGTTAGAGAGTACTGCAAGGATCCACTAGATATGTCCAGGCAGCGGAACCCTGACTTGAGCATCCCAAACACATGCTCTATTATGATTCTGGTTTGTGCGTGTGCCTCATTATGGAGTTCTTGCTCTGGTGTGTATGCATTTCTGATGGGTGTCATCAGCCACGGCTCCAGTGCATAACCAGCATCCCCCACTAGGTGGCCATATGGGATATCCCCACTGGCAAATGACCACAGCTATGTCATATGCCAGATGTGGTAGTCGTGATAGCTTCCAGGGCTGCCAGCACACACATTCAAGATAATGCCCTGGGCATCACACATGACCTGGCAGTTGATGGATGGGAAGCCCTTGCAGTTTACGTAGACCCTACCTCGCTCACTGGGTGGTGCCTTCATGTGTATGTGTGTGCAGTCTATAGCACCCACTACCTGAGGGTGTTCTGCTATTTAGTGGAAGAGACGCATATTGCTGGTCAATACCGCATGGGTGTTCAGGAAATATATGTGCTCACCAACATGTGCTGACATGGCATCCAGGAACTGGTGGAGTACCCTGGATGCTGATGTCTGTGAAATCCCCAAGATATCCCCAGTTGTCCTTTGGAAGGTACCTGTGGCTAGTGTCCTTAAGCCTACATATACCTTGGTATCCACTGGGATGGTTTCTCCTCCATTGTTTCTGTGTGTGAGGCGTGGCTGGCACAGCTCAACAATTTGCTGTAGAATGTCCCTGTCCACTTTATAGTGCTCCACTATCTCCAGCTCATGTAACCCCTGGTAGGTTACCCTGGGTTTGTACACTCTTCTCCTCCTCACTGTGGGTTGGTCATCAGCATTCACAACCTCACCACCCTCAGCCTTTTGCACATATTGATGTATGAGAGCAACAGCAGCCCCTAAAATTTTGTTAATTTTGTCAGGTAAAATGTCCCCATCTATGTACACCGGTGGTGTAGAGTTTGTGGGGAAAAAAAGATTGGAAGGTGTTTGCATAGTTTATAGTAGTGTGCTAGGCAGTTCCATGTGTAATTGGCTGATTCTGATACATTTCAACTGTCAGCTATGCTAGTTCTTCTTGATTGCCTTCCTACTGCTGTTTTCCCTTCCCATTGCTTTCTCGTTTAACCCCCGAGGCGCGGCGTGCATACCCAGTGCTCAAATGTGAACAGAGGTGCTATTTCCTGATTTTTTTTTTTTTGTTTAAAACCTGGTGCTCAGCGCGCACACCCATTTAGGCAATGCAAACACTGCTAGGCAGCCTCAGACACACACCCCTTCCTTAGCTTTGCTTAGCTAAGGGCAAACACGGGCCACAGAGCTCCAATAAGCTTACAGCATGCATGACAGTCCCCATTATTAGGTCATCTACCTCTTATACTTATGCAATGGTGTTGCGGCACCTACACAGTTGACTGCAAGCTAACACTGAGAGGAAATCTATGATTCAGTATAAATCCCCTCATTTGCATAAAACAGAATGCTAATTCATAGTTACTGCATTCACACTCAGCCTTCCCCTTTAGCAACCACTATTCCCTGGTATTGTTGTCTTATGCATGCCATTAACTACTATGGTAAAATGCTGATTTGGGTTTAAAAGCTTTATTTCCAACTTTTTTTCTTATTTTCGGGCCGATCCCATTTGTCAACTGCTGGCATACACTTAAATGGCCGAAATCAGCCAAAAAACAAATAAAAGTTATTTTTTATAATTTTGCAACTATTTCTCATGCCAATGGCCATATATTTGGCCACTGGCATGCCTACTACATTGAATACATGCTTTCTTTGGAGCTGTCATGCCTCCGTATTGTAATTTGCAGAAATGTATTCAGTTAGAAACCAAATACATTTCTGCAGGTTACACTATTCCTGCAAAGATGCCTGCCTGCTTCCTGGATTGCTAATTCACCTCATTTGCATGTTTTTCACCAGCAAATGGGGTAATTAGCATATAGCAGTGGTGTCCATGCAGGAATAGTGTAGGAGCGCTTGTGCACGTCCCAGGAGCTCATTCCTGGATCGCTTGTCGGCCATATTGCATGCAGCAGCTCTTGCACTATTCCTGCACTCTGTGCAGAGCTTGCTGAATCCGGGGGTCTATCTTTTTCTACCAACAACAGACTTTAATAATGTTTAGAGAGACATATTTAATAAAATCTACTTTTTAAACAAAGATCAAATATATTTTTGACTAGGCTATATTATCTAGTCATCTCTGTTCCAAAGAGTGTACTCAATGTGTTTAATGTCATCTTTATGAACTGCAGCTTGGAAATATTCCATCTATTGACAACTTTCTTTTTCAGCTTGTTATGGTTATCCAAATATTAGCAGTATGTTCAATAACAGGTTCAAACTGTACGAGCTGAAGATTAATTTTTACTTAGTTGTTCAATGGGTATAAGGGATTGGAAGTTGGCATGATGGTTAATGTGTTTACTTTCTAAACACAAGTTACAGGGTTTGATTCTTACCTTTCGGTTGGGAAATTGCCTAAGCTGAAAATGGCCCACAAGGGAGTAACCATATTAAGTCAATGTGAGCTTTCCTCCTTGGGCATCTGTAAAAAATGGGATATTATCCCAGTCGAACTTTCCTGGGAATCTCTTTATTTAGTTAAGTACCTTAGATTTAAAAAATATTTGTTCAATTTTACTGCTATTTCTGAGGCTGAAAACCCAGGGTTTTATTTGTACTTGTATTACTTCTTTCTAAGACAGAACAGAAATCACAATTTAATATCAGGTTGTATTTCACATTATTTGAAATTATTTCTATATAACAAAAGTACAGATATGGGAAAAGCAATTAAAATATAAATAATTTATTATCAAGAAATAAGACCAGAAAACATTAAAAAACACATAGAACACGTATTGGCAGTTTCCTGCACCTCATGTGCTATCCTGCTGCAGTGGCACATATACTTTTATATATCCTTTCCCTAGTCTGGTTTCCAGCTCTGTGCCATAGATTCAGTTCAGCTATAGAGGATTTGAAATAGTCTAATACAGGAACTTAGTAGAGTACAGAATGTCATATATTAATACAATATAATTTTCTTTATATTACAAATAATAAGAATAAATGAAATCTGCTTTCCATTCTAGCAGTTCACTTTAAATAGCTTGGATAGCTAGGCTGAAAAGGTACTGCAGCAATGGTTTCACTTTTGCAGTTTTCCTAAGGGCATTCTGGATAACTTCTCATTAAAGAATATCAACTGTTTTTATTTTTCTGATGTCAATTAGGCAGCAGGTTTCAGTCATTATCCTTTTCATAATGTCTTATGAAGGCTTCAAAAATAAATAAACTGCCACTTCATCTCTAATACCTTATAATATTTATATTTGTGAACTTTAGCATTATTCTATCTTTCCCAATCATTTTATGTTTAGCTACCTTTAACCAATAAGTTCTTTAATAATTACAGAATACAAAGTTTTATGGTGATATTCAGTGAAGTTACTTGGGCAGTCTGTGTTACTTTTAAGTGGTCCATTCTCCATTAGGATTGCATTTTGTAGACCTAACCACTGGTAATTTGGTCTCTTCACATGAACCATACATGGTAATATGTGATGCTGGCAGGTTTGTAGGTTAACTTGATATATCATGAAAACTACTTCTGACAAAGCACAAGTGGTCAGAAAACCTTATGTGTATTCTGCCAAACTGACAGTTTAATAGAAAGTCAGTTGAAAGTTAATTATGTAAGCCAGCATTGTTTGTGCATGAGGTGCAATCTTCTTTGGGAGGTATGAAGTGCTTGTCCTCTATAAATACTGCTACTTTGGGTTCATCTTTATAATATGCTATGCCTACTGAATGAATGAATTAATGAATGAATAGCATTACTGTTTTATTAACTGCAAATGAAGTACTTCAGTCAAAGCAAAAGAGAATGCAATACACTAAATGGCATGGCAGCCTTTAAGAACATGTTAAAGTTGTACTTTGAAGAATACCAGATTTTAAACAGTTCTCTTTTATTCCTTCTGTGAGGTGAGGTAGTGAGATGGACAGATTTTTTTAATCAATGTATACCTCAAAGGAAAAAATTGCAGCAGTATGGAATAATGGTTGCATGAATTTCATAGTTTGTTCAGTTATGTTTTCTTGTTTGCTGAATGGCTTGTTAATTTGGCAGTGGTATTCATGCAGTAATGACGTGTGTTAAATCAGTAAGGTTTTGTGTTTCCCCGGATGTTAGGAAGAAACAGTAGTCCAGGCTATAATTACTATAAAAGGAGGCAGTGGAACAGAGATGTGAGTCAGTGATAAGATGAAAAAACAACTGAAACATCTCCATTTCCAAATCTGAACAGAGAAATAAAGTATTCCATGAACTGTTGCAGCACCATGTAATGGTTGTTATAAATCACCATGGTGAACTATATTCACTTCATTCTTGCCATATGGTGTGTGTGTGTGTGTGTGTGTGTGTGTGTGTGTGTGTGTGTGTGTGTGTGTGTGTGTATATATATATATATATATAGGTCTAGGACATTTCACTGAATGCACATTTTACTGAAAGTCAAATTAGTGTGCACTTTTCAATGAAAGCTCAATTCACTGAAAACTCTATTCACTGAAAAACATTTCACTAAAAGTTATATATGGCCTTTTCCCCACTGTAGTGCAACCCTGGAGTTAGTATAGATAGAAAGGGGGGGTGTGGGGGGGCACCACCCTCCACATCAGGGGGTGTGGGGGCATAGCCCTCCCCCCCACATATTTTAAATATTTTGAACAATGTACATGGATACTTGTAATTCCAATATATTAGTCTTTTCCGAAAATAATATATACTTAAAATATACGTCCCCCACCCCCCCTTACTATATATACTAACTCCAGGATCGGGCCATATATAACTTTCAGTGAAATGTGTTTCAGTGATTTGACTTTTCAGTGAATTGTGCTTTCAGTGATTTGTGTTCAGTAATTTGAGTTTCAGTGAAATGTGCATTCAGTGAAATGTCCTAGACCTATACACACACACACACACACACACACACACACACACACACATATATATATATATATATATATATATATATATATGTATATGTATACAAGGTACGTCAGCGTTTATGTTGTTCAAAGGAAGTTATGGAAAAACATTTATATCATCAGTATGAAAAACATTCTCCCTATTTGCGAGATAATCTGTCATCCAGCTTTCCAACAGATCAATTGATGCTAAAGGTTCACCAATTACTGTCTAATGGGCAGATAAGCAACCCCTGCTCAGCTGTCTAATACCCAAGAAGTAATCTTGAATCTAGGCTGATCTCTCAAGCAAAGAATCATTGTACTGTCGATCCACAAATTATTATTATTATTATTATTATTATAAATTTGTTAACCAGTATAGTCCAATGTACCTTTCAAGCACGTTTTATATAAGGTCTGTAGCCCATAAGAATTTAAATGATTTAGTCAAGGTTACAAAGTATACGAGTGGCTGGTGATGAAATTTAGATGTTAACTCTTCAGCATCACAATGCAGTACTTTAACTGCTAGGCATTCCTTCTTTTGACAATCCCAGCTGACAAAATTATGTGTCACCCTGCTATCCCCTTTTATGTCAAAGTTTTGCAGCTAGAGCCTCGCATATGTACCTAAAATCCCAGACTGCTAAAACTGATGGAACAATACAATGTGTTCTATCATAAACCACTAAGCGAATGTCACTGGCTTCTTCACTCCTTGTTGCTAGCTTTGTTTGATCTGTGACGATTATTGCTGACAGTATACAACCACTATGAACAGCTATGTTTCTTTGATTTAAAATGTAGCCTGAAGGCCATTCAAGAGAGTGGCAGAAAGAACACCGGCAACCTTCAACTAGAGAAAGTGTATTTCAAAATAAATTAGTACTGCATACACTGCTAAGCAAAGGAAAGAATTCCTAAGAGAATACACACCCGCTTCATTGTTTCAATTTGAAAACTATGGTCAAAGAGAATCATTTGCATTTAAATGATGTCTGCACAGAAACTGAGATATTTAATTCCACTGTTGTTTAGCATTCTTTAGAACTAAAGAATAATAACAATAGTAATAAGAACTCCATGTCCAGTTTGTGGGAGATGTAATTAAATAAAATTAAATTATGGTGCAACAAGCCATTTTTATACTGATAATTATATTTCCATTTACTGAGAACATGATATGCTATTTTACAATTTTTTACTTTTTACTTAACATCATAAGTATATTTTTTAAATCAGCAGTATAGCTTTTTTGACAGACAGAGCCAATTCATAGTGTAAAACAAAGGCCATATCAAAATTGTAACAGCACAGAGACATGGCTTTTGGCAAAGTAAAATTTTTCTGGAAGGGGCATCTCAAATGCTTGTGATTATGAGAAACATTCTCTTTTTTTATCCTTCTGAAATTCTTTTAGAAATAATTGATACCATATCCAAAATTAACACCCAAGACATGACTTTTTCCCAAATGCTTCAGTGGCTTGTACTCATGGTGACAATATTCTTAGGCCTCTAATATGTGTATGTGTTTTACATTAAAAGATATATGTGTCTGGCACCATCAAAGGCAAACAAGATAAATACAGGATAACGTGCACTTCCATTAAGATAACCAGATAGCAACCCTCTACACAAGGGATGTGTTAGGATAAAGCAAATAACTTTGCCAAAGCTTTGCATCAGTGGAGATCACAACAGTTTAGATCGGGACTGTACATATAAGCCTCATATATAGGCCATTATTGAAGCTAAAACAATACTGCTTAATGCATATTTAGCTATGTATTGGTGCAGAAGCAAAATCCAAATCAAAACAAATTCAGATGTGAAATTTATGTGCAAACATTTATTTAGAACAAAGGTGAATGAATAAATAACTTGCAGTTATACACATTTTTAGCTTTTGCTCATCAGACTGAAGCAATTGCTAAACTTCTCCAAAACGAAGTAGCAGAAAGCACTTTGTCTGCATATCTAAATTATTGTTTATTTACTTTATACCTAAATCTGCTGACTCTGTGTAGAAACAGATCTTCTTTTGACAAATCCATATATCTTGAAATTACAACTCTTATGCTAACTTGTTTTTATCTTAGAAAGCTGGAAAAAGAATAACATTGCAATCTTTATCCTGTGTCTGTGTTCCCCCATACACATCTACTCATTACTGAAACAGCGTCACTGGTGTCATCAGTGGTCACAAGAATCCCATAAAAACTGAACCCAAGAGTGTATTTGTAGACACACTTTAAACGTCTATCACATTCCTGCAATGTGCATACATCTAGGAGCTTCACTATCTCACCAGCTCTGCAGCACAGGGAGATAAATCCTGAGTTTGCCCCAGATTCCCTGGGTTTTTATTTGTGACCAGGTACTGGATGATCTTGCTGGGAGGGCAGAGTGCTAAATCAGCTGATTGTTCTTCTCTTCCTGAATAGTGGGGAGACACTTGTGTGTTCTGGATGTATACTCTGCTTATGATGCCTACTAGAAATAGATAATATGGCTGAGTCACATGCTTGTAAAGAAGGGGAGCTAAGACCTAATGGAAAGTTATGCAGTCTGCAGATGTGGGTGACATGTCCTTACAAAAGCATATTGCATACCCATCCCTTGACAAATACAGGCATTGGCCCTGAAAATTGAATGTCGAAGGAAAGAACTCTGTGATAGCTGTTTGGATTACATTTGCTTCCCTGTAGTGGGGGAAGATGGGTAATAAGCAGAGTGGGAGGGTGAAATAGGTGGTTGGCAGGCATGGAGAAGAAAACTAGTGTAAAGAAAAGAAAAACAGAAAAATATATACCAATCACATAGTCCATCCAACTCAGAAGTATTAAAAATGATATAAAGTCAAATAATGCATCATATAATCAGTCTTCTAAATGAAGAAAGACAAACAGATCTGGATATAATAAACTAATTGCTGCATATGTAAAACAGCCATACAGAAAGTCAGAAATTGTATGCCTGAATGAAAATTATTATCTAAAATACAACTTTTGATTTGGTTTTGTACTGTTTGGTGATTGTTGCTCGTGCAAAATATAAATTATATATAAGATGTCTTAAGTGGATTCCTTACAGTCTGTGTGAAAGATATCAAATATTGTAGAGTACCAATTTTCATTGCATATCTGCTTCAGTTTCATTATTAATTGGCATTCAATACAGTTTTGTCTTAGGTCTACACTTCACTACCCTTAGATTAATGTCCTTATTGAAATCGACTAAAAATATGCAGATGAAGTAAAACCCTGTACTTCAGGAAGCAGCTCAACAGCTCATTGCCTTAATGATCTGCAGTCAATTCCAGACAAACTGTTTTAACTCAAACACAGTGCATTTCACATGTGTGCCTGCAAAAACAAGTTACATTTAAAATGTATTCACAGTTAAAATATTAACATTAAACTTATAGATTTTATGCTCTCTAATTTCTTCAAAGCTAAATAATAAATATACTGTGAACACGCAACAATAAGAAGGAAACTAAGAATCATACCGAAAGAACACCTCACCACACAGCCACAAATGTTATGAGGAACAGATAATAAATATGAGGGAACAATCAGGAACAGCTGAGAACTGAAACCTGCAACCCCCCACCACCACACACACACACACACACACACACACACACACACACACACACACACACACACACACACAGCCATTACAACCGCTTCTATTACTGTACATTTCAGGTATTTCTTGAGATCAAGTGAATTAAGTACATTCATAAATAATAGTTCAAAAATCTATGTAATCTTGTTGCTGGTAGAATCCTACAGTGTAACTCCCCTCCTCCCTCTTAACTTCTTAGCTCAAGAATCAGAAACAAAGGCATAAAAATCAGGAACAAATTTTAAATATTTCTCTTACAGACTTGTACAAGTCTGAAACTCACATCCTTGTCATTATTTAGTGACTGCAATCCACAGCAGTTTGCCGGAAATACACACATTATACAAGGAACATAACAAAATACTTCTCAATTTCTATGTTCAAGAATTTTGGAAAAATCTCATAAATAATGGAGGGGGGGGCAAAAAAATGAGAAATGTTAACTATAATTGTATATATTTGTTAACTGGGTAAATACACTTGACAAAGTGTCCCTTTTTATGGGGTGACCTAGGAACACTATCTAGTTAAGTTTCATGCTCAAAGTCACACAGTTAGGCAAAAGGAGGTAAAATGATTTACACCCTGTGATTTGAACTATAGGAAGCAGCTTGTTAATATTTTAGATCTTTAAGTGCCAAACAGCTCCAAATCAATTAAAAATGTTAACAGAACAATAAGTGTTCCATGGACACACTTTCTGAACAATGAATCTGTAATGACTGGCATCACTGACTTACTGTAGTCCTCAGTGACTTACTAGAAAAAATAAGTTATTAAGGGGCGAGAGATAAATGAGATAAAATTTGAGTTGTTCTGCAAAATCAGACTGATGAGACAAACTGCTCTTAATTCACTTTAAAATGTTAACAGAACAACAGGTTTTGCATAAACATGCATTTTTCTGAACAACAAAAACAATGAAACTAATGAATGCAATTATTGTTTTACTGTAAACTTATGTGACTTTACACCTTCAATGATGTATCAAAAATGAAGAAGTGAGTGAGCATCTACTAGTGATGCCAAGGATTAATGTGCTAAGCTATTAATAAGGTGTTTCCTGTAGTCAAGGGTCCAGAGTTTGATGTTCCATACCTCTGCCTTATTTGCCTACTATGTAACTCTGAAGAGTCACTTAACTACACAGTGCTCTTGAAAGTGGGTTTACCTTATAAGCCAGTGGGGGGAAACTGCAGTAAAAAGTTTGTAGTAGGTTAGCAAGTGAACAAAAATGCAGGCAGTGACATTAAATGCTCTTCCAAGAAGGAATCTGAGGTAGTATATGTCTCCAGTAGAGTGAATCAGGTCAAATGGGCTCTAGGCAGGGTAATGGATCAGAGTCTCCAACCATAGCACTATTTCCTAACTTGGACACTTCTATTCAATTACCATAAAACATTGCTCAAATCCTCTATGTGCAGTACACAGTTATGAATCACTTGTCATGTATTTTAAAGTATCTTTCCTCACTATAGACATGGCAGTCAATACAAATTATACCTGCTTGCTGCCTTTTCACTACTCTTGGCTGGTTAAACCAGCAAAAAATAGGTAATAGTTCTCACAGTCTTTCTAATATCTCAGTTTCTCACTGTAATACCCAAAGAATAGTTAATAAACTAAGGTATATAAAGTTAATCATTTCCAAATCCATGCCTTTAAAAAACAACTCCTCCCTGGTCCCAAGTGTGCCCATTCCATGATACCAATGCTTTATTTATTCCCTCCTTTTGCATTGATCCCTTTTTTCATATTCATTCGCTCTTATCTCCTGCAGTCGGCTAGTAACATATCAGGTGCTACAGCAGTAAGTAAAACAAAATATCTGCCTGTCACTTGATCATAGAAAAATTCACAGTAGATGCATCTCATTTACTGCACAAGTTCCCCATATTATATTTCCTGACAAAATAAAAACTCCTTCCCTGGTTGTTGTGGGGAGCTGTTTCTCGCAAACACCCCTAACCTCACAACATTGAAGAATGAGGGGAAACAGAGAGTGGGAAACTCATAGTTTAGATGAAATTCACCTGTGGTGAGCTTTGCCAGAGCAAACAGTTTTGTACTGAAGCAGACAGAAATCTCTGTAGTAACAACATAACAATGTAGGATACTTACTGGCAAAGTTGGCAGATTTGGGATCAACAGATAAGGACAGGAGAGCTACATGAACATTTTGCAAATGTTTGATTAGCAATCAAGAAAGACACCTAGTTGAAAAATACCACAATTGGTAGTTCTCAAGATCTTTGTGGAAGTATCAAGAGCAAAGACAAAAATACCAAGGGACAAAGGGAAAAATCAGGAATACATTTTAAATATTGCTGTTATATACCTGGAAATTTACTTGAAGTTTTTGTGTTGGCATGCAGATACTAAATGAAATGATGCCTGAAACTCAAATGTCTGCCATTATTTAATGAGTGATTACAGTCTTCAACGTAGCTCTCAACATTTTTAATTAAACATTGTGGATAAACAAAGTAATAATAATAACAATAATAATCATAAGAATGAAGACCCAAAATCAGTGACAGATTTTGCTTTTATATATTTAGAAAGTTTCTAGAATAAAAGGTTTTGCATTAACATGAATTTTCTGAAAGAAACAAAGTTTGAAGTCAATGTCTGTTATTATTCGGTAACTACAGCCCTCAAAGACTTGCCAGGAGAAATTCACATATTTTACAGCTTCACTATTTGAGAGAGAACTACAAATTTTACATAATCAGACCAACAAATATGAAGCAGACTCAAGCAAGGAAAGTTCAAAATGTTAGACAGTTAAAAGCTAGGCCTACTGCAGTCAGTATGTTATGTAATACAAAGCAGTGACCTGCCAGTCTGTCCTTCCTAATCAATCATGTTCCTGTGCCTCTGCCACCACATGTAGCTATTTGTTCATAAGATCTTACCTCAGGCAGTAAATGTGCTCATAAAAAAATGATGATATATAAAGGTAAACATGAGTAAGCTAAAAGGAACAACAGCTAGTGTTCATGCTCCAACCGACGAAAATATATTTTTTCAGACTTATCAGTTTCTTAAAAGTGCTAAGGAAGGCAAAATAGACTGTTAAAAAAAGGCTTAAGTAAAAAAATGAGTTTAGAGTGGTCCTGAGGTACCTGAAAGCTAATGTTTCCAATATGTTGAGCATTAGTACTGACTGCAGTAGGCCTAGCTTTTAACAAGCAGGAGATTTGATTGTGGTTTTGGCTAGGGTTCAATTTTTTTTAATTTAGACATGAATCACACCTATCAGCAAATGTATCTGATAATCAGTTTAAGAAATATTTACCTATAAATGCTTATAAAATTGTGCTCCTGTATAAACATTTAGCATTTGGAGTGTTACCCTGTACCTACCACACATCAGAAAACTATATAAAGTTCATTGCAAGGTGTGTCACATATTGATATTTACCTGAACTATTTCACAGTAATATCACCTACTCCTGTGGAAAGGACTATATCATGTTCATTGCAAGGTGAGTTATATATTGATCTTTACTGGCATTATTTCATAGTAAAAGCACTTACATCAGTGGACCCTTTACTGAATGGATATAGTGTTGAAAAAGCTGACATATGTAGGTACATTCTAAAGTAAATAAATGTGTTTTTCGGAGGAAGAAGTTAACAAGTGTGATTGATGTGAAGAAACAATAAACAAGCAGCAGATTTACGTTTCTACTCTTATGAAGTGCCTTAATGATTATAATTTGCACTGCATGAGGAGTAAGAGTCCGTGAACAATACACATGGCCCAGCATGTTTGCTACCAGAAACATCAAATATACTTGTGAATTTTGATATTAAGAATGTGTTACATTCAACTCTTGACAACAAAAAGCCAGCACCCAACTGGAGCATAAATATTTTATGTGTATAAATGCAAAAAAAACAGACCAGTTTCGGCCCAATGGCCTTTTTCAATGTATAACACAATTAGTTTAACCACCACATTATATAGAGAACATAATGGAATAATTGATCATGAATTAAACAATTATAAATGTTCATTAAGGCCAGGTGGAAATAATCCACCTAGTTTCACAATCCAAGATTTTTCTTTTCTATTTAACAATTTATGCCAACCTGTTTTAAGGGATCTGTGTCCCACAATTCTGTCAATAATAATACATTTGAAAGTTGCTGTCTTATGAATAATGATGTGTTTATATAAAGCATTTGTTAAATATTTATTTCTAATGTTACTGAGATGTTCTGAGATGTGCAGTTTTAAGGGTCTGGAGGTTTGGCCAACATAAAAATCTGAACAATAACAGGCTACAAGATAGATGGCTCAATCATTGTTACAATTACCAACACATAAATAGAAAAAACTTTAGAGGTATTTTTGCTTGAAAACTCTTTAGTCTGAAAAATTTGTTTGCAGAAGGAACAATGGCTACAAGGGTGGCACCCCACAACTTGTGTGCCATCCAATGTAGCTTGTACAGAGCGTTCAATGGGCACAAGATGTTTGTAATAGCTGAAATGACAAACCCAAAGTTTTACCCCTATGGAAAGAGAATGAACATTTATTCCCTAATAAATCACATAATCTATCATCTGTCAAAAGAATAATCCCGGTGCTGTTGCACTATATCTAAAAATTCATGAGTGTTCCTACTATAGGTAGTAATAAACCTGACTTTATTGTCCATCTGAGGTCGATGGTTCTTAGATTTAAGAAGGTCATTTCTGGAAAGTAGTTGAACCTCCCTACTGGTCTGCCTAACCTTAGACATAGAATATCCACGTTCCCTAAAGCAATTCACTAAATCTTGATCAAAATGTATATAATCTTCAGTGCTGGAGCAGATTCTATGTATTCACATAAAGTATGACTTCGGGATATTGGCCACAATATGTTTTGGATGACAACTGGAGGCATATAGTAACGTATTTGAATGATGGGGTTTTCTATACAATGAACTAGACAAGGTACCATCAAGTTGTTTAGATATAGTCACATCCAAAATAGAAATGGAGGAAACCTCATAATTAATGGTAAACCTTACTCCCCATTTATTTTCATTCAAATACTGGACAAATTCCTGTAAATATACAGCGTCCATCTTCCACACCATCCAGCAGTCATCTAAAAACCTACACCAAATGTCTATTTCCCCAAGAAAAATATTATGATTATTATCATATATAATAATCTGCTTAAGATAACCCATGAAAAGGCCAGCATATATGGGTGCAAGGGATGCATCCATAGCTGTACCTTTCAACTGCAAGTAACATTTGGTGTTAAAGTAAAATACATTTTTAGACAAGACATGCTCCGCCAAAACTTACAAGAAATGTATTGAAACCTGAACTATATAAGAACATTCTATTGAGCCAATATTCCAGGGCACATAAACCCGGCCAGTGTGGGAAACAAGTGTAAAGGGATGTAACGTCCAATGGGCACAACAGCCAACTGGGTTCCAATTGGGTATCAGAAATAATATTCAAGAATTCCATTGTGTCCTGAATCCTGGCTCTAATTAATAAAAGCTTTAGGTACATAGTAAGGTAGGCAGACAAAGGTTCAGTAAGGGAACCTTTTCCAGAAACTATAGGTCTTCCTGGGGGTTTTTTGATATCTTTGTGAATTTTTGAAAGGAGATAGAAATATTGTGATGAAGGATCCTTAACCTTCAAATGAAACATCGTGCATTTATCTATTATGCTTTCACTAACTGCAGACTTCAAAAAAGCATCTATTTCTTTTTTAAACTTAACCGTAGGATCATAGGGCATACAAGTATAAAATCTCATATCTTATTTTATTTATTTTATTTTATTTTACATTTGTTAACCGGGCTAGTCCAACTGGATACATGTCCATTTTCAGTGGAGGCCTGAGGAGAAAAGCTCCGAGTTTTCAAAACATTTAATATTACAAGTAATTTAAAAATAATAATACAAAAATGTATAGCAAAATGTTACAAGAACAAGATTTGTTCATAGTAAAAAAAATGATTTCACAAATTTTTCCCACAAGAAAGCAATAAGTAAGTAAATCAAGATAAGATGGGGATATAAGGTTACTAAGGACATCTACAGGATAAGACAGGAATTGGAAAACAGGATTGGTGGTTAGATGGGATGAGTAGAGCTGGACAGAGTAGAATGGTCAGAGAGAAATTATGATATAAGGATAAACTTTAAGAGAGAAAAAATTGAAGGAGACATGGTAGAGCAGAGGAGAAGGAAATGAAAAAGCAGATTAATCAGGGTTATTGCAAGAGCATAACCAGTGGTTGGAGAGGAAATGTTTAAGGTTAGTTTTGAATAATGGGAGAGATGAAAGAGCTGTTAGGTCATTTGGTAGGAGGTTCCATATTTTACCAACAAAGTTGGTTAGATATCTTGCAGCTGACTATTAGCTTCTTCAACATACAAAGATTTGTCCATTACAACCATTGCTCCACCTTTATCTTCTTGAATAATAACAATATTCTTATTGTTCTTTAACCGTGTCAAAGCATCCTCTTCCCCTCTAGACAAATTTGAAGGAGAAATGTGTTTTTGATGATTCAAACCAAAACGTAATTCTTTTAATATACATTTTTGAAATACCTCCATATTTTTATTCATAAGTGGAACAAAGGTTGCCTTACTGAGCACACATCCAATACCCTGAAAATGCAATTTAAGGTTAAGCAATCTACAAAATGCATACAAATCTTCAACAAAGATATCTTCAGAAACAAAAAACCCTAGGATTTGCTTGGACCTGCTTGAATAATAACAATAATGAACATTTAT
>NC_056731.1:1283204089-1283236589 GCF_019279795.1 Protopterus annectens | reverse complement strand
TAAGCATATGTATTTCCTGGTGTCATTATATCATCCATGACTCTGTCATCTATCATGCTTTTTGTAATACAGTGCAGCTATAAGGGCTCACCTGTATCACAGGAGGAAAGGTAAAACTATATGTAGGGTTAAAATTTCATCAAATGTCGGGAAGTATATGATGCACATGGCTATATCACCAACATATTGCCCCGGTATACTGGCAGTACTCATGATTATTACATATAGCACACAAGTTTACCTTACCACTACTGTTTGAATGGCAGAATACCATATGGAAGCCTTGCGGATTAAGTATACAGTAAATAAGTTTATGGCCACATATCTGTTTTATATATACAGTTTAAGGTTTCATGATTAACCACCGTGTCTTCATGTGCTCCCTCCCTTTTATGTTTTTCAGTTGATGCAGTGTACCCACTGAAACTTTAGCTAATGGCACCAGTCCATAATCGACAGGGATTTGCAGAAGAGCACCATAGCACTACCTTCTTTTGATATGAGTAGTCATTTAGCATTGTTTGGCCTGAATAAATCCCATTTTTACTGTTTGGATGAATCTGGGTTCCCTTCAGTTTGACCCTGCTACCACATACAGAGTGTTTACCCCTTACTACATTCTGTACACCATGACTGCGCATTGTTCTGGTGTACCACTGCAACAACCAGTGACAGATGTATCACCAAGTGGTTGTCCAGCTAATTCCCCCACATACCATACAGAAATATAGAACTGATATGGACCATTTACACAGTGGTCATTGGACAGTGACACAAGATCTAAGCATAGCAGCAGGTAACTTTTTTTTTTTTTGCAAATGTGGGTTGTATTGTGAAGCAGGGCATAGCATTTCATGCAGCTAAAGGCTTATGAAGTAAAGGTGCAATGTTTAACTATTTAAATTTTCCTCAACCATCATTTTGAAGGGAATGTTGTCCTTTCAAGGTAGTAGTCTATGTTTAACCTATGTGCAACCTATGTGTTTTTTTTTTTTTGCTTCTATCATTACTGACAGCATTTTTGTTTTTTTTCCCATATCCTTCCAAGTAACTGCAACTTCCTTGATTCTTCCTCCTAGATACCATATGTTTTGTTAAATGTTCTTCCATTGTTAATGTCGCTTGTGCAGCTCTATACATGTTTAGGGGAGAAGACCTTTTGTTTTCAACATTTTAACATTTCAACATTGTGCATTCAGAATTATGACTCTCAGTATATTGCTTCTCAGTAAGTTGATGTGTGTGTGTGTATATATATATATATATATATATATATATATATATATATATATATATATATGTATATATATATAGTGGTTATCAAACAAAATTTTCCAAAATACTGTACTATTATTATTTGAAGTTCTGTCAATAATGCCCATTTCCAAAGGCAAGTTTCACCAATGGTATATAACTATAGATGCTGCAGTAAAAACATTTTTATTTTACCTACTTATTGACTATGTAGTCCACTGAAAACAACTGTCATTTTTTGGGGTGACCTGGAGAATTCTCTCATTAAGTGACTTGCTTATAGTTGCTTACTAGGTAAATCAAGGTAGATGGAATCAAATTCTGTACCCTGAGCACAAGAAGTATCTTTTTGATAGTGCACAGCTTTAGTCCTTTGCAATAACTGGCAGGCCAGCATGCTTCACCTTTAACGTCAAATACCTCAAAGAAAAATGTGCATAATTTAAAAGTTTTTTTCAGATAGAATCTCTCTCCTTATGCTGCTCATGCCAGAAACAGAACTCATCTGTAAATTCATTAGAAACTTAAAATGTCTACCTATTTCAAGACTATCCAGTCTTCTATTATTTCCATACCTCAGTATTATAAGACCCAAAAATATATTCCCAAACATCCCACAAATTGATCATAAAAAATACTAAATATTCTTTATACTCACCAAACTTACCAACTAAATAAGCATGAATACTGACTACACTGTACTAAACAGCCCTTAGTCTAAATTCTAGAATCATATTGGCCAGGCTTGCTCACCCTCCTTCTGTAGCTAGTATGATAATATTAAGTATGTTGAGCAAAGTAGCCACTGCTTCATGTTTAGTAACAGTCAGTTACTATTCAACCAACCAAATCATATTTGTGAAAGATGCAAGAATTTACTTAGACTGCAGTCACATCTATATTTTTAACACATCCCCACTCTTCTGCATTAGTAAACATCAAGACTGCAAGACATTGTCCAAAAGTCAAACAGGTCTGCAGACAAAGTAAGAGTCCCTATGACTGATAACTTCAATATTAGACATACTCTCAATCCACTCACCAGAGTTAATAAGGAGAAGATTACAGTGGTTTGTTTCTCAGATGCCAGGATTCTGGCTGTTACAAGGGTACTTAAGAACCTTTATTGTCCCATATATGAATACAATGTCATGTTTGCCCATAGGGTTGTGAGGAACCTTCGGCATTCCACACCATGGGAGAGGCAGATAGAGTTGTGGTCTCCACCTATGTCATCTCAGAGTAAAATTCATTGTTGATGAGCAGCATTTTTCTCTCCTCAAACATGATGTGTAAGTTAATGAACAAGTCATTGACTTTATTAATTGTTGAACTAACTTCTTTCAGTCTATGGAGAAGCCCCATCTGTCTGTGATAATGGTAGGTGTTTTGAGATCTATTATATCCATCTGTGCTATCAAAAAGTGTAGAGGGAATGTCCCCAATTCCCTGTCCAAATTTCCCCAGTAGTATAAATACCACCAAGGGTCTCTCCTGAAAAGACATTACTAGCCTAGTGAGAATAACCTGATAAACAAAGGATGTTTAAATTAAAAGTTTTAAATTAAATTCACTGACAGTTTTGAGCAGTGTTTATGACAACTGGGAAGGAGAACGCGTAATGGGTCATCAGAATGGGGGGAGTGCAAGCACATTCCCTTACCTAGGGCTCCAAATGACCACAATCCAGTTCTGGCTTATGTAAGTATATGTTGTTATATGACACATAAACTGTGTATGTGTAGTAACACTTGCACCATTGTATTACTCACATGTCACTTATTTTTATACTCCCAAGTCTGTCTTACAAAAAATAATTATCTGCTCTAGTTGGAATACCATGTCACAAAATACAGCAAAATAAAATGCTATTTTCAGATGTTCTTTATTTAAGATATATAGTAACACAACAGGCATACCTTACTATGGACATGGTTTTATTTTACAGTAAATTACTTGCATTCTCCATACTTCACTTACATATCTGACAATGTTTTACAATACAGACTCCTCTAAGATAAAAATGATGCATACTTTGAGATTGAAAATATGTTTAAAAGTCCCAAGCTGTTTGAGTTGCTCCCTTGACCACTATTTGTATGACCTGAAGTTGCCTTTTAGTAAAGTCAATGGATAAGGATTATTCCAAATGGGAGGTTGCATGAAAAACAGATCCTCTTAAAAATATCTGTTTTCAATCTCAAAACTGTTTTTTGCATGTCCACCCTGAACATCAACACTTACAGATATGTGTTTTTTCAAATACTGGACAAAATATACTGCATATGTTATTTGTTGAGTATGAAAAAGAATCATATATATTTTTTTTGCAATACTACTCATTGTAGGCACCAGAAATTAAAATCTGTGTATATTGTTTATAACAGCATTAGATTATAAAGATTTTATTGGCTGATATGCTGTATTGCAATCATTCTGTAGTGCAGATAAAGGATGAAATAAGTTCAAAAAGGGGACATTTAAAAAAGTAACTGTAAGAAAAACAACTTTTGCTCTTGACAGTATTTGTATACAACATTTTATGTTATAAAGTGCATGTTATGTAATAAATAATTTTCAGTTATTGTATGAGATAAAGATACTAAAGTAAACAACTGTTTTAACAATGCTAAAGTAAACAAGTGCACGTTTTCTTAGTTTCAAGAAATGTAGGCATTACAATGTAAAAAGAGTTTAAGTTAATTAAACAATAACCCACGCCTGGGTGTGGGTAATGCTGGATTTACCCATGGCTGGTGTGGTTTGGTCACGAGGGCGAAGCCCAAGTGGCCAAACAAAGACAACTGTGGGTAAATCCAGCATTACTCACACCCAGAAGTGGGTTATTGTTATTATACAGTGACATTATTTAAGAAAAAAATACTTTTCTTAATTGTATAATGCCTCCATGTTGCCCTTCCACAGCTGTCCATTATCCTGAAGCAGTTCTGATGTACTGAGCATGCATATGCTTACGCAGTACATCAGAGCTGTGTGTAGAGAAAGCAATGGAAAAAGGAAGATCTCTGTTGCTTTTTTTAAAGTTGTCTCACTATGTTAGAAGAGTTTAACATAGCAAAATATCTTTAAAAAAAGCAACGAAGAAAGGAAGATCTCCGTTCCCTTTTTTAAAGCTGTCTTGCTATGCTAAATGAGTTTAACATAGTGAGACAGCTTTTAAAAAAGCAATGGAGAAAGGAAGATCTCTGTTGTGTTTTTTTAAGATATCTCGCTATGTTAAAATTACAGCAATAGAGAACTGCATTGCTGCCTAACACAAAAAAAGTAAAGACTTATACTAATGGAAAATGTCCGGGCGACCGGATCTTTTTCCATTAGTATAAGTCTGATTTACAACGGGCATGCTGACCAATCAGTGTGCACATTTTGGAATATTAATGGGGGGGGGGGTCATTGTATAATATGCTATAATCATGTGCTGCTGACATGAGGGATGTGATAAAGTACACAGATTATAAATACATGCACAGGCAATATGTTTTCCCTTAATTTTACATATATTAATGTCTGGATTAAAGTCTGTGGCTTGATTTAATAACAATTTTTGTTTGTGTGTGTAAGCAAGTAAATAATAGAACACCGAATGTAATGAAAAATTTTCCTTTAACAAATAAATGTTCAGTGTGAGTTGAAAAGTCGGCAGCTAAAGGCAGTTGTACATTTTGTTCTCATGTTTCCATGTAGAGAAGCTGACTACAGGGGTAGGCAATAACGATATTTTGTGTGATTAAAGTTGTTTTACATCTGGAATTGTGCCTGTGTGTTTCTGAAGTGTTTGGTGTTTGGTTATTGGTTTTTGTGCAGCACTTTTCCTCCTTTTTTGCTGCTTTGGTGTTTCTTGTTTATTTATGTTGAACATGGCTTTAGGCCGGGACATAGCACAGACACTGCCCTTATTTCCTTTTTAGATACAGTAAATAGAGCTTGTGATGCAGGTTCCATAGTTTCTGCTCTCTTTTTCGATCTATCAAAAGCATTTGACAACATTTCACACTCACTTCTGCTAACCAAACTCTCTAACCTTAGATTATCCCCCCACCCTACAATGGTTTACCAACTACCTCAGTAACAGACAGCAATCCACCAAATGGCAGCACTCCTCCTCGCCTTTCAGTACAATTAATACAGGTGTTCCCCCAGGGTTCAATACTGGGTCCCCTCCTCTTCAGCATATTTGTCAATAACTTTCATCAAACTCCAACCCATAGTTCTGTCATCCAATATGCAGATGACTCAACACTAATCTGCACCTCAAAATCTCTCACCAAATTACAGCAGCTCACCCAAGAAGCATAGTTCTGTCATCCAATATGCAGATGACTCAACACTAATCTGCACCTCAAAATCTCTCACCAAATTACAGCAACTCACCCAAGAAGCATTCAAAGCTGCAGTGGTGCAGCGGCAGTGTTGTTGCCTCACAGGAAGAGGTTCTACTGTTCGATTCTTGACTGGAGTGTCTTCTGTGTGGAGTTTGAATGTCCTTTCCGTGGTCGAGTGGTGTTCGAAAGATATGCATAGAATGGGCGTACCTTCGTTGAAGTTTGGGCGTTGGGCTGGCAAATCGGCACCATAGAAAAAAAAAATCTGCTGCCAATTATTAGCAGACCAGAGTTCTGCTGTGGTGACCCCTAACCAGGAAAAACCAAAAAGACAAACAACAACCCAAGAAACATTCAACTCTACTGAGCATTGGATGTTCCTGAATCACCTCACCCTAAACCCCCAAAAAACTAAACTCCTATTATTTACCCCCATAAAATCTAGCCCTATCAACAAACCTCTATTTACTGTCACTTCCCAAAACAACACCATCTTAGAAGTTGTCTCTAGTCCAAACTGCTAGGTGTCATCATCAATGACAAATTAACCTTTATCAAAAAGACACATCAAAAGCTTGGTGCTTTATACAGACACAATTACTACCTCAGTCTCTCTGCAAAAAAGTCTCTAGCCTCATAATTTCTACTTCCTACTCTGCTATATGGTGCTCCCATCCTCTCCAACCTACAATCCTCCCTGAAAAGTAAACTCTACTCCTGCTACAATAAAATCACCAAATTTGCTATAAACACAAAATACTCTACCCCCCACTGCTCCTCACTGCATCAACTCAATTGACTTGAATCTCCCCACCATCTTACTTATACACAATTAACCACAGCCCATAAGATAATCTTCCAACCAGAAAGCTGCCCTTCCATCTCTTCTATACTAATCGTGCACCACCCCAATCACCATCTCAGATCAGAAAATAAAATGTTGTTGTCTATAGAGAAACCCAAACTCTCAGCTGACAAAATGCTGTATTCCTATGCTGTCTCCAAATTATGGAACAAATTGCCTCCATCTCTCAGAATTATCAGTAATCCTGCATCCTTTAAAAAATCCCTAAACGTGCATCTTCTCTCTCTTTGGCTATGTTCCTGTATCCCTCCAAAAAAAAAAACACCTGACTTCCCACTCTAGACCCCTCTCTATCATTATTTATTAAACTCTACAACTTTCTTCTCTTCCACCACCTGTCTCTTTCTTCTACCTGCTTCATATCTTTAACTCATTCTTTTCACTTGCTTTGCATCCTGATATCTATACTTCTCATCTTCTAACTCTACACTTGAATATATCTATACTAATGCTCTCATCTCATACAATTCTGCATCCTTCCTTCCTGTTCACAATTGATTTTCTATACACTTTGCCATTTCTACTATCACGGTGATACACTCTTCTACTATTAGTCTCTTCCTATTGATAATAACCTCCCACATTATTTCATCCTATGTACTAACCTTTTTCTTTCTAACAGACTAAGACATTTGTTTGTAATTAATATATGATATCACTGTTATATTTGCGTATTTTTACATTTCAACTTTGTATTCAATTTTTCAGTGGATCTACTTTGTTTTTAATTGTTTTGTATGCAATATTGTGGAGCATTTCTCCCCGGCCCTCAACTGAAAATGGGCTCTTCCTAGGCCCAGTGGACTTTCCCGGTCAACAAATGCAATAAATAAACAAATAAATAAATAAACAAACAAATAAATAAATAAATATGGAAGTGCAGGTAACTGGACTGACGAACGATTTTAAACCAGGAGAGGTTGGTGATTTAAGAAAGATTGTTGGGAAGCTTACTCAATTAGTTAAGTTGATAACCCCTGTTTGCAAAACATTAATGCATTCAGCTTCTTCAGTTTCCCTGGCTGGTAACCAGAAATTACATAATTAGGAGTTGGTGTAGTTGTGGAACAATACCAGAAGTTGTTGTGAGTAAACAGAGAGCCGCTCCCCAGCAAAATGCCATGGGTTTACTGAATTCTAGTCTCAAAGGGGTTCCAAACATCTTTTTTACTTCTAACAAGGAATAGAGGCAAGATAATGAAGAGAAGAATGGTGAAGAAGGTGGTACTGTTAATTCCCAATGGAATCAAGGTGACATTTTTGCCCACACAGGCAATATAGATTATGATTTTACCTTTTTTCAGTAATTGGCTTACCAATAAGTTTTCGTTTGGAACCCACAAACCTATTTCTTTAAATTACTTTTCGGATACATATGACAACAATATTAATAAGCCTTATGATTATTTATTATAGCATAAGGCTTTGAGTTTGGATAATTGCAATTTTAAAAAGTGTATTTGAAGGAGAATTGTTGCTAAGGAACTATGTGTATATAAATTCCCCAATAATAATGTCAAAGAAGTTAGAGACTTTCATAAGGAACTTTTAAGGTTAGCATAATGGTTAAGGTGCTTGCCTTACAAACACAAGGTGCAGGGTTTGACTCTCACATGGAGTAATTGGCTAGGCTTAAAATGGCCCACAAGGGCAGTTAGCCTAGTGCTAATCTATGAACCTATGAACCTATGATTCTTGTAACTTTAATATTATGTGTACAAACTGAACCGGCTGCAGGTACACTGAGGTGCCAAGAGTACAGCAATGAAAATAAAATAAAGGCACCAAAGCTACACACTAAAACTCCACAATTTATTTAAAGAACAGAGGGAGAGTGCTTTCGCAACTCAGTGTTGCGAAAGCGCTCACCCTCTGTTCTTTAAATAAATTGTGGAGTTTTAGTGTGTAGCTTTGGTGCCTTTATTTTATTTTCAACTTTAATATTATGATAGTGATTATGAAACAGAATGAAAATGATATGGCAACAATTTTTACACATATTCAGGGTATTAACAACTTCATTATTAATGATTTAATGTTTACCATTGAGCATGAAAAGTAAGCTATTTTAATATTAAGAATAAGATAGATGAGAGTTATAGCATTTTATTCAACAGAAAATGTAAGAAACTAGAAAGGGATTTAGTTAAATATAAGGAGAACTGGAGTTAACCTAGACCACATGGACCCTATAGGGACTGGGGCAGCTGGTATGAACAAAGTGATGGCAATGGGATGAGAATTTTAGGAGACAGGATGGGCACTCTGGTATTTTTAATGGAAATAATGACAGCAATCAAAATTTTGATGTAAGTGACCCTTTACAGTTTCTTCCTCTCTGAAGGTCAGAGAGGATGAAGAACAAGAATCCCCCATACTAAAATACAACAGGGGGAAAGCAATGGTGAGGGGGAGATATAGAAAACTATACAGAAATTGCAGGGATAAATAATGGATCAGTGATAGTGAGAGATCAATTTAATAAAACAACAAAAACGATCCAAATTATCAATACTTTAATACTTCAATAATTTGGACCATTTTTGTTGTTTTTTTTTGTTTTATTAGTTGAGTGAATACGGTCAAGTATTTTGCCTTTTTATTAGTTAGAGACCAATTTAAGTATAGTTATCAAAATTATAACATATTTAGTTACAGTTGCATTGACATGAATGATATATATTTTAAGTTGTTCTCTAATGGTTTTAAATTAATCTCCAGAACTAACAGTAATATTAGTAAGCATTTAATTGATCTTAAGTTCTTTTTTTTTTTTTTGTGAAAGAAAAATCTTAAAATTTGGTTTCCTGATGGCTGTACTAATAAGACAGAGATGGTAATGGATCTTTTAAAGAAAAAAATCTGTGTATAACCCCCAACTGCATCCCCAGTTAAAACATTTTGACATTCTTGTGTAAGAGAAATTAAAAAAAGGAATTCAAGCTAATAAGTTTTGTTCTAATCTTACTATGGAAGTGAAAGCTTTGTTATATGAACTGAGTAATAATAGGTCCATTAGGGTAATTAAAATGGATAAAGATGGGGGGACTGTAATTATGGATAAATTGACTATGAAGCCAATATGATGGGTGATTTACAGGACAAAATAAATAAAACAGAGTTTTGAAAAATGAATTTAATTTAGTCTATAAAAAGATTGATTTAAATATTAACGATTTGTTGTATGAAGGGCTAATAGATTTAGACATGTCTCTATTTAAATATGGACAAACCCAGAGTACTGTCTATCTTTGGTATACCCAAGACACATAAGAATTTATTAAACCCACCTCTTAGACAGATTCTTTCAGCCTGTGGCTCTAGGACCCATCCATTAGCTACGTTTTTAGATTGAAAGTTAAAAAAGATTTGGCTGTTAGATACTAGGATCCTTAAAGACTATTGGGATTTTTTTGACAACAATTAATCCAGGTTTTTTTCATGAGGATATCGATTTTGCGACTATAGAAGTGGTTGATTTGTTTTCAGTTATTCCACACAATATAGATCTGGAATGGATTGAGGAAGCCCTCTCCCAAAGTGGTGAACTTATACAGCACAAACTTATGACTTGTCTTGAGCTCGTGGAAATGGTTAAAGAACAATTGTATTTACTTTGAGGGAGAGTTACAAACCAGTGGGGTAGCTATGGGTGCTTGTTGTGTCCCCACCTATGGCAATATCCTTTTTTATATGGAAAGAGAAATGTGTTTTAACTCCCCTTTTGTGCATTGTTGTAGATTGTACAATTGTTACCTTGACAATATTTGTATATTTTGGCGTGACACCGAGGATAAAGTAAGAGATTTTATTCTTTGTATTAACAGTACCACTAAATTCATAAAATTTACTTATGAGATAAGTCATGATAGAGCTAATTTTATGGATGTTACCATTCATAAATTATTTGATGCTAAGGGATTTAAGTCAACTTTTTATCATAAGGAGATGTTTTCCAACTCCTACTTATTTCTACTAGTGTTCATTCCTTTCACCAAAAGAAGAGTATTGTCTAAGGACAATTTGTTAGGATTAGTAGGATGGCTTCAGAAGAACAAGATTTTTTTATATGAATGTGATACATTAAGAGAGATGTTTTTGGAAAGGAGGTCTCCCTAGTTTGATGGAGGCTTCTAAAATGGGAGTAATAACAGGTAGAGGTGATAGGTTTTCCTCATTATTAGGTAAAGATATTAGTAATGTTGGGGAGGCAAATTAATTAGCCAATACTGTACTTGTCTCTGCCAAAGATGTGAGTGAGTTCAAGGGGGCCTTTGTCATGAATTTTAATGATGATGCTAACACCAATAAATAAAAATATTATTATGAAAGAATGGACACAGTCTGCATGCATATCAGACATAGAGGGTATTTTTAAAACACTCCTGAAATTTATTTTCCGAAAGGGCCCTAGTTTAAAAGATATATTTGAGGGTAGCACTACTTGTACTAACAAAAAAAGTCAGTATAAGGTTGGGACTTACAAATGCAGAAGTTGTTCTTCATGTCCTCAAATATTGCAAGGGGGTGAGGTGTACATCACAAGTAGGAGAAAATACATTTTGGGGAAACTTTTTTTAATTGTAATACTTTTGGGATAGTTTACTCTGCTTTATATGAGGCTTGTGAAATTTTCTATGTAAGAAAGGCAGAGAGGAAATTGAAAACTAGAATATATGAATACAACTACAAAATTAGGAATAACAATGAAAGAAATGCATTATTTAAACATAACCTAATTTGTGAAAAAGCTAAGTTTTATTTATTTATTTTTTTGTTTTAGAAGATGTCCCAGTAGATATAGGAGGTGGACCCTGAGAGACTACAATAGAATACAAAGAATTATATTGGCAGTTGGTTTTGGAAGCTAGTAGGGCCCCTGAGCTTAATGAGAACAGCTCATTAGGACAGCAGCTAGATTGTGAAAATCTACCTAGGGTACACATTCTTTAAGATAGCCACAGCATTATTAATTATTGATTATTAATTATTAATTATTAATTATTAATTATGTTCTCCCTATTGGATACAAATAACAATATTAGGTATATCATAAGATTTTTAGATTTCATATATTTTGGGATTTTTATATTTTATGATTTTCATATTTATAGTTTTAAGAGCATGTATGTAACATTTTAGCCACTAGATGGAGCCATTAGGTGTTTTAATTATTTATGAAAGGAAAAGCTTAATGACAGATAATTATCTTAAATTCTAAACTATGGTTATACTATGTTTTATGGTGTTGCCATAAATATATTTATGCTCCAATTTGTGCTTTGTATGTTTTAAAATCTTATAGTGTAGAGTTTCTTTTTTATATATTTGCATATATTTTAATAGCACTGAGTTTAAATTCGAGGTTAATTAATTTATTGATTAATTGTTTTGAGGGTTGTGGGGTTAGAGTATTTAAACCTGTGTTTTAGTTGACCTGTACATCTGAGGAAGTCTACATATAGATGAAAACACTTTGAAATTGTTAATGTGTTTATGGTATTTTGTGTGATTAAATTTATTTTAGTTCCGGATTCATGGCTGTGTGTTTCTGAAGTGCTAGGTGTTTGGTGAGGGGTAGGCAATAAAAGGAAGATTACTTTTTTAGGGCTAAAATTAATGGCTTATGAAAACATACAAGCTTTTTTTTATAAGTGGGAGGAGAAATGCGCCTTGTTTGCTGTGGCATAGACTGGATTCGGGCCTGCTGGATCTAGCTTTGTTTGTGTAACTTGAGCACTAATCCAGACATTCTCTAAAGTATTCAATGGTATTTATTACTGCTTGGTTGTAACTTGATTAAAGTGTAGCTATCATTCAAGTCTTTTGGATTAAGCACTTGGGCTTCAGACCAGTTGTTTTACATTAGGAAGGTTTGTGGCAAGCACTGTGGTGGCAGGACAGGTAGCTTTCATCCTTCTAAGTTGGGAACTGCTGATTGAGAGCCCAGTGTCCTTTACATTAAGAAGGTTCGTGGTCTGCACTCTTGTGGGAGAAGAGGCTGGACTCTGCCCTTCTGAGCTGGTTTATAGTGCCTGAATATTTGAACTGTATCTTACTTGTGGATCACTAGTGATATCTGCATTGCTTACTGTACTTATTTCCTTGTTTCACTTGTTTAGTTACTTGTATCACATTGCACTCAAGTTACCTGGCACTTGCTCACTTTATATAAGTCAGCACTAAAATTAAAAGCACTACACCCTCACTCCCCACTGGCCCTTGTCTAGCATGTCCAAGGTCAGTTGTCAACCTCCCACATAACACAAATACTTGCGAGAGATGCTCAACTCAGGACTGGCAAGACCAGACAGGAGGAGAAGGCAACTACACACACCACAAAACCAGCCTCACATAATGCTACCACTCCACTGAATCAAACACATAAACACACAAAGACATACTCCTAAACAGCAGAGGCCTCCAAAGCAGACACCCAAACAAAGCAGTCACAGCCCTTAAGGCCAAATACAACACCAAACATACTTGTCCCAGGCTGAACAAGGAGAGGGTCACAGTCAGGCAGGTATGACCCTAACCCTGAGCAGTATCCTTCCTTCACCAAGAATGATGCCACAATATAGAGACAAGATGATCAGCTTTAACAATTGGCTTAATGTCTGGTGTCATTCAATCTGCCTGGGATGACATGAGGCTCAAATTCTAAACCTACCAAAACAAAATGGGAAGAAATTGACCTTCTCAGTATGGAGAACATCGATGTCTGTGCTGTAACTGAAACCTGGTTCGTATCCATATTCATAAAGGATACTCACACCTCCAGGTTGGTCATCCAGGTGCAACTAACAATACAGGCCACCCTCTCAAACTCAGGAACCCCACACAGCCTTCCTGAAGACACTGGAAACACCATCATATTGGGTGACTTAATGCCATGGAACAGCTAGTCAGAGGAGAAAATATACTAGATCTCATTGTCACAAACATAGTATATCCCTCATTGGTGAGATCTGATAAAGACCAAACCACAACCCAAGCTGTGAAGCCCTTACAAATGCCTTCTATGAACACCTCCAGGACTGCATGGATCAGGCAATCCCAAATAAAACCAAGACTCTTTCCACGAACCTGGGTGGAAACTCACAGATATGCTCAGAATTAGTCCAAAATGATACAAAAATCACTGAACCCACAGACATTGCCAACATACTGGCAGACAGGTTCAGTGCAAACTTCACCCCTCTCCCCTAAAGGAGAGATAACTATCCCAGCCGAGTGTAGCCTCCCGGACATCTCAATGAGGAATTAAAGGCAGCTGTTTAATCTCAGCCTTACCACAGGATCCCATAAGCTTAACAAGTCTAGTCTGCAAAGCTATGGAGAGGATCATAATGGAGCTCACAAACAAAGATATATGGGACTTGCAGACATTGGACCCGACCCAGTTTGGCTTTGTCAAGGGAAGATCATGCCTTTTGAACAAATAGTCACCAAGGCCATTGATGAGGAAAGGCAGTCCATACAGCCTACCTTGACCTTGCCATATGTCACAAGATGGGGGACAGAACCCACAGGGTTAGAGTTGCTGGCGCTGTGTCAGACTGGTCACAAGTGGTGTCCCACAGGATATCCTTCAGAAGGGACTCCATTGCTAAAGTGGTTAGAAAGACCTTCTACATTGCCCACCTGATCATGAAGAAATCTAGACCTGTGGATATCTCTGGGTCACTGCTGGACAGAGGCACAACAAACTAATGGGCACAGTATTTTTCATATAATTATAAATGCCTTAGGGCAGATAGCCTAGTATAAACCTATGAACCTATGAACCTATAAGAACAGTAAGAAATTAGTGTAAATAGGAACACAGGATGTAATGTGCATCTTGGCATGGATAAGCTTAATTTTAGGATACGTAATGCCTGTGTGGGCAGCTGTTGATTTGGGATACTTGTTCCTGTCAGGAGGGTTAAACGTCATTATATGAAGTATACAGTTTTGTAAATTAGTTTTAAGTTAATAGGTTCTAGGGAGATCTGGGGTATAGAGTGCTAAAGAGAATATAAGGGAACATCTGGATAATATGCACGAGTTTAGAAAGATTGCTGCTAAGCAACTAGTTTTTGATACCAAACTAGACACCGCTGTATTCACTCACGACCAATTTTATTAACAAAACATTTTAAAAAAAATATACAAACAATTAGATCGAGCGCTTTCTTCCCTTCCATAGGGATATCATCAGAATCACATTGCTTATCCCATTTCCCTCCTTATGTGATGTCATTATCAATTACAATGTTACAATGTTATCTGATGTCATTATCAATTAGTTAATTTAATTACATAGTGCAACTTTTAAAGAAACATTCCTTTTAGATGGACTTTTAAAAAGATATATTTAAAATTCAAGTATTTAGAACTCGTCCCATTTCTAAAACATACTAATATATAATAAATAATACAATAAAAATGAAAAATTATCTGTATATATATATATATATATATATATATATATATATATATATATATATATATATATATATTTAAATAAGCGTGCTCTAGATTTCATCTTAAAATTGTATATGAATATGACAAATAAATATATATTTATACAAGAATATAAATGCATATACAAATATATAAAATTGTGTAAAAACATAAATACCTTAAAATTCATTTTCCACATTCCATCCTCTTAATTAATATAGGTTTTATTGAAATTATTTCATTTAACCCAGCAGGATGACTTGCTTGTAATTGTATTTGCCATCTTAATTCTCTTTCTTCAATATAACTTCTATAGTCACCCCCCCCCCCCCAGGGTTTTGTGACACTTTTTCTAAAATTGCAAATCTAAACTCCTTATATGCCACACAACTAATAGAATGCCTATATAGGGCATTATTTACATTCTTAGTGGCAATTTGGTATGTATGTTCATAAATCCTGTCCCTCAGTCTTCTCTCTGTCTTGCCTACATAGAATGAGGGACAGGACT
The DNA here is from genome assembly GCF_019279795.1 of Protopterus annectens. Lineage (NCBI taxonomy): Eukaryota > Metazoa > Chordata > Ceratodontiformes > Protopteridae > Protopterus > Protopterus annectens. The sequence goes on along the minus strand of NC_056731.1, from coordinate 1,283,221,165 downwards.
TGCACATAGCCAAATATATAACTCCTGTAGTCTGACAATGACCTTTTTCAAATCTAACCATGGTTTGTAAAGAATTATTGATGGTTACTTTCTCATCTAGACAAATATATTTACATTGCGTACAATGTCCACATTTTTTAGTGCCATCCCTATTTTTATTTTTCATGCCCTTCTCAAAAGATTTTTTTAAATTAGGACCTACTTTATATACAAAATTTGGTTTAGTACCACCAATATTTCACAACCTTTGGTTATTCCTTAATATAACCCAGTTCTTTTTTACTATTTTCTCTACCTCATATGTATTTTTTCCATATGGAACTACCATAGCTTTCTCAAACCTATTATTCTCTCCATCTGTTATGCTTTTACCCTCTTTAGTGCTCTCTAATCTCCCTAACAATGGCTTATATTTTTTTCCCCATTCACTTCTTACATAATTAACGTATTCATCCAATATTTTTCTGGGGTAACCTCTCTCTTGAAATAGGGTAACAATCCCCTTCAATTCTTTGTCAATATCTTCAATGTTTGAGGTCATTCTAGCTATTCTTATTAGTTGTCCTTTTACTATACTATTCTTTTGTTTAAATGGGTGGTCACTTGTGTATTGTAAATAAGAATTACTAAAAGATGGTTTCCTGTATACCTTACTTTTAAAACCCTTTTCATATTTCTCTATATATGTATCTAAATAATTTATTCCATTCTTATCATAAGTATATGTAAATTTTAGAAATCTTGTACTCTCATTTAAATGTTGAATCAATTCCTTTATTAAATTCTCTGGTCCTTTCCATAAAATACAAATGTTGTCCAGGAATCTCACATATAAATTTATATACTGGTAGAATCTACTTTGAAAGACATGGTTTTGTTCCCATTCCAGCAATACAAGGTTTGTAAATATGGGGGCACATGACGCCCCCCATAGCAACCCCTTTGTATTGCCTATAATATTCTCCTTCAAAAATAATATAGTTATGCTCTAAAACTATGTCCATGAATTCCATAATTAACTCCTTTTTACCATTATCTACTAAGGTGTTATTATGTAAGCTGTCTGAGAATATTTCCAATCCTTCCTCTTTTGGAATGGATGTAAAAAGATCTACCACATCTATAGTTATAAAGATTAATTCCTGATCCCACAAATCATTTCGTATTCTACCCAAAAAAATCCCAGGAATCTTTAAGTATATGCCCACCATTCACTATCTGTTGCTTTAGCCATCTGTCTATAAGCACACCAAAAGGGTAGGTTTTTGATCCACAACCATCCACTATCGGTCTGAATGATAAATTATCCAGGCCTTTATGCATTTTAGGAATACCAAATATAGTTGCTACTATTGGTTTTGCAACTTTTATATAATTATATAGATCTCCAGAAATTCTTTGTTCCAGAAGATAATCTTCTAAATAAAAGTCAATTCTTCTATTACTAATATTAATTTCATTCAGTGAGGATGGTTGGTATGTGTCTAAATCATTTAGAATTTCAAAAATTTTCTGAGAATATTCCATAGAATCATAAAAAACATCCCTCCCCCCTTATCTGGTTGCATCACTCTAACTGTATCATCTCCCTTAAGAGTTTTTAAAACTTCATTTTCTTTTTTACTTAGATTATAGTTCATTGACCCATACCGTTCTTTACTTTTCAATTTATAAATATCCTCTATGATGACTTTTTCCAAAATATTAAGTGTTGGTTCTAGGGGTGGGTTAAAAATACTTTTATTCCTGGGTTCTGTATTCCTTTCTCTCCTTTCATTTCGTGTCTGTTCCTGAAACATATATGCCAGATTAAGTTTTCTCATATACATTTTAAGCTCTATTATTGTTTCCGTATAATCAAACCTTTTAGTGGGTACAAATTTCAAACCTTTCATACATAAATGAAAATGTTCCTTTCTCAATTCTAAACCTGCATAATTATATATATGGTATCCATTCATAGTAAATTTTATTCCATCCTATATTATAACGTCTACCACCTCTGTTTTTTGCTCCTGTTCCTGTTCTTTTTGTTCCATCCATTTTCTACCTGATCTCTGTCTTCTTCCAGTCTCACATCCCATTCTTGTCACTATTGAAAATGTTGGGGCTCATTAAAGTCTCTATAATTATATTCACTAAAGTTGGGTTTACTCCTTGTTCCATATGTGTACTGTCCTTTGTAATCATATCTCTTTCCACTATCCCTTTCTCTATTTTCCTTACCTTTTTTGTCAGTTCTAAACAGATATGCCCTATTATTTTTATATTCATTCAAATCTCTTTGCATTTTTTTACATTTTGTGTTAAATATTCTATTACACTTGAACTCGATATTCTCCATTTTCCTATTTAACCAAAAACTAGTTTTTGATAATAACTCCAGAGTACACAGACTTTTAACACAATGACATAAACAACAGAAAGTAGAAAGGCTTGTTGCCAAAACAGGGAGCCTATAACAAGAAAAATAATCAGAGATCCTGTAAACATATTAGATATTTCAGAAATTTTATGGAAAATTGTATAACTTATAGAAATGTGGAAATCAAGAAAGAGCACAAATGGAACCTGAAACTATGGATAGGCACTTTTCAACTATCTCTGTGGCTAGCCTGGTGGATATTGGCATCCTAAAGCAATGTAGCAAGTGCCTTACTTATACTGATAACCACTTAATCCTGAAATAAACTCAACATGTGAGAGATGTAATTGCATCATGAAAACTGAGACACAACTCTCGCACACTGACAAATCAAATGACAAACAGGTTCTCAGCATGCACACACTACTTCCTTCACTAAATAAAGTTTCAGCATATAAACCCACATATGTGGAGGTGCTCAAAAGTAACTTACCACAACCTCAGAGGCCTCCCATACACTGCTCTCAGAAAGCAAATGCAAACAAAACCAAGTCAACACCAGCCACCACACATAAAAATACACATCACAATGTTTCCACAAGCAAACCTCTAAGGAGAAACAGCACACATTCAAACATCTAAGAGATTCCATTGCGAGACATGTTGGATAAAGAGAGGGTTACTGTCAGTTCCTGTCAGGGGCCAGGATTCATCAGATCATGCAGGCACGTAGGTCATTCAACCATAAGTACCAGTATTACTCAGTCATATTCCACGTGAGTGTGAATGACCTGAGATGTACCTAATTGGACTACATGAAGAGAAACATGATGGACCTCTCTGAATATGTGTCACAGTCTGGTATGAGTCTTGCATTGAGGAGCATTCTAACCTCAACAAGAATGATACCACAATACAAACATAAAATTATTGACTGTTATACTTGGCTTAGTTAACTGGTGTTATTCCAAGAGGACCCAGTATTTCTCAGCCTGGGACAACATAATCCACTGATCCCTCTGCTTTGCCAGAGATGGCCTGCACCTGGCACTGCTAGGCTTTGAATACTGGCAAAGGCATTAGCCACTCCAATTCTTCTAATGCCAAGCTGAAGGTACTATTGCTCAATGCTAGGAGTCTTAACAAGAAACAGCACTCTCTGGAATATCTCCTTGCCCTGAAAAACGCTGATGTCTGTTCAGTTACAGAGACATGGTTCAAGGCTGCAGAAATCACCCCAGCAGTAAAAGGCTGCAATGCCTATCACACATTCAGACCACCCACTGAAAAGGAAAAAACAAAAGGAGGAGGTGTTTCCATTTAAATAAAAAGCAATCACAGCTCTAGATTGGTCAAGCAGGATGACTCACTTGAGCTACTTCATGCCCACCATATCTTCACAAGCCATAGGCCCTTAACCATGAATCAGGAAATCCACTTCACATACCTGAAGTTACTAGAATCACTTACCATTCAGCCCAACACATGAATCATGGACAATTTTAACTACCCCTCCATAAAGTGGGAAACATATAACACCACTAACATGCAGGCTCAGAGATTCCTAAATTTTGTCAATGCAAATGTTCTGGAACAGCTAGTCTGCACTCCCACTAGAGACTCAAATATCATTGGCATAGTACTTACAAACATGGGGGAGTTTTGCACCCCCCCCCACCCTCAGTGTAATTTCCTCATTGAAAAAATTGGATCATAAATCAGTCTGCTTTGAAGTAAATATAACAGACGTACCTGCATCAAACCCTAAAACCCTAAAGAATTTTTCCAAGGCAAATTACCTCCTATTAAGTGAAATCATAGTTAACTTTAAAACTACTCCTAACCTCAAAAACATGTAAGCATATGCAGAAGTATAGACTAATGCCCTGTACAGCCACTTAAACAACTGCATAGAAACTAAACCCATGTCTAGCTGGAAAAACAAACCACCCTGATGGACCCTGGCATAAATACACTGTACAACAGAATGAAGAAATTCCTGTCTAGAAGTAAGTGGGAGGCTGCACAACAAGGGAATAAGCCCTCATTAGTCTCAACAGGCAAATCAGGGAACTAGTCAAGTCTTCAAAAGCTAATTACAAGACTAAAATAGCCTCCCAAGAAAAGAATAACAACAAAACATTTTTAATTATGTCCATAATCTTAAGGGAAACTCTCAACAATGTGCTGAGTTGGCTGTAGATGGTACTAGCTATACTCAGCCAGAAGAAATAGCAAACCTGATGGCTGATAAGGTCAGCTCAAATTTTACCCCCTCGTCACCTCTTGTCACTCCCCCAACAATATCCCTTACTATTCCTTTGCCTGTTATCACAAAAGAACAGTTCATTACTGCACTCTCTAAAGCTAGAAACATATCATCAATTGGCCCTGATGGAATCCCAGGGTGCTTATTAAATAGCTTGAAACATGACCTAATAGACCCACTCAGATCTCTAAATTTAGCCACAGTCCCCAGACAGCAACAGTCATCCCTCTGCACAAGAAGGACTATCAACAGACCAAGAAACTAACAACCCATAAGTCTGACTATCCTCATAGGCAAGGCTATGGAAAGGATAATCATGGACCTGATTAACAATGACACAGGGGATCTCCAGACTCTAGAACCAACCCAGTTCAGTTTCATCAAGAGAAGTTCTTCCTCCTTAATCAGTTGGACTTCTTAGAGAAGGTTACCAAGGCCATGGATGAGGGTAAGACAGTGCATACCACCTATCTTGACATAGCCAAGGCATTTGGCACAATACCCACTCAGGTATTATAGATAAACACACAAAATGGGGCGTAAACCTATATGTCACACGATGTATAGCCAAATACCTAATGGATAGGATACATATAGTATAGATAATTACACAAAATGGGCCATAAACCTATACATCACAAGATGGATAGTCAATTACCTTATGGATAGGATGCGTGTTGTTAGAGTGGGGGAATCCACATTCAGCAAGAGGCCAATCACCAGCGGAGTATTACAGGGCTAAGTGTGTGGGGCTTCCTACTGTTTGGATTATACTTCTCAGATGTCAAGACAAATGTAGATGGTCTTTGAGAAGTTTGTTGACTGCAAGTTGAGGGCAATCATTGACTCCCCAAATGATGTTGATATCTTACTTACTGTTTGTCATTTTTGCATTTAAGTTACCTGTAACACATTGCACTTAAGTTACCTGGCCCTTGCTCGCTAAAGCAATTATATAAGTCAGCACTAAAAATTAAAAGCACTACACCCTCACTCCCCACTAGCCCTTGTTTTCAATTATTAAGGAATTCCCAATATTATTCTAGCATGTCCAAAGGTCAGTTGTCAATCTCCTCTCCGGTCCAGCTGGTGAATCTGGGAATCTTGAGGCAATGTTACAACTGCCTCATGTACACAGACAACCCTCTCCTCCTCCCAACAAAATCCAACACATGTGAGAGATGCAACCATATAGCCAAACTGGAGGCTAAGCTCTCTCAACTCAGTACTGGCATAACCAGTCAGGAGGAGAAGGAAACCACACTCACTTCAATTCCAGTCTCACATAGACCTACCACGACAGCACACCAAACACATAATCACACAAAAACATACTCGGAGGCTCTAAATAAAGATCTGCCTAAGCAGCAGAGACCTCCAAAGCAGACACCCAAGCAACCGCTACCCCAAAACAAAACACGTGCAACACATATCTCACAAAGCCAGTGTGCAGAACAGTCACAGCCCTTAAGACTAAATAACACACCTGATACACTTGTAATAGGTGACTCTATCATCAGGCACACTGACGTCCCGCTCACCAGGCTGAACAAGGAGAGGGTCATGGTGAGCAGCCTGTCGGGCACTAGGATCCGCCACATAACACAAGCACTCAGGTCACTCCAAGGCAAGTACAAATATGACTCAGTCATTGTCCATGCTGATGTGAATGACCTGAGATGTACCTCCCTGAACTACATGAAAAGAGACATAAAGGAGCTCTCTGAGCATGTAGCCCAGGAGTATGACCCTGACCTTGAGTAGCATCTTACCCTCACCAAGAATGATGCCACAATATGAAGACAAGATGATCAATTTCAATAATTGGCTTAAGTACTGGTGTCATTCAAAGGGGATCCAATGCCAGTCAGCTTGGGATGATATGCTCGACAAGCCATGATGCTTCGCTAGGGACGGCTTGCACCTGTCACCCCTGGGTTTTCAGATATTGGCAAAGGCTCTTGCTACCCCCATAGTGCCTTTTTTAGGCAAGGCTCAAAAGACAAACCCACCTCCATAGGTATCACAAGGGATAAGAAACTAAGAGTAATGCTACTCAACGCCAGAAGTCTAAACCTCAAGATGCATGCACTCGAAACTCTCCTTAGCATGGAGAACATTGATATCTGTGCAGTAACAGAAACCTGGTTCAGGGCTCCCGAGAGCACCCCAAGCACTACCAGGTTATAACTCATACCATGCTTTTCGGCCCCAAAACTTGGACTGAACCACAAAGGAGGGGAGTATCGATATTCATCAAAGATACCCACACCTCCAGGTTGGTGGCAAAGCACGAAGCATCAGAGACTATCCATGTGCAACTAACAGTGGGTAAAACTGCCTTCCAGTTTATAGCCTGCTACAGACCACCCTCCCAAACCCAGGAACCCCACTCGGCCTTTCTGAGAACATTGGAAAATATGAAGGTCTCTCCAAACACCATTATATTGGGTGACTTCAACTACCCAAACATAGACTGGGAGCATTACTCCAGCTCCAACAACCTAGCCCAAAGGTTCCTAGAATTTATAAACTCAAATGCTATGGAACAACTTGTTACCACTCCCACAAGAGGGGAAAATATACTGGACCTGATCATCACCAACATGGGGACTCTATGCTCCAGACCAGAAGTGTATCCCTCACTGGTAAGATCAGACCATAAACTAATCTCACTGGATATTCACATCCCGACCCCACCCCCTGCCCAGAAAACCACAGTGAAAAACTTCTCAAAAGCAAATTTTACACTCCTCAAAACCGAGGTGGAATCCTTCAAAGCCCCCGGGCCTGTGGAAAATACGGCCCAGGCCAGAGAATCCTTTATAAATGCATTCTATGAACACCTTCAGGAATGCATGGATCATGCAATCCCAAATAAAACCAAGACCCAGTCCTCCAAAGGCAGATGTCCTGTCTGGTGGACCCCAGCCATAAACAAACTATACAATAGAAGGAGGAAGCTACTAAATGATAGAGCAAAATCCCAAAAAGGGAAGGCATCACTGATCAGTACTAGCAAAAAACTACGGGCACTCATAAAATTGTCTAAGGCCAGCTTCGAGAGAAAAGTTGCACAGGACACTAAGGATAATCACAAGGCTTTCTTTAGTTATGTTAGGAACCTGGGTGGTAATTCCCAGATATACTCAGAATTAGTCCAAAATGACAAAAAATACACTGAACCCACAGACATTGCCAACATCCTAGCTGACAGGTTCAGCGCAACCCCCTCCCCCCCAAAAGGGCAAATATCTATCCCAGCAGAGTGCTGCCCCTGACATCTCAGATGCTCAGGTAAGAGCCGCCCTCTCCAAAGCAAAAAACACAGCATCAATGGGACCAGATGGTGTCCCAAGCTGCGTCCTACATGAACTCCAAGAAGAGCTAAACCCAAACATAAAACTACTGTTCAATCTCAGCCTTACTACAGGATATGTGCCCAAAGAGTGGTGTACAGCAACAGTGGTCACTCACCATAAAGGTGGTGCCTCAACGGATCCTGGAAACTATCGCCCCATAAGCCTGACTAGCTTGGTCTGCAAAGCTATGGAAAGGATCATCATGGACCTCATAAATAAAGATATTGGGGACCTACAGACACTGGATCCTACCCAGTTCAGCTTTGTTAAGGGCAGATCCTGCCTCTTAAACCTGGTTGATTTCTTTGAAACAGTCACCAAGGCCATTGACGAGGGGAAGGTGGTCCACACAGCCTACCTGGACCTTGCAAAAGCCTTCGATACAATACCAAACTCAGGCATTATAGATAAGCTCACCAGCTTAAATATAAACCCCTTTGTCACTAGATGGATTGCAAACTGGCTCAAGGACAGAACCCACATGGTTAGAATTGCTGGAGCCATGTCAGACTCCGAACCAGTTACAAGTGGTGTCCCACAAGGCTCAGTCCTGGGACCTCTCTTGTTCGGTATATATTTCTCGGAGGTACAGGCCAACACGGAAGGACTGTGGCTGACCACGTTCGCAGATGACTGCAAACTGGGCGCCATAATCGACTCTCCAGCCGACACAAGCATCCTCCAAAGGGGCCTCATAGAAACAGACAACTGGTGCCAGAGCCATGGCCTCAAGCTAAATGCCAAAAGTGTATAGTCATCCCTTTTGGCAAAAACAAACTGCCCACAAATTACCACATAGGTGGTAATCCATTAAGTACAGAAGAGGTAATTAGTGACCTGGGACCCAAGTTGATAGCAATCTCTCATTTGACAACCACGTGTCCAAAGTGGTTAGAAAAACATTTTATATAGCCCACCTAATCATGAAGGGATTCACATCTAGATCAGGGGAGGTCATCGTGCCTCTTTACTCATCCCTCATCAGGCCCATAATTGAGTACAATGCCCCTTTTGGGATGTACCTTACCAGACACCTGCAGCAACTGGAAAGACCCCAAAAGTACCTCACCAAGAGGATCAAAGGGCTCAAACAGATGCCATATGCTGCCCGGTTAAAGAAACTCCAGCTCTACTCAGTGGCATACTGCCTGTTCAGAGGCGATCTGTGCCTGACGTATAAAGCCAAGTCCAACCCGGAATTAATGGACATGCTGCACCTCAGAAAATCCAAATCCCATCGAGCTACGCTCAAGAGACTTGAACCTCAGCACTGAAATAAATAGGACATGCTGGAGAGACAGATTCATAACCCAGAGGCTCCCTTCACTCTGGAATAAAATCCCAGTCCAGGTTAGGCAGAGTCCCTAATTGACTCTCTTCAAGAGGAATCTCGATGAGTGGATGGGAGATCGTAGGTTTACCCCGGGTATCACTTCTGTGTCACTGTTAGACAGAGGCACAGTATACTAACCTCGAAAAAGGGCATAGCAAAATAAATTTAAAATGGGTGGCGAAAGCCAAACACATTCTGGCTAGGCTTATAAATGCCCTAGGGCAGATAGCCTAGTATGAACCTATGAACCTATGAACAGAAAGGTGTGACTCAGACTAATGACTGGTGCCAGATTCATGGTCTCAAACTAAATGTGGAGAAGTACATAATAAATCATACACCCCTGCAAATTAGAACATTGATAGCACCCCTCAAAAGTGAACCCAGTGATGAGACATTTGTGTACTCAGATAGATAAAAATCTGTACTTTGACCACCATCTGTCTATGGTGGTGAGGAAATCCTTCTGTGTGGCTCAGCTTATAAGTAAGGGCATGACATCCAGATCTAAGGATGTCATAGTAGCACTGTAGTCAGTACTCATCAGACCAATAACCAAGTACAGTGATCCCTTTGGCATGTACCTTACCAGGCACCTACAAAAGTTGGAGCATCCTCAGAGGTTTTTCACCCCAAATAATCAGAGTATCATGAACATGTCATATGAGGACCAATTAAAAACCCTATCACTGTATTTAGTCTACTATTGATTAATGAGGGGAGCTCTGTCTCAGATCTACAAGGCAGTCTCTGACCCAGCCCTGATAGAAATGTTGCTTATTTGCAAAACTAACTGCACAAGGCTTACCAGATCCAAAGATCTAAACCTGATCTCTGGCATGAATAGATCATGGTGGAGAGACAGATATGTGTCCTAGAGATTGTTCCTCCTCTGGAATAGGCTTCCTATTCACGTCAAGCAGAGCCCTTTCTTGTCCCTCTTCAAGTGCAATCTGAACTAACAGATGGAAAATCACACATTCACTCCTGGGGTCATGTCCATATCCCTTATGGGCAGAAGCAGTGTGTAAAAATAATCAAAACCTCACTTTCTGACCCTTGTTATCTTCCCCCAAGGAAAGAATATTGGGTAAAATCTGGGTAAAATTGGCTAGGCTTGTAAAGGCTCTTGAGACCTTAGGTTAGTAATCTAATATAAACACATAAAAGCAAAAAGAATAGCAAAGGTACTGCCAAATTTGATAGATATGGATCAATGTGCTTTAGTGAAGTGGAGGAGTGTAATATGATACCACTGTTGTTGGTGAGTCTTGATGTACAGGAAGCATTCAACATAGTAAGCTGAGATTTTTATGAGTATGGCAATGGAAGCATTTGCATTCCTGATACAATAAGGTTAATTAAGAGGATAAATGAGTGATCAGAAGCAGATTATTTGTAAACAATAAATGTTTGTACCTGATGAAACCAGAAAAGGGTATCTGTGAGTTGTGAAGCCTCTTAAGACAAGTTCAGATCTTTTCAGGATGCAAAATGTATTAAGATAAACCAAAGGTTATAGCTGTAAACTATATGCCCACACATGAACTGGTTCAGCAATACCCATATTTATGGAATATGATAAAATTAAGTATTTAGGAGTAAAGTTTAAAGGGATTCTGTTATGGCAGCTAAGGATATGTAAGAAGATACTAAACAAAAGATAAAACAAAAACTACGAAACTGGAAACTTTTGTTTATGAATATGGATAGCAAGATCCAAGCAGCGAAAATATTTTAGCCCCTTTAGTTTTATATACAGGTCAGGGATATTGTTATTAATGAGAGGAGAAGATGTAGACAATAATTAATAAAGAGTTGAAGGAAATTATCAGGGATGGGAAGAGGGCAAGGCTGAGGTGGGATAAGATGATCCTTCCAACAGAACATGTGATTTAGGATTACCTGCTTTGAAGGTATATGTTAGCAGTGCTAAACAGTCAAGGTTCATATACATAACACAAGCAGAAAGCTATAATTCAGAGTGGAAAGGGATGCTGATGAAGCACGGGAAAATTCAAGAAATATAGAGGGAGTGGGATTTTGGATGCAGATCCTTAACAAAAATAACAACAGCCATACGGAATATTATATGCATAAATTAGCAAAAAGTATTCTAAGTACTAAGCCAACACAAAAATGAACAAAACAGATTCTGCCAATAGGGATGACTGCAATTAGGGTTACAGATAATAGGCATAACTTGACTGGAAAAGTCTGTCAAAGGTACCAAGGTAATGAGAGCAAATAACTAGACAGGGAAAGATAATAGAATGGGAAGAGGCCAAGAAGACATGTGGACTACAGATCAGAGACTGCCTTCCCTATCAGGGATTGATAGAGTAAAGGCAATGAAAGGGATGGGGAATCCTAAGTGAAAGAGCTGCTCTGCTGCAGTTTTTAATTGAATGTAGAGCAGAAGCTACTATTAAAAAGGGATAATTAGTACTGCATATAAAACATTGCATGACAACTATAGGAATCAATCAGAGGAGGTAAGAATATATTGAGAAGAGAGATTGCGGGTAGATGGAAAATGTTGGAGGTGTGACAGGGAAGAAAGAGATAACTGGGATCATATGTTTTGGGACTGTACTGATTTGGAAGACTTCAAAAAAAATTCCAGAGATGGGATGCAAGATCTGAATTGTGTAAATATAGTAAGACCTTGATAAGTTTAATTTTGGGGGCTTTCAGAAAAGCATCTCCTCGAAAATGGAGGTCAAGTCTAAACCAGCTGTGTTTGAAGTACTGAATATTATAACTGAGATAAAAGAACTGGAAGCTGGATCTTTAGAAAAGGGTAGGAACAAATTACATATAAAACATGGAAATTGTGAATTATATATGCAGTATAATGTTTTGGAAGAGAAGTGAGATTTATAGGAAGGCAGGAATTGAGCAGTTTATGTAATGTTGGCTTGATGATAGCTATGCAAAAATACACACGTGATGCATAGTGTTTGTAACTAGGAATATGTTAACATGGCATGCTTTCTTTTACATAAATGTACATCCACCTATGTGTTTAAAAGGGGGAGTTCCAATCCCTATGCCTTCATGTCATATTTGTATGTTTTCCTTAACTGCAAAAAAAAAAAAATAATAATTTTCACTTCAATATTTTTGTCTTATTTTGAGAAGAAATGTTAACATTCTTGTTGTCATTTATGTCAGATAGATCCTTGTTGTGCTTTTAAAACAGGTACTTTCAGCAATGGCTATAGATATTCCAGTCTAAGACTCTCTTTAGATAGCTGGCGTGTGGTTGCTGATGACATCTTTAATATGTGTACTAAAGTAAACATAATATTTGGCGTATGCCAGCTAGGTGAAAACATTATGAAAAGGTATCACTCGTTTCTTTAAAAAAACACACCTTGCAACTAAAAAGGTATCTAAAAAAGGCAGAAAATATTTTAAAAGCATTTGTAGTAGATGATCTTACAACACATTTAATAAACACATCCTCTAACTGCTTTGCACATTTGTTTCAAGACATGAGGCGATAAGTTATTCTAACACAACAGATGGTCTTCTCTTTTCATATGTAGTATATGTTCTAAATTTATTCTACCTGTTCTTCTAAATGTTAACTTTAATTTTGAAGGCACTGTTCTTGTATAATACAGGTTCAGTGTCCATACTATATGTATTTGTGTATGTTATTTTGTTATGGCCATGACCTGAAAATTATCAGCATAAATCATACAGTTCAACAAGCTTGATGGTTTCATTTTTAAAACCTTAATTTCATAAGAGAGTTATATGATTTTGAGAAAAGTATTTAGACATCTTGTTGGGATATTTCCATTTTATTTCAGATGTTTTAAATATCTTTCTGTATAACTGTTGATTGTTTATCCCCTCTAGAAATTCTGACTTTGCACCTTTTAACCTGCTATGTGGGCATCCAGTTTAATTGGAGTGTATTCAGTGCATGTTGTGATTCCATTGACAATTCCATATTTGTTTTTTCTGAGCTGTCATCTCTTTTTAAAGAAATGCTAAATTTGTTAGAAAGTATTCTCACTTTCATCGGAAGATAAAGAAGAAACCATAGTTTCTGTTTCATACAGAGAAATGATGTACAGCTTTATGTTAATATATTTTCATCTGATATTTTAAGTGATAGCTGGATATTTAGCCCAATTGTATCAGCTGTCTAAGGTAGTTTATATAACTTACATGAGAAATCCTTGGTTTCTTTTATAATTGGCTTCTGCAGTTCAATTTATTTTTATTTTGCTTTGTATAATTTTCTTGCAATTAGAAATATTTTTTTTCTGAGAGATACAGAGTGCAGCAGAGGCTTAAAATCATCCAAACTATAATGCATATAGATTCTTACAACTGTTACAATCTATGCAGAAATGGTAATGGTCAGTTATTAAATCATATTGTAAATAGGAAACAAGATACCCTGGAAAGTAACTAACAGAAGTACTTTTATAACTCACACCATGGTGAATGAGAATTGAGAACATAGCAGGCAATGTTTCTTTGTACAAAAAAATAAATGAGATTCAACATTTGATACGTTTTGAACTTTAATGAACACTGGTTATGAAGACAGTTTGCTGTGACATGTGTAGATCTGTATTGCCATTTGCAACAGTTACTTTATTTTAAACTTTTTCATATTGCAATTTCATTGTTGCCTAGAAGGCCTATAGTAAAAGAAAACAGAACCATAATTATATTTACCAGATGAAGTACCACCAAGTAGAAATAACATTTCGTTATACATTCTATCTTCTTCTTCTTCAAGTTATTAGTTATATCATTGTTTCGAGAGTGTTTCCTGAGCAGATACTATTTGTAATATCCCATGTTGGTATTTTTATGGTTTTCTTGGGTTTTTAAATATGAACAATCAACAAATAAATGAGAACCAAATAAACCATTCCCTTCTCATGTTTTGAGATTTATGTCCATGCACATGTCATTCATCTTCTACCTTGTCTGGCATCAGTCTTCATAAATGTATATAAGAGAGTAAATAATAGACATTCAAATCAACAACACTGAAGGATATCTTTAGTCACTTCTTAAGATATTCCTTTAAATATTTCCAGAAGTAAAGATGGTGACAAAAAGATGAAGTTTTTTGTCATATGACTTCTAAAGAGATTATTTTTTATGGGTCCTTCTTTTTATTTGTTCTTTGTAGCTATTTCTATTCTTTTTTTGTTGAGATTGTGTTTTATGTTTTATTTTTATTTATGTTTTATTTATTTATTTTTTTTATTTATTTTAGGATTTATTTCACATTTATATTTTATTTTTAGCAGCGGGACAAAGGACAAAAGACTGAAACAAATGGGAACATTATACAAACATTGATACAAAACAATAAACAAAATATATAAATGAGTAAAATTAAAGTGCTAACATTAAAGTTGGTGTAGGTGTATAAATTATAAAGGTGCAGTTAAGTAAACAAAATGCAAAACATATACACAACTTCACACATTGCAAAAATTATACAATCTCCAATACCTCTACAGATGTCCTTCATCAGTCCCACAAACATCATTATTTCAACTGTTATACTATTTATTACTTGTCTAAAAGAATAGCCAAAAATTATTTTCACACTTGAATACTTAAGATTTTAATTTATTCCTAATTCATTCAAATTCAATTTAATTCTATTTCATTTCACTTCTTACCTAAACTTTTTTTTCGTTTTTAATTCTGTTCCTTTACTTTTCCTTCATTTTTTGTTTTCTGTGCTTTTCTTTTTTTTCTCTTGTTGTTTGATATTATTCCTTTACTTAATCTCTTCCATATTCATCATTTTCTCTGTTAGACTTTTCTTCGCTTTTTTGTTCTTCACTTGTTCATCATCATGAATCATCATAATGGCTGCAATTTCCAAAGAACTTTTCAGATAAGATTTTAATCACTTATGGATCTTAATTTTTATTTCTAAGACTTGTCATAAATCATTAAAAGATGATAAGATTATTAAGACATCACTTGTTTGTTAATCTTACCAAGCAGCTTTATAATACTTCCTGTAAAATTCACTTTCTCCAACAACCTGCAAGCTTATATACTGATACTCAATGTAAAATTCAATTCTCTATTATGAAATTAATTATCTTATTGTTTGTGCATGATGTTCATTCCTCCAGCTACTATCTTTCATTTTCCTTTCTTAACCTTGATGTCTCATTATAACAATTAAAGCCTTTTATAACTAAATTCTGAAACACCAGGTCTTGCTATTATATTATAAACAAAAATCATCTTAATGTCCGCCACCAGAGTACCCAAGATTCATTATATGATTTAAACTTATCTCAACATATTTCATCAGAGACATAGTTTCCCTTAACCCTTTAATGTTGCCTATGTATAATGTTTTTTATCAATATGTTGTTTTGTTTTTCTCTGTAATTGAGGCCCTGAAAAGATAAGAAATTGTACACATATAACAGTGCTCATATATAATTTATTATGAAAAATGAGAAAATAAAAAACAAGCAAAATAAAAAACATTTAAAACTGAGGTTTTGATAAGCTGTCTATATTAATGCATTAACAGAAATTTAAAAAAAGTCATAAAATGCAAATACAACATTCTTAATTAATACATTTTGTTTAAGTTTAAAGTTTAATCAAAGTTTTATTTATTATGATGAATAAACCACAGATTGCATACAAGGAATACAGGTTAAGATTACCACAAAGACTTAGCTCTTAATCCATATATTTGACTGAGTTGCATATTAGAAGCATCCAGTTTATATAGATACATATTTCTAAGTCTGATTCTTATCCTCAGCATGTATTCATTAATGGGAAATGTTAATAAAATGGATAATCCAATTTTTATTTTGACAAATACAGTACAGAAATTCAGAAAAGTATAAACTTTTTAAAGTTTTTATTTAAATGTACTGAAATTTTTATGTTATTCTTTATGCCATTTATCTTTAGTCTTTAATAAGTTCAAAAGATGTTGTTTATGCCAAGGTTTACATACTAGTAAGAATTTTACCTTAAATTATTACAAACGAAAATTATTCTTTTTGATGTTGTTGAGTCTTATTTTGTTTTTGCAAAATTGATGGTTAGCCTGTATTCCTTAAATGATGAAAGAAAGAAAGACAATCTGCCTCAACTGCTGTATTCTGCCCAAAACAAATAACATATTCATTTCCTTGATGAATATATACATAAAAATTAAGCTTTCTAAGATATCTATTATTTCCTTTGGATGCTAAATATTTTTAAATATATAATTTAATATATACCAAGTATCAATTTCAAAATACAAAAAATGTACATGTGATATGAAAATTATAATAAAAACAGAGCTTTCCAATTTTGTTACTTAAGAAATCAGAATTTTATAAATAATATCTATGTAAACTCTTTCTAATGGAAATATAGGTTTAAAGGTCACATAATTATGTAGTATGATCAAATACAGAAATGTATATGTTGGTACAGCCATATAGTAATATGTCAAATACACATCTGTCTGTCAATATTTGAAAAATCTGACAAAGTAATAAATAATGGAGAATATCTTCCAACAATATGGACAATTTTTAAATATGGTGGTTAGGTGAAAAAATATGAATGAAAGAATATACTTAACCAAAGTGATGAAGAAAAAAAGGCAAAGCATTAAATAAAAATGTCTGAAGGCTTTAAAATAGTTCAATTTTTCCTGATTTGCCAAAGATCATCCAGAAAAAGTGAAAAAAATAAATCATAGACTAAAAAT
>NC_056731.1:1283139089-1283199089 GCF_019279795.1 Protopterus annectens | reverse complement strand
TCAACCTTCCCTGGGTGGAGGATATTGTTAATAGTAGACTAGAATTGCTTAGTGTTGTGGTTGGTAAAGTTTAGGGTGGATTTAAAGTAGTGAGATTTGTCTAATTTTATATGTTTTTGGCTTTATTGCACAGTTCAAGGAATGATTGCCTATCTGAGTTATTTTTTGTTAGTTGCCAGTGCTCCCAGGCCTTATCTCTGGGTTTCATTAGGGTTCTGGTAGTCTTTTGTAACCATGGGGCATGCCTGGATCTGACTTTGGCATTTCTTACAGGAGCATGGGTGTTTAGGATGGAGATGAAGGTACTGTTGAAGAAGTGGACAGCCTCATCTAGGTTGAGGTATTTTAGTGGTGACCAGTTATTTTTTTTGCAGGGAGGAGATGAAGGAGTTGGGGTTGAAGTTGGACATGTTCTTTATTTTCCTGTGGATAATGGGCTTCATACTTTTTGTGTGGTGCCGAATTAGGAAAGCAGGGGAGTGGTCACTAAGACTGTCAGGTAAGCAGCCTGCTAGGTAAGAGTGAGGGGCTTTGTTGACTAGGATCCAGTCAAGTAAGGTATGATTGTTAGGGTTTTTGTTGATTCGGGTAGGAGATTGAATGAGTTGAGTGAACCCATGGAGATTAAGGTGAATGGTTGGGAGACTGTTATTACAGAATAGCCAGTTGATGTTAAAGTCACCGAGAATGATGGTTTCCTGGGGTAGAGATAGAGTAGTCCTGCTCAGGAGATATTCTAAGGGTGTGATATTTTGACCTGGTGGGAAATAGCATCCTATGATATTGATTGTTTTGTTTGGGTTTAGTTTGAGATTGGCATAAAGGATTTCTTCATTGTTGTGGTGAGGGGCAGATGAGTTCAGGAGTTGAATATTATATATTGAATATATTGACTGTTGAATATATATATATATATATATATATATATATATATATATATATATATATATATATATATACACATACATATATATGTGTGTGTGTGTCTACTGCAAATGGTCGAATTCCCACAATCTCAAACTTTATATGGCCGACCCCATATGATCGAGTTTTTGAAAGCTCGACCGGAGAGCATGGAGATCTGCATACAGTGTATAATGGGAATATTTCCCGTTTCTGCTCTGTAGTCCGATCTCGAAGTTGGTATATTAAAGTGGGGGGTGCAGGGGGCTTGCCCCCCTGCAAAATACTGATTTTATCAGTATTTCTTTAGTTTTTTGCTAGTTTGGAAAACCGGCTTTCGCGATAATGCACTTTTACGGTAGTGCCGTTTCGCTCTTATGGGTGTTGATGTTGCTTGTTCGAGATTTTGAGATTTCGAGCAAGCAACATAGACCCATATATATATATATATATATATATATATATATATATATATATATATATATATATATAATTTTTTTTTTTAATGGACATGAAATCCTAGCAATATATTTCAAAGGAGAGTCTAACTGAAGAAATTGTGATGTTGCAAAACAAAGTATACATTTTTTCCTCTGCACATCCAAAAAAACACAATACTTTCCTTACCTTTGCAGCCACCAGATAGTCAAAATTGATAATACAAGGCAACTTTGTATTAAACAAGTAGATTATGTACCCTATGTACAAAATGTTTGTAGGAAAAATGTAAAAGGAATTAATTGATATAAAAATCTTCCTGTCAAATAAATCAACAATTCAATAACAAAGAGATCCATTATCATACACATTAAACCATGTCAGTACATACATCTCACCATGCTTTAAGAAGTCTACTGTGTCTTCATACTCCTTTAGTTTAGTATGCTGGAACCAGAAAAGCCTAAACCTTCCCAACAATACATGGAAAAAGAGCAATAAATACCCAGCAACATCTTCCATACAAGGACAGAACTAAACAAAGTGTCCTTTGCAAAACATAAGAAAAAGATATTCTTCTGCAAGCCAAACAAAGACAGTAGTTTAATTACCATTGTGTTTTCAAAATTAATTATACAAGACAACAATCCAGTAAAGAAATGTATTATGTGCCCTAGTTTAAAAATATAAAAAAATAACAAATATAAAGATCCTCCTAACAAAAACATCCATTGTAATAAATATTAATCTTATTCCATAAACAGGTAATTGGATATGCTCATTTAAACCACAGTCTTAAAGGGAAACTAAAGTCACATTCCAGTAATGTTCTTTCCTTGATAAAAGATCATGCTAATCAGTTTTGGGTAATCCCTTAATGATAAACCTATCAATGCCAGTGAAGGTAAAGACAGCTGTTTTAGGTTTCAATAAATGTTTGCACAAAGGGGCCCTTTCTCTTTTGTAATTAATATCACCTATGTGTAAAGAAATTCTGTTTTTCCATGGTCTGCTTGTCTGAGCAAAACAAAATGCACTGTAGGAGCAAACATCCATGTATATCACCCATTAGGTTCTGCAGGTGATAATATGCCTGATGTCAAAAGTCTTGGAAGTATTAATAGATGTAAAATATTTTGTTGTACGTACTCTATTGCAATGAGAACAATTACGACATGGGTAATATCCCCTGAGTAGATGCGCATTAGACCTCATTGGTTTTATGGCTGGTTGCCTATACCAAGTAAACAAGATTGGCCAACCATTTGTGCCTTAAGTAAACTAAACCCGCATATATCTGGTACATAATTACCAAAACAATTGTTCTCTGTTAGAATCTGCTAATAATAAGAAATAACATTCTTGAGCTTGTTAAACCTTAGCAAATTAGCAAATTAGAATTAATATTGACAGATTTCTCCATGTTACAATGTATATGATTTGCCACGATGTTCCTAATTAATACTGACTTGAACGCATTAAGGACATGGTGGTTATATCCTCATTCAGTCAAATAGTTGTCCAGCAGTTTCACTTCCTGCTCAAATTTTTCCTCAATGCTACAAGTTCTCTTGTGTCTCAAATATTGGATTTAGGAGGGTTGGCTATGATGCACTTAGAGTAGCAGCTATAGCACACAAAAATGTATCTTTAGAAAATGGTTTAAAAGTATTATAGTCTTTACAGTTTCTAGGGCTGATTTGTAAATCATTACATTTAAAAATTCAATATTGGATGTTCTATATTTCACAATATAATGGACTTTCAATTTATTATGATATAAACTCCTTAAATGCCTCTAACTTTGTGTTGCCACTACCCCACAACACCCAACGATCACCTAAAAACTTCTAATGTTCATGTTACCCTCGTGAGTATGTATGTAAAGGAGAACAAAATAACCCATATAAAGGTCAGCATAAGTAGGGGAAAGTTTGCACCCATGCCAGTACCTTTTACTTTTAAGTAGCATCTGCCATCAAAGTAAAAGGCATTCATGTTGAAAATCATTTACAGATGGCTCAGCTGTTCAGCAAATAGCAGTTCAAGCCCCAACTTTGGTGCAAGATGTGGCTTCCAGTAATCTAGAAAAAAAAATAAGTAAATTGTGCCCAGAGCTGATTAAAATAAACAAAACATTGAAGGAGTATATTAACTCAAAACACAAAATGTTAGAACAAATGGAAGAAGCTTTGAACAGATATTCAGATGAGCTGATAAAACTGCAAAAATCAGAGGTTGAAATGAAAAAAGTGCTGGATGAGTATACAACTGCTTGAGAACATGTTTCAAAAAATGGTGATGATAGAGGATAGAGCATATAGGGAAAATATGTGATTTTCTGCTGTAGCAGAGAAACTAGACAGAACAGACTGTATTAATATTATGAAGGCACAAGTAAGAAACTGAACTACTATTCCACAGCAAGAACTGTGAATTGAAAGCATACAACATGTGTATGCTCCAAATTCGGTCATGAGAAAACAGACAAGACCTTTATTACTAAATATGCAAACCTACCAGCAGAAAGAGTTTATCCTAACAAAACTGAAGAAAAAGGGCAACATATTAAAAGTTGGAAGCTGTTGAATATTTGTGGAAAATGATTATTCACTGTACTCCAGGCAGAAGAGAAACACATTTATTCCAGTTGTGAAGGCTGCTAGCTTAGCCAGATAGAATTGTGCAGATAATTCTGTCATTTGTAAATATGAATGTTGAAATACAGACTTGTTTTCTTAAATGAAAGAATATGCTGTGAAATGTTGAACTTAATACAATGTAGCAACATTGCCATCTGCTGTAAAGAAAGCTAAGTCAAGCATTTCTTGCCTGCCCTTTGAAATTAAAATTACTTCATGCTGTCCTTTGAAGTTAAAGATTCGGAGTCATTCCATCTGGGCTAGCACAGTCTTTCTAGTGTTTTAACCAAGAGTTAGATTGCTAGATTTAAACATGCAAATGTATTTTTATTGCCCTGGTTTCAGCCTAAGTGTAAAATTTATCTATTTATTTATTTATTTAATTAAATTTGTTGACCGGGAGTGTCCGACTGGACGTAGGTCCATTTTCAGCGGAGGCCCGGGGAGAAAAGCTCCACAGTAAAATAAACAGACAGTAGTTACATTGGATTACATAGTGATTAACAATTTAACATAGCAATTACTTACAACATATTTACAGATGAAGAACATAGTACATCAGTAGACAACTAGAATCTTTATCTGTGAAGTACATAACAGACATTAACAAGTGTTACAATGAGAAGTTCCTGCTGTATAATAAGTACTAGGCTTATGAGCATCTGAGCTTGCTATAATCAAGGTAGTTAGTGGAGTGGAAAGAAAGGTAGTGGTTGGATGGGGTGGATGATATTAGAGTGGGAGTTGCAAGGGCATAGCCAGCATGTTTTAGGTGCTTTTAGTAAAGTTTTGAAGTGGGTGCATGATGGTATGGAGGTAATTGTGGGTGGGAGTGAGTTCCATAATTTGGCTATGGCGCAAGAGAATAGTGCTTCACCAGCAGAGTTATTGGCTTTAGTGATCTGCAAGTGATTTTGTTGCTGGATCTTAGTGGTCTGGTGGTGTGATAGGGTTGGAGTAGATTCTGGAGGGATGGGACATTTAGTGGATGGTTTACTAGTTTGTGGGCGAGTGAGAGTTGATACCACTGAAGGAGGTGAGGGAGTTCAAGCCAGCCCAGTTCAGCAAGTGAGAGACAGTGGTGACTACGGTAAGATGCCCCTGTGGCTTATTGGCGATTTTGTTGTAGCAGGTCTCTAGCTTGTTTAGATCACATTGCCTTAGGTTGGTATATATTGGAGAGGCATAAAGTAGGGTGGAGATAAGGTGGGAATTTGCTATTGAAATCTTTGCTGCTTTGGTGAGAAATTGCTTATTTCTGTATAACGCTCCTAGTTTTTGTGGACTTTTTTTTATGGTCATGGATATGTGAATGTCAAATTTTAGTTTATTGTCTATTTCCACTCCTAGCAATTTGGTGTGTTCAGTTGGGTATATAGTGGTGTTGTCTTTTGCTGTGATGTTAAAGTGAGAGTTGTTTTGAGTATGTTTGGTGGGTTGGAAGATGAGTAGTTTAGTTTTGTTTGGGTTGAGTATTAATTGGGCATCGGATAACCATGTTTCAACAGAGGAAAAGGCTTCCTGTGTGACTTTTTGCAGTTTTGGTAGGGACTGGGCTGAGCAGATGATGGTTGAGTCATCTGCGTATTGTATGAGAGTGCCATGTTTGGTGACAGAGGCTAGATTATTGGTGTAAACAGAGAAGAGTAGGGGTCCAAGGATGGATCCTTGGGGAACCCCTATGGAGACAGGTAGTTGGGGAGATATGTCATTCTGCCATACAATGGATTGTTGGTGGTCATACAGGTAACTCTGAAACCAGTTGGTGACTGATTGTGAGAAGGATAGGTTATTGAGGACAAAGATAAGTTGTTTGTGTGGGACCATGTCAAATGCTTTAAATAGGTCTAGGAAAGTAGCAGAGGAGAGATAGCCATTGCTTTTATGCTGAAGGATAGTGTTAGTAAAGGAGAGTAAGGCAGTGGTGGTGCTATGGTTTGGTCGGAAATCATGCTGAGTACTGGAAAGGAGGTTGTTAGTAAGGAGGTAGTCTGAGACCTGAGAGTATATGCATCTCTCTAGTATTTTGGAGAGTGGAGAAAGAATAGCTATGGGGCGGTAATTGGTTAGTTCTGCGGTGGGTCCGCCTTTGTGGAGGGGAATTATACGTGATACTTTCCACAGTGTGGGAACTTAACTTTCTGACAGAGATCGGTTAATCAAGATGGATACTGGGTAGGCCAGAGCATCAGCTGCAATTTGTAGGTATTCACTTGGGAGGTTGTCTGCTGCTAATTTGGTGGGTTTAAGTTTAGTTAAGAGTTTTTTTATGTTGGAGGTAGGTACAGGAGAAAAAGAGAAGGCAGTGGGGAGATTACTAGTTGAAGGTGTGGGTTGGAGGGGAGGGGGGTTGTGTTGTTTAACTAGTGATAGTATGGTTTGGGTGAAGTGTGTGTTGAATGAGGTAGCAATATTTTCTGAGGAGTGAGGGAAGTTAGGAAGAGGGGTACTGACTTTACCTGGGTAGAGGATGGAGTTTATGAA
This sequence comes from Protopterus annectens, assembly GCF_019279795.1. Classification (NCBI taxonomy): domain Eukaryota; kingdom Metazoa; phylum Chordata; order Ceratodontiformes; family Protopteridae; genus Protopterus; species Protopterus annectens. Next base: position 1,283,192,622 of record NC_056731.1, on the reverse strand, counting down.
GGACCAGAATTATTTGGGGCTGGGTTGTGAGGAGTCTAGGGCAGACTGGTAGTATTGGATTTGTCCTGTTTTATTAGCTTTTTGACTCTATTGCGTAGTTCTAGGAATTTCTGTCTAGCTGAGGGGGTTTTGGTTTTGCGCCAGTGCTCCCAGGCTTTATCCCTATTTTTCATTTCTTACTTAGTGGTTTTCTGTAGCCATGGGGAGGGTTGTGCTTTGGTTCTGGAAAATCTTATGGGGGCATGGTAATTAAGGATTTTCAGGGAGGTAGTATTAAAAAATTCAACTGCGTCATCTAGACTAAGGTACTTTAGAGGATACCAGTTACATTCTTTGAGGGATGAGATGAATGTGAGTGGGTTAAAGTTTAGTTTTTTACTTATTTGATGGTAGATGACAGGTTTAGCTTGGTATAGGTATTTTTTTAGTAGGAATGTTGGGGCGTGATCACTGAGGCTATCTGATAATCAGCCTGTTATATATGACTGGGGGCTCTTACTGACTAGTATCCAATCCAGGGTAGTGTGCTTGCTGGAGTTTTTATTTATCCTGGTTGGTGACTGGACTAGTTGGGTGAAGCCATGAAGGTGTACATGATGGGTTGGATTGTTGCCAGAACAGGATTGCCAGTCAATATTGAAATCACCTAAGATGATAGTTTCTTGGGGGAGATGGTGGGTAGACCAGCTGTGGAGGTTTTCTAGTGGAGGGATGTTTTGGCCAGGTGGGAAGTAGCATCCAATTATGTTGATGGTTTTGTTTTGGTTAATTTTGAGGTTGGTATATATATATATATATATATATATATATATATATATATATATGTAAAAGAATTTAGATGCAGTTTCTGTTTGCCTGGGAACACCAGGAAAGTGAAAGAATGATGTAATGTTTATCAGAACTGCAATTTCAGTTTAAACAGAGAAAATCAGAAGGCATTAAACATTTTTTGTCTTGATCATCCCTCACAGCACTGCATGTTGTCTTATGTAAGTTATCTTAGACTTATGTTTTCTTTTAGAGATAGCTAGAAACTAGAAAGATTAGACTAACCCTGGGATTCATGAAGCTTGTGCAAGGTGCAGGCATAGCGTCGCCGAGCGATTCAGGTACGAGCTGTTTCCACGTGCACTACCTGCATATGCTACACCCGCGCAACTCCCGAGCCCTGTATGCTAATTACCTCATGTGCAGCAGTGTAGCATGCAAGTGGAGGTATGTAGCGATTCAGGAAGTGGTGCAGGCATAGTGTAAGCATGCAGAAATGTAAACCGTAGAAAATGGTTTACATTTTTGAAACATAAAATCAGAGCCATGACAGCTGACCAAACACATGTATTATATTGTTAATATATGCCAATGGCTAAATATATAGCCATTGGCATAAAAAAATGTACAAAATATAAAATTAACATTTAATATGTATAGTTGCAGTATCGCGACGTGGAAGCGCAGGGCAGTGGTATGCAAAGGGGATCGCAAGGAATATATAAAAATATAGAATAAAACCGCAATGAAACACATATCACGATTTCCCCATAATAGTCAATGGCAGGCATGTAACACCATACTATGGTGCAAAGGTTGCTAAGGGGCAGTGACAGTGTTATGCACAGTAGCTAGGAATTAGTAGGCAATGCCATGCAAATGAGAGGAGTAATAGTGAATCACAGATTCCCCGCTGGTGTAAGGATGCACCTCACAGCGTAGTGTTATAACACCGAGGTGTGCCCTTGAGATAAAGATGACATCAAGAGAGGGGTGTGTCGCCATTGCTGTAAGCACATTGGAGCATTGCTAAACCGGTTTGCCCCTAGCTAGGCAAAGCTGCAGGATAGGGGTGTGTCAAATTGGCCATAGCTCTGCTTAGCTGAGAGTACACAAAGTAACTGATTATGCATGTAAATGGAGATGAAAATGTGCATAAACCCGGTAAACGGGTTTGTGCGGCATGAACTGCAGTTGAAACAGGAAGGATATAGGAAAGAAATAAGGAAATGCTGCAGCAGTGAAACTGGAATACAAATGATTAATTAACACCTAAGAGCCTACAGTGGGCCATTGACAACAGCTAACAAGGCTGCAAGCAGCTACCTGCAGAACAGGAAAGGGGAGGGGCTGTACTGTAAAGACAACAGTAAAGTGTCAAAGCTGAACAAAGCCAATTTACAGTATATCAGCTACAAGGCACATTTTGCCATGACTGGGTAGGGAAAGTACAAAAATGAAAGGCGGCAGGTGGATGCATGCTTGATAATGGGAGGGGATCCAGGTTTAAAAGTGAATGAAAGGGCAACAGATTAATCAAGACAGGCAAGTAGCTCTCCACAATAAAGGCCCCACACTTGCAGTACTCATTGCAAAACCCATAATTAACACACACTGCAGCTGGAATAGCTCATACACACCCACTGACATCAGCAGCATCCATAGCACAATAGTATAAAGTGTGAAAGCACCTCACACACATTTGTTTATTCTCATACACTCTGCACCAGTGGTGTATACAGATGGGGAACTGTTAGTATGTACATATTAGGGGCTGCCATAGCTTTGATCCACCAGCATGTGTTGGAGACTGAAGGGGGTGTGGAGGATGACGCACATGACCACCTCAGGCCCCAGAGGAGGAGAAGAGTGTTCAGACCCAGGGTAGCCACCCAGAGGCTACATGATCTGGAGATAGTAGAGCATTACAGGGTGGACAGGGACATCCTACAGCAACTTGTGGAGCTGTGCCGACTACGCCTCAGAGCCAGAACAAACAGAGGGGAACCCATCCCAGTGAATACAAAGGTATGTGTAAGCCTGAGAATATTAGCTACAGGTACCTTTCAAAGACCAACTGGGGATATCATGGGGATCTCACAGGCATCAGCATCCAGGGTACTACACCAGTTCCCACATGCCAATGAGCACATATACTTCCCCCGAAAGCAGGAGGAGTTGGCCAACAATATGCTTCTCTTCCACCATGTGGCAGAATACCTGGAGGTACTGGGTGCAATAGACTGCACGCACATACACATCAAGTCACCATCTGGTGAGCAGGGTAGGCGCTACATAAACCGCAAGGGATATCCCTCCATCAACTGCCAGGTCATGTGCAATGGCCCAGGGCATTATCATGGATGTGTGTGTAGGCAGCCCTGGAAGCTACCACAACTCCCACATCTAGCATGCCTCACAGCTGTATCAGTTATTTGCCAGGGGGGACATCTCAAATGGCCACCTGGTGGGGGATGCTGGCTATGCACTGGAACCGTGGATGATGACAGATTAATCAAGACAGGCAAGTAGCTCTCCACAATAAAGGCCCCACACTTGCAGTACTCATTGCAAAACCCATAATTAACACACACTGCAGCTGGAATAGCTCATACACACCCACTGACATCAGCAGCATCCATAGCACAATCGTATAAAGTGTGAAAGCACCTCACACACATTTGTGTATTCTCATACACTCTGTACCAGTGGTGTATACAGATGGGGAACTGTTAGTATGTACATATTAGCGGCTGCCATAGCTTTGATCCACCAGCATGTGTTGGAGACTGAAGGGGGTGTGGAGGATGATGCACACAACCACCTCAGGCCCCAGAGGAAGAGAAGAGTGTTCAGACCCAGGGTAACCTCCCAGAGGCTACATGATCTGGAGATAGTAGAGCATTACAGGGTGGACAGGGACATCCTACAGCAACTTGTGGAGCTGTGCCGACCACTCATCAGAGCCAGAACAAACAGAGGGGAACCCATCCCATTGAATACAACGGTATGTGTAAGCCTGAGAATATTAGCTACAGGTACCTTTCAAAGACCAACTGGGGATATCATGGGGATCTCACAGGCATCAGCATCCAGGGTACTACACCAGTTCCCACATGCCAATGAGCACATATACTTCCCCCGAAAGCAGGAGGAGTTGGCCAACAATATGCTTCTCTTCCACCATGTGGCAGAATACCTGGAGGTACTGGGTGCAATAGACTGCACACACATACACATCAAGTCACCATCTGGTGAGCAGGGTAGGAGCTACATAAACCACAAGGGATATCCCTCCATCAACTGCCAGGTCATGTGCAATGGCCCAGGGCATTATCATGGATGTGTGTGTAGGCAGCCCTGGAAGTTACCACAACTCCCACATCTAGCATGCCTCACAGCTGTATCAGTTATTTGCCAGGGGGGACATCTCAAATGGCCACCTGGTGGGGGATGCTGGCTATGCACTGGAACCGTGGATGATGACTCCCATCATAAATGCACACACACCCATGCAGGAATGCCATAATGAGGCACACGCACAAACCAGAATCATCATAGAGCATGTGTTTAGGATGCTGAAATCATGGTTCGATTGCTTGGACATATCTGGTGGAGCCTTGCAGTACTCTCCAGGCACATGTGCCCACATCTTCATAGTGTGTGCCATGCTACACAATATGGTCCTGCGGAAACAGCTGCAGCAGGGACAGAATGTTGAAGGCCCTCACAGCCCACCACCATTGCCAAGGGCCTCACAGGCACAGAGGTACTCAGACCACAAACACCCTAAGCCAGCCCCAGTAGGCAGATGGAGGTGTGCCCAGTATGCACATGCCTTGGCAAAGAGGGAATGTATAGCACACACACTGACAGTGTAGGCACCTAGTGACTGACACCTTTCTCCACTTGCACACACAGTAAAAATGGATGGCACGTGTACAAGACTACCTGTAAATTGTCATGTATAAGCAGTCTACTGTGAGGGCAGCCACGGTGGTGCAGTGGTTAGCATTGTTGCCTCCCAGCAAGAGATTCTCCGGTTTGATCCTCAGCTGGGGTGCCTTCTGTGCGGAGTCTGCATGTCCTCTCTGTGGTCTCGTGGGTTTCCTCCGGGTGCTCTGGTTTCCTCCCACATCCCAAAGACATTTTGTAGGTGGATTGGACACTCCAAATTGGCCCTAGGCATAGCCGGCCTTAGGCATAGGCCAACTAGGTGGCTGCCTAGGGCACCGCTCTAGCAGGGGCACTTTTCTAGTATTTATTTGGTGTAGGTAGACCAGGATGGGGGCACCAGGTGGTGGTGGGGGGGGTGCCATGGAGCCCTTTTGCTTAGGGCACTAGTTGACCTAAGGCCGCTCCTGGCCCTAGGTGTGAGTGTTTGCATGTGTGTGCCTTCTGTGGAAGGTTGGGCACCGGGCTGGCAACTCGACACTGTAAAACTCCACTGCCAATCATGAGCAGACAGGTGATCCACTGTGGTGACCCCTAACCGGGAAAAGCCGAAAGAAGAAGAAGAAAAAGAAGCATTCTACTGTGTGCATCCAACATAGGCAGCCCTCAACTATTGCACACCCAACTGCCATTGGCACAAGGTAAGTGAACACCTGAACAGTAAATTAAACTATCAGCATATGCAGATACTGTATGTATAGTTTCATAGGTAGGTACTTGGCCAACTGCCAGAGGCCATTCATAAGCTCAGCCAAAATGTGTCAGCTTTTGCCACCCCATTGATTCATTAACTGTCCCTTTGTGGAGCAGAGCCAATGGAGGGATCCCTGGGGTGCATCTACTGTTTCCCATCCACTCTTCAAGGTTTCTCTTGCAGAGTGTTAGTGAGGGGCTCTGTATAATGTAATTTGGGGTGTTGTTCCAAATAAAGGGCATGTCTGTGACATGAATCTGTCCCTCCAGCATCTTCCAGTTATTGTTGTGGCAAGGTTCAGTTCACTACACTGTGTTTCTCACTGTGACATGGATTCCCATAGGTGGAGCATATCCATCAAGCCTGAGTTCAACATGGCTGTGTTGGCCAGTGGAGATCATCTCTGGGTAAATGAGATGTCACTGAGTAAAGCAGGAGTTTATTCAGTCTGGCTGCATAGGCCATATGTTGGAGGCCAATATTCCCCTTGGCGAGGTACATTCGTGGACCTCCCAGCTGTTGGAAGTGTCTTCTGAGGTACATCCCACATGGGTTATTATACCCTATGATGGGACTGATGAGTGATGAGTAAAGGGGCACTATAACCCCAGTATGTCTAGATGGGAATCCTTTAATAATCAGATGGCTTACATAGAAGGATGTTCTAACTACTGTGGAGATATGATTGTCAAAGAGGAGATCACTGTCTACCTTAGTCCCCCGATACCCCATTACCTCATCTGTATTAAAGTGGCTGCCACTTATGTGTTAACATGTGGGTGCCAATTCCACAATGGAATGACCATGCAGTTAGTGGCACTTGGCTGGAGGCCATGATGTTGACACCCTGTGGCGTTCTCTGTGAGGCCCCTTGAGGGATGTCTGTGTCAGCTGGACTATCAATCATGGCTCCCAGTTCACAGTCATTGCCAAACATGGTCTGCCATAGTCCACCTGTGTTTGCCTGCAACTCTGAGACGTATATGCCAAACAGTAGGGCTCCCAGGACTGAGTCCTGTGGGACACCAGTTGTGACTGGTCAAGAGTTGGACCTGGAGACCACTAGTCGTACCATGTGGGTTCTGTGTGTAAGCCCATTGGCAATCCAACCTGTGATGTATGGGTGTATGTACAAGCTGGTGTGTTTACCAATAATATCTGAGTGGGGCATGGTGTCAAAAGCCTTGGCGAGGTCCAGGAAGTATGTGTGAACCACCTCCTCCATCATCTAATGTCTTGGTGACTGTATGTAAGACGTCAAACAGGTTCAGTAGGCATAAACTGCCCTCAACCAAGCTGACTTGGGTTGGGTCACATGTTTGGAGGTTACCAATGTCTTTGTTAATGAGTGCCATGAGGATGCAAACCATACCATTGCAGACCAGGCTAGTCAGGCTTATGGGGTGGAAGTTACCATGGTCAGTTGTGATTCCACCTTGTTGGAGTGGAATAACCATTGCCACATGCCATTGTATGGGCATGTAGCCTGTGGAGAGGCTGAGGTTGGAAAGCTTACTTAGGTGGGGTGTCAGGTTGTCTTGTGCAGTTTGCAAGTTGCAGTCTGGGACATCTGCCTGAATTGACACTGTGTTCTGCTGTTAGAGAGGGCCATTTCCACCTGTGTGTCTCTGATGTGTGGAATACTGCACCTTACGGGTAGTGTTGTGGGCTCTTTAGGGGGTGAAGCATGCACTGAATGTATCTGCAAGGATGTTGGTGATATCAGTAGGGTCACCATATTTTGTGTTATATTTCACCGGCACAGTGCAAATCTGTGTGTCACCACTTAGATCCTTGACATAGCCGAAGAAGGCTTTGTGGTTATCTTTTGAATCCTTGCGTATTCTCCTGCCTGCTGATGTTAGCCTTGGATGATGTCATGATGGACCTATATATCATATTAATAGTGGTCACGGATGTCTGCCCTTCGTGGGATTTGCTGTTTGTCTGGAACACTGTCCTACTTCTGTAGTATAGCCTGTTTATTGCAGAGGTCCACTAGACTGGTGTCCTTGTCTAGGAGGAGTGAGTCTTGGTTTACCAGTGATGGCACGATCCATACATCCTTATAGGTGCCTATAGACTGCATTTGTAAATCTGTCTGTATCTTGAGCAGTGTTTCCCTTTAGCGTGGGGGCTGTGAAACCCCCCACCCTAGTCACTAGTAATGTAAATTTAGCTGTAGGAAAGGTATACATTGTGGTATCCGTGGGTGGGGGAGATGCATGGGTGTGAAAACAGTGAATACTTCATGGTCAGATCAAACCAGTGACTGGTTAATCTCCACTGTGGTGCACCTGTTGCCCATGTTGGTGATGACCACTTCTAGTAGTTTCCACCCCACGTTAGGGAGGTTACCAACTAATACAGGGCATATGGGGTGATAAAGTCCAGTAAGTGCTGGGCCTGGAAGTGAGTACTGGAGTAAGTTTCCCAGTTAATGGTATGGTAGTTGACATCGACCAATGCCAGGGTGTGCGTTAGGACTGTCATGTACTCCACTGTCTCCAGGTAGGTGGAGTGGTGGTCCTGGGTCATGGAGGGTGATCCATAGCAGGCCACAGTTTACATTACAGTTGTGGCTGATGTTAGCTGCAAATGGATGATCTCAGAGGTATCATGATGCCCCACTAACCTGGAGGTGTAGGTATCCCTGATGAATATGGATACAGCCCCTCCATGTCAGTGTCAGTCCATGTTCTGTGGCTCAAATGTGTGGTATGGGTTGTAGTCTGGTAGGGCTGGTTAGCTCTCAGGAGCCTTAAGACAGATCTCAGCTACTGCACAGATGTTGATGTTGTCCATCCTGAGGAGTGCTGTGAGTGCATGCATGTTGTGATCACAGCCCCAGGTCTTGAGTAGCATAACCCTCATTGAATCTGCTATTGTGTCATTTATGGAACTGGTATTCACCTTTGAGACTCTCCTAAATAAGGCACCATGGGGGCACCAATAGCCTTGGCTAGTATTCCAAAGCTTAAGGCTGACACATAGTATGGTATCGTCACATGCATTTTCCCCATCTGTGCTTGTTTTTCATCTCTCCTGTAGGTAACCTACTAGTAAGCAATAGAAAGCTTTAAACTTATACAAGTCCTATAGCTTCCAAGATAGGCTTTTGGAGGTGACTAAGTATCAGTTCTTGCTGTACTTCACTGTTTCCTGACTACATGGTGATTTCTCACTGTATATTGTGATCTGAAGGTCTGTTTATTTACATATTATGGCTGTGATGGCCTGCACTTTAGAGGTTCACAGATAGCCTACTACCTATCTGCCCAATGGCAATTAGAAGCATAGCTACAGTTTGTTGGCTTTCCCCACACCATTGATGAAGTAACTGAGCCTCTGTCAAGCATAGCCAATGAAGCAATTCTAGGCAGAGTTGCTGGAAGCTGCTGAAGACTGGGGTTGTGGAGGGTGATAGGGCCACTTAGTGATCTAAAGAGGGCATGTTAATGTGACAATTCAACACCATTCAATTCCCCCAACAGGTCTGGCAGCTATCAAACTGGAAAGGTTCCCCTACCCCCTGGCTGTATGGTTCTGGGACACATGATCCCAGGGGTGTATATTCTGTTACCCATTCACGCAACAAGGTTTCCCTTGAAGTGTGTCAGTGAGGGGCTATTCCTAATGTAGTTAGGAATGTAATGTATTGTCTCACAGTACATTTGTTATATGTTGTTATTTCAATAGTACATAAAGCTCAGTGAATTTGGGGGCCTCCGCCCTTTGCTTAGGCTAACTTGCACATAGAAACCATCTAAATAGGAAATAGACAGAAGCAACGTTAATGTCAACAGTGTAATGGTTACAGCATCTGCATAGTATCGGTGCATTCGAGGTTCCAGTCCCAATAAAGGCAGGGATGTTTATCATGTTCAAAAGTATAACTTAACCACAGCTTTCATATATAGGTAGTAATCGTCTGTATAATAAACATTCAAAACACCCATATAAACCCATGCGTGCTGGAGAGTACAGTCAACAGAGAATGTAATGTTATGTCAGCACATAGTGAGATGTTACTTCACTGACATGTATATATCCTGAGAAGTTAGCGGATATGGCTGTGTTTGCACGCACAGGTTATACGTTACAAAGTTTATTTAACTGTGTTTAAACTCTGCTATAATGTCACACAAACACTTTTAAACATGCTTACAACTGCTTAAATGAGCCTTATTCTGGAGTAAAAATCATTTGTAAAGCATTGCAGGTGTTGAACCCTGGAGCATGCACACTATAGTCATGGGACTTACCACTAAGCCATCTGAGGTGAGGTGTATACATGTTTCATGGTCTTGAGACTACACCTTATACCATATGCATTTCACTGTAATGATCACAAATGGGACAGTCACTTTGCGTACATATGTACAGTACATTGTAATATACAGTAGTTAGTTAACCAACACATTCCAGTCTACATATGTATTACTGTTACAAATTAATAAGATATATATATATATATATATATATATATGCATGTCAGTGATGTCTTCACACATATATATATATATATATATATATATATATATATATATATACACACACAACTGAAACCGCTTTGAAAAGAAGAATAGCGTACATAACAACAAAAACTCCTTGGCAATAAAATATACTAAAAAGGTATGCAAATGAGGTTATAGCTGTGAGGCATACCATTTACAAGCCTATTTTAAAGCATGGCTTCACCCCCAAACAAGCCACTAACAATGCCTCGATGAACAGACACTGCAGTTTCCCCTTACCAATTTCACGAGACATGCAAGGCATTCGAGGGATTCTACAAAAGAACTGGAACATTGTCTCTACAAACAGGGACCTGCATAACACCTTGGGTAATAACCCACTATTTTCTTACAAAAGAACATGCACTTTACGCTCTAAATTTGAGAACAGAGATTTGCCTTTCCATTTCACAGCAGCGGACATTCCACCTGGACCACCAGGAATGTTCAAATGTGATGCATGTGTTTTTGTCAATACATTTCTACTGGCAATACAATGGTTTTCCCTCATATCAATTACACTGTCAATCTCACTAATCATTATTTTTGTCATTCCACTAATGTTGTTTATGCGACCACTTGCACAGCTTGCCATGCGTTCTATATTGGCAAAACCACCCGCAAATTATCGGATCGCATAAAAGAACATTGTGCGGTGATCCGCTCTAAGGATGTCAGCAATGCACTGGGAAAGCATAGCTTAGTATGCAGACATTTCTCCAAATTTCAGTTTTGTGTTCTTGAACAATTACAACCTTTTGTTGGGGATGTCAATAATTTACTTGAACTTAAAGAGTTACGTTGGCAGCTTTTACTTGGAGCAGACTCACACCCTGGCATTAATGACAGCATCAATTTAAAATGTGCATTACGTTGGCAAATGTAGTTTTTCCAAACATCGTGGATATCACTTTTTATAATGAAAACTAGTTGATTTCTTCACATTTCATTGCCTAAGTACGATCCAGCATACTGATGACTACTCTGACATTGTGTTTTATATGTTAGACTATAACAGTATAATTTTTACACAGCTTAATCATGACTGAATATTTTTAAAGTGCTAACTCCAAAGCATTTCATTGCATGTTATTGTACTTTACAGACTAGTATACTAATGACAATCTTGACAAATTCTTCATCATATTTTCTAAGCATAATGCTTCGTGTCACTTTACTATAAAGATTTAGTGCTTTATTTCACTATGCTATATTTCTAAATGTTTTTCCACCTGAAGAGGGTGTTGCTGTTCTTGTGTTCATTACTTTTTATTGTCTACTAAGCCTTGCCCATCTCATGAATATTCATTTAGACTTGTACTTCTACACTGTTTAAGTAGTATACATTTACTTTTTACCTTGATTCTGATGAAGTTCCAATTATACTAAGGAATGAAAGTGCTCAATTGAATTAAACTACAAGACTCTGGAAATTGAATAATACTACAAGATTTTGGAACATACTACTGGCGTTTGGATTGCTTATAATGCTTTTTAGTATATTTTATTGCCAAGGAGTTTTTGTTGTTTTATATATATATATATATATATATATATATATATATATATATATATATATATATATATATATATATATATATATATATATTTCAATCACAGTCCACAAAACCAAGTACAAATAAAGAATAAGATCAGGAATCCACACCACAGTACTTTAATTAAGCACTTTTGTCTCGTAGTAGAAACTTCATCAGAATACATGATACTCAAACCCCACCTGTTATTAATCCCCATAAATGATGACATCATTTCCTTTCATTTAATATTAAAGCAGTATTCCTACATTAAAACCTTATTCCTACTAAGTAATATGCTGCATATGTTGATCTTTTTGTACATGATGAAACTTCTCCTTTTTCTCAGGAACCAAAGCCTATTTTTTAACATCACATATCTACAAAAATATAATAATTTACTACCATCATGTGCAATATGCAAGCACACAGATATAATAATACATTATAAAATAATAAAATTAGAATATAGATAAGGATTAAATATAGGATGTAAAAATAGAGTATAAGGGTTTCAGAAGGAGCAATATTTACATAAAATATTGTGCTTTTAACCTTAAAATTGAACTAATCGAGATGGCACTATTTAACCCGGGGGGCTCTGAAGCATTGGTTCTCAGTTGCCATCTCAATTATTTTTGTTCTAAAAAATCATTAAGTGGGCCCCCTCTCTCACCCACAGCAGCCTGGTCTATAACTGTAAAATTAAATTTATGTCCCTCATGTAAAGCAATATGGACGGCTAAAACATTTTTCTTGTCCTTTTTACTAATGTCAAAGTTGTGCTGATATATTCATGTCCTTAAGGTATTGATAGTTTTCCCTATATAGAAACAGGGACATGAGGCACATAATGCTAAGTATACCACAGCTTTGCTGCTGCATGTGTATTTCTTGTTCAAATAAATCTTTCCATAATGTGGGACTGTTATCTCTTTCCCAACTTAATGTTCCTACATTGTAAACAAAATTCACATTTCACCATACCATCACCCTTCCTATTCATATTTCTATTCCTTTCAAGGATGTTCTTCAGGGTCTGTTCTCACTTGTAAATTATTCTAGGTACTGGACCCACTAATTCTAGTTGTTCCTGATTGACCCTGAAAATACTCCAATTATGGGTTAAAATCCTTTTTATATCAAAATAGTGATTATTAAATTTAAAAATGGCAAGTTTCTCAATGTTATAACTCTCCTGTTGTCTATCACTTGCCTCTGTCACCTGTATTTTTCCTAATAAAGGGAAAAACAAACCTTGTTCCCTTTTCCTAATAACGTCCGTAAATACATTCTTTATGAACCGCAATGGATAGTCTCTTTTGACCAACATGTTTTTTAAAACTTCTAACTGCCACATAAATTCCCCTTCTTCGGATACCATCCTTGCTATGCGCACCCCCTGTCCCTTCACCAAGGATTTTTTCTGATGGGTGGGGTGGCAAACTTTAAAATGCAGGAGGGCATTGGAGTATGTCGGCTTCCTATAGATAGTAGACATAAATTAACTTTATTCTTATTTTGTTCTATGCTAATATCTAGGTAATTGACACCTTTCTTAGTTATATTGCTAGCGAATTCAAGAAAATTAGTACTTGTATTTATGAACTATAAGAATTCTAATAATTCTTGTTCACCTTTTTTCCAAAAAACAATAATATCATCTAAAAAGTGGCCATAGAATGTCCAGCCATCAATGAATGAGCTTTTAAACACTATTTCTTTTTTCCAGAAAGCCAACAGTACGTTTGCAAAAATGGGGGCACATGCTGCCCCCATAGCCACTCCTTTGGTTTGCCTAAACAATTGTTCTTCAAATGTGATGATGTTTGTTTCTAAAACTAATTCCATGAGTGCCTTTATGGTTAAAATACATTCATGTCTTAAGTCAGTATATTGGCATAAGAAAGCATAGAACCACTCTATACCTATATCATGTGGAATTGTCAAAAAAAAATCTTTTATATCTGTTGTGACAAATATTAAATCATCACTATATTTATCCATGGTAATTTTCCTTAGGTAATCCAAGGAGTCTTTTAATATCCAGGGACAATCCTTAAGTACATTCTTTAATTGACTATCTATGAATTGGGCTATAGGATATGTCTTAGAGGCTCTTGCATCTACTATTGGCCTCAAAGATGGGTCCCGAAAATTTTTGTGTATCTTCAGGACCCTGAAAATGGTGGGAATCTTTGGATGCTTAATTTGCATAAACATATTTTCTTCCTCTGTGATGTCCTTATTTAGGTACCATCTCCTCTATTGCAACATCTACTTTTCTATGAGCAATATTCTTTTCATTAATACTGATTTCATCATATGTGTCCATGTATAATATATTTAACATCTTGTCAACATATGTATTCCGATTCATTATCACTAAACCTCCACCTTTATCTGGTTTAGCTACCCTAATTTCAGTGTTGTTACAAAAGTTATTCAGAATTTCCATTTCTTCCCTAGTTATATTATTTTCACTGTATGTTTTCTATTTGTTCCTTATTACCTCCCTGATATCATTCTCAACACATTTTTTCATATAATTGTACGCTAGGGTTCAGGGGAGGATTAAAGACGCTAGGCTTTCTACATATATTCTCATTTATCTGTGCCTGCTTAGTGCCCTCAAAATAAAAGTCAAAATGTATTTTTCTTGTAAAAAGTTTTAAGTCTATTAAAGCTTCGTCTATGGCTGCATCTTTATTTGGCACAAAGGACAAGCCTTTTTCGAATAGATCTGCCTCCCTACCATCAATATCCAGGCTGCTGTAGTTATAAATTTTATAATCCCCTAAATGTATTTGTAACAATGCTAACTGAATATGTGTTTTTCATTAAAATCTCCTATATGAGCCCTTTCCCCTGCCTTTGCCCCAGTTGTTCCAACTGTTGTTGTAAGGTTGGTGATAATTGTTGTTGTAATAGCCATGTTCTTTTTCTTTCCTCTGATTCTTCAGCCGCTCGGACCTCCTCAGAGGAGGATACTCTAAAGGGTCAGGGTTATACTCATTGTCATTACCAACATCCTGGGTATTACTTACTTCCCTTTGTATATCCTGATTATCTTCCCTCACGTATCCATTCTGTCCCGGGAGGGTGGGGGGAATGCCCTGCCTTCCCTATACTCCTTCTCAACCCTCTGTAACTTACGTTTTTTTCTATCCTGAATTTCATTTACAATATCATCAATACATGTAAATATTTTAAAATACTCATGTTGCTTAGAGTCAAACAATAAATCATTATGTAAATTCCTGTCAACAGTTTGGATATTTTCCATTAGCTTAACCAATTTCCTGTCATTGTCTTTGATTATTAATTTCAACAGTTCACAACCTTGTTTATTGCACAGTTCCAAAAGTTCTTTATGAAGGAGGGAAACCCTTACCACACCAGTAGGGTATTTTCAAAACCTTAATCCCTTCAGGATACGCTCGTTTCTCACACATTCCCTCAGGTAGCTGTTTTCAGTTTGTAGTTTACGGTACTTCAATGTTAGATCCTCAAAGTTCATTAATTGGTAATTTAAAGTTCCCAAATTGCGATTGTTGCCTTCCGAAATACCATAGGAGCCCACATGCCATTCCTTTCCTTCTTCCAGCCACTGGAACAGTATATTATGTCCATTGTAGGTGTTTACATCACCTTGCGTCACTCCGTGCGTCGGAATATTCAAATCTCAGCTATCTGATTGGCTCCTGTTGCCCTGTCATTCTCTTTGGGCTGGGGTTATGCCAAAGGAGTTCAAAGTGCTATCTCCAGGTCCTGAGTTCTGTATATCACTCGTGTTCATACCATTATCATGTATGTTAACCTGCTGATAGAGTTTTTCATCCAGGTCGGTGAGGTTATCCACAGTTGTGTTTAAAACACCAAACAATCTTGCCAACTTGGCAATACTAGGTTCAGATGTACCTCCTGCCTCCATATCTGTTCAACAAACAAATACTTCAATCACAGTCCACAAAATCAAGTACAAATAAAGAATAGGAGTCAGGAATCCACACCACATTACTTTAATTAAACGCTTTTGTCTCGTAGTAGAAACTTCATCAGAATACATGATACTCAAACCCCAACTGTTATAAATCCCCATAAATGATGACATCATTTCCTTTCATTTAATATTAAAGCAGTATTCCTACATTAAAACCTTATTTCTACTAATTAATATGCTGCATATGTTGATCTTTTTGTACATGATGAAACTTCTCTTTTTGATCAGGAACCAAAGCCTATTTTTTAACATCACACATATACATAAATACAATAATTTACTACCATCATGTGCAATATGCAAGCGTACAGATATAATAATACATTATAAAATAATAAAATTAGAATACAGATAAGGATTAAATATAGGATTTAAAAATAGAGTATAAGGGTTTCAGAAAGAGCAATATTTACATAAAATATTGTGCTTTTAACCTTAAAATTGAACTAATTGAGATGGCACTATTTAACCTGTGGGGCTCTGAAGCATTGGTTCTCAGTTGCCATCTCAAATCTTTTTGTTCTAAAAAATCATTAAGTGGGCCCCGTCTCTCACCCACAGCAGCCTGGTCTATAACTGTAAAATTAAATGTATGTCCCTCATGTAAAGCAATATGGATGGCTAAAACATTTTTCTTGTCCTTTTTACTAATGTCATAGTTATGCTGATATAGTCGTGTCCTTAAGGTATTGATGGTTTTCCCTATATAGAAACAGGGACATGAGGCACATAATGCTAAGTATACCACAGTTTTGCTGCTGCATGTGTATTTCTTGTTCAAATAAATCTTACCATAATGTGGGACTGTTACATCTTTCCCAACTTTAATGTCCCTGCATTGTAAACAGAATCCACATTTCACCATACCATCGCCCTTCCTATTCATATTTCTATTCCTTTCAAGGATGTTCTTCAGGCTCTGTTCTCTCTTGTAAATTATTCTAGGTACTGGACCCACTAATTTTAATTGTTCCCGATTGACCCTGAAAATACTCCAGTTATGGGTTAAAATCCTTTTTATATCAAAATAGTGATTATTAAATTTAAAAATGGCAAGTTTCTCAATGTTATAACTCTCCTGTTGTCTATTGCTTGCCTTTATCACCTGTATTTTTCCTAATAAAGGGAAAAACAAACCTTGCTCCCTTTTCCTAATAACTTCCGTAAATATATTTCTATGAACCACAATGGATAGTCTCTTTTGACCAACATGTTTTTTAAAACTTCTAACTGCCGCATAAATTCCCCTTCTTCCGATACCATCCTTGCTATGCGCACCCTCTGTCTCTTCACCAAGGATTTTTTTCTGATGGGTGGGGTGTCAACTTTTAAAATGCGGGAGGGTATTGGAGTACGTCGGCTTCCTATAGATAGTAGACATAAATTCCCTTTTATTCTTATTTTTTTTTTCTATGCTAATATCTAGGTAATTGACACCTTCCTTAGTTATATTACTAGTGAATTCAAGAAAATTAGTACTTGTATTTATGAACTCTAAGAATTCTAATAATTCTTGTTCACCTTTTTTCCAAAAAACAATAATATCATCTAAAAAGCGGCCATAGAATGACCAGCCATCAATGAATGAGCTTTTAAACACTATTTATTTTTCTCAGAAAGCCAACACTACGTTTGCAAAAATGGGGGCACATTCTGGCCCCATAGCCACTCCTTTGGTTTGCCTAAACAATTGTTTTTCAAATGTGATGATGTTTGTTTCTAAAACTAATTCCATGAGTGCCATTATGGTTAAAATACGTTCATGTCTTAAGTCAGTATATTGGCATAAGAAAGCATAGAACCACTCTATACCTATATCATGTGGAATTGTCGAAAATAAGTCTTTTATATCTATTGTGACAAATATCAGCACAACTATGACATTAGTAAAAAGGACAAGAAAAATGTTTTAGCAGTCCATATTGCTTTACATGAGGGACATAAATTTAATTTTACAGTTACAGACCAGGCTGCTGTGGGTGAGAGAGGGGGCCCACTTAATGATTTTTAGAACAAAAAGAATTGAGATGGCAACTAAGAACCAATGCTTCAGAGCCACCCGGGTAAATAGTGCCATCTCGATTAGTTCAATTTTAAGGTTAAAAGCACAATATTTATGTAAATATTGCTCTTTCTGAAACCCTTATACTCTATTTTTACATCCTATATTTAATCCTTATCTGTATTCTAATTTTATTATTTTATAATGTATTATTATATTGGTACGCTTGCATATTGCACATGATGGTAGTAAATTACTGTATTTCTGTAGATATGTGATGTTAAAAAACAGGCTTTGGTTCCTGAGAAAAAAGAGAAGTTTCATCAATTACAAAAAGATCAACATATGCAGCATATTAATTAGTAGGAATAAGGTTTTAATGTAGGAATACTGCTTTAATATTAAATAAAAGGAAATGATGTCATCATTTATGGGGATTTATAACAGGTGGGGTTTGAGTATCATGTATTCTGATGAAGTTTCTACTATAAGACGAATGTGCTTAATTAAAGTACTGTGGTGTGCATTCCTGACTCCTATTCTTTATTTATATATATATATATATATATATATATATATATATATATATATATATATATATATATAAAATACAGTTACATCAATAGCCATACATATAAACATCTATGAACACTCTTCGTGACACAGAAGCACTCCAAAGGAATTGGAGTGTACACAAAACACATGCAGCTCTGGTATTATAACAATTAATATTAACCTAATTCACCATAGAAGGGGTGGTTGTTGTGTATGTGAAGATTGGGGTGGGGGAGGAATGATGGGCAATGCAATCATGCATCAAGGAGGGCCTGGGTCGGATGTCCAATAAGTGAACTTGAGGGGTATACATGGAGTATGGGAACAATATAAAAAGGACACAAAACAATAACCTTTCTCATTCATAACACCCCCTGTCATGTCACATTGCAACACCTAATTTCACATATGAACATATGTACACTAACTGACTGTCACATTTGTTTTCAGTAGTGAGGAATGCCTGTAGTAAAATGCATATTCTAAACACCATAACATTTGTACATATCTCAGATGCCTTAGTGGTAAAGTCAGTGACTGTGGTGTTCATGGTCCCGGGTTCAAGACCTGCAAGGGCTGTTAGGTTATTCTGAGGGCCAGAATAAGGGCTGTTGGATGCAGGTGGATTAAAGCACTCTTAAGCAGTTGTAAGTGGGTTTCCATGGGTTTGCGGGACGGTAAGCGGTGCTGATACATGGTAAATGGAGAAGCGCTTCACAGGTTTAACCTTTGCTTAATGTCACGCAGACCACGGACAAACTTGCTTACAACCACGTAAATGTGCATTATTCACACTTTCCCTACCAGTGCCTACTCTGAGAGGTAAAATAATAACACCTTCCAGGGGTAGAACCCGCAACCATGTACTCCATCCTCAGAGAACCTAACACTAAGCTACCTGGGATGTACCTATCCCGGTTGTGTATGCAGACAGGTTAAAATACAAAATGGAGGAATGTGTTGAAATAGGACAACCCGTCATGTACCCACTTAAAGGTGTATGCTCATATATATATATATATATATATATATATATATATATATATATATATATATATATATATATATATATATATATATATATATATATATATATATATATATATATATATATATATATATATATATATATATATATAAATATATACATAGAGACATGTTGATATATACAGGTCTACATATATATGTAGATATATAGATAGGTTAAAAACATCTACACATCTATGGAGGTACAGATAAACGTATGCAATGATATATATATCTATACACACACACACACACACACACACACACACATATATATATATATATATATATATACATATACATATATATATATATATATATATATATATATATATATATATATATACCTACATGTCTGTAGATAGCATCCAAAGTGTTCATATCTGAGTACAACATGGACCATAGCAATCAGACATTCCGCCCCCCAAACAATATGAACATAACATATGAAGAGTATATGCCAGTACACTATTACAAATATGTTCTATGGACACAGTCACCAACACAACTGCAATGACTGCAAATATCCATGACAGAAATAAACAGACAGCTTTCATTTTGCAAAACGTTATTACATTCTGATGTATTGCCAAAAGGATTCAAGGACTAACAGTACCTGCATGCTACAAAGGAAGCATTTAACAGTGCCTTAATGAATCAGCCTGCAATTACCATAGTATTAGTCCATTAAGGGATAGGTGCTCACATAGGGAATGAACACCTACACACATATAGATGTTGTATAAAAGGGGTTCATACACACCTGCATGTGCTATGTACACCCACCATCACCCCCACAACCAAAATAATTACAATACATACTGTCGTATCATAACCAATTATTCAATTACTGTACAACATCTGCTGAAACCTTAACATACCTGAAACAGACACACTAGCATGGCCCTATGTGAAATAGTTACTGTTATGCAATTGAACAGCTGCTGATGTTACAGGGTTTGTATGAACTAATCCCGTTTCAGAGGGGTGAAAGGTTTGTACACCAGGAAGTGTTACAGAGTACTGATTATCAGCACAGTATGATACACTGTAACACCAAACTAAATATGTCTGGTAAGCACACTGTAAACCCCCTAACATTATATGCATAGCTCTGCAGCCTTGAGCTGGTCAAACAACCTGGCCAGACTGAAACATATGCAGAAGTATTAGGTACAGACAAACCCTGCACAAGTAGCAATGTTCAGAAATATAACAGCAGTACTCACATTTAGACCAAATCCTCTAGGCATTACACACAGTATATTACTGTTCATCTCCATACAGCTGTTGCAATAGATTCCAAACAACACTTCCACACTGTCTTCCTCACAAGTAAGGCAAAGGGACAATGCCCAAGTGGAGTACTCAATTATACTTCACTGTAGCCATGTTATTGGCTAAGGCAGTAGCAGCACATCTGATGTGCATGTAATTAGCTACTTAGGAACACCAATTGGTTATTGGGATAGCACATGTTACTGATCTGTAACTATAAAAGGTTGCCTTGTCACACATTCAAACCATCTGTATCTACCTGTAGGACAGTACAAAACACTGAAAGACGAACCGAAAATGAGTATTATACTAGTCAATAACACCTCCAATTACTAAGAAGGATTGTATAACATGCAGTATGTCTGTGTATGTAGTACCTGTTCTGTAAGAATTACAGTGTAATCAATGCATATAGCGGAAATAGCCATCTTGTAGTGATGTATTGTTGAGCAGTAGTAATGCTTGTAGTATTCGATGTGTGTACTGCTGTAGATCACAAGGCAAACTCCGCATATACCACAAGGGATGATATTGGCTTGGAACCCACCAATTCACTTCCAGCCACTGTCAGTGTCAGGACTGGTCCAACAAGTATGTGCTATAACAGGGGATAGTATATGTCAATATATTGTAACAGTCGATGTATGTATGGGTGTATAAGTAATATGAACATGTTAAAGGTGGGCTTACCGTGCAAATATGGTGTGCACCGTGGGATATTGTGCCAATAACTGTGTAATGTATGGTATATTAGGCAGATCTGTATTCTATTCTACATAGCAGTTCTGTTATTTTATGCAAACAGTAGTTATGTCTATTGGCAATTACAATGCTCAGTAACAGGATACATATAATTTGTATTCATCTGGCAGTTTAGCAGCATGATAGCGAAGATAATTGGAAGAGCCAGCTAACTATCCATGCACATGACACATGTAATATCCACCTCTCTAGTATTGTTTGCAAGCAATAACAGCTGTGCATGTGTACATGTTATGTAAATGTGTAGTGACCCTTGTTACAGGGTTGGACCTCTCTAGTATCGGTACATGTTATGCAAATGTGTAGTGACCCTTGTTACAGGGCTGGAACTCTTTAGTATCATTTTCAAGCAATAAGAGCTGTGCATGTGTACATGTTATGCAAATGTGTAGTGACCCTTGTTACAGGGCTGGACCTCTCTAGTATCGTTTGCAAGCAATAACAGCTCTGCATGTGTACATGTTATGTAAATGTGTAGTGACCCTTGTTACAGGGCTGGACCTCTCTAGTATCATTTGCAAGCAATAACAACTGTGCATGTGTACATGTTATGCAAATGTGTAGTGACCCTTGTTACAGGGCTGGGCCAAATGGCTATGTGCACACATACTTAGAGTGGATATTGAGAGTAGAGACACACTGGTTGAATTACCAGGTTTGTGTAGCCCAACCTCTCATTGCCAACCTAACAGCCGCTTGCACATACTGTATGTAAGGTAGTGCACAGCACTGGTAATGAAACAGGTTGGATATCATCTTTAACTCCAATGTAACATCTGCAGTAGGAGTGTAAGATGTAGGAGACAGCTGCCTGTGTGTAACAGCCACTTCATAGGTGATGGCATACACTATCTGATTATATCCTGATCATGTTGATAGTGGCATCAGAGTCTATTGATACATGACTCTGTTTGCAGTGTGGGTGTCTGTGCCCAACAGAGCTCATGGTCCTGGTGGATATGTAAGTATATACCCAGAGAAGGAAACAGACCTGTAGACACTTGCATCATCTGTAATCAACTAACAGGATGTGATGTGCTCCTCAGAGGAGGATTGCTGCTAAACGTAGCTACAATGTTTCCGTAATAGCCAGTGTTGTCACATCAGTAACACAAATATTTGCATGTGAGCATCACTGTCTAAACATCTTCATAAACAACACATAAACTAAATACAGTACTTGGTACTTGTAGTACTGAATGCTCATACAGGCATGTCCACTAGTCAGCTACTGGTGTTTACTAATGTCAGCTTTGTGTATGTGGCCATTCTGGGGAATGTAATCTCTATGCCATGTACACTGCCAAACCCACCTAACACCATGCCCCACACATTGTTTGGGATGCAGCTACAGGGGTAAGCTGGAAGGCATCTCAGTCTACAGCGATGACTGGACTGGACAGTCATGAGGTGTAGGTTAACGCATCTCATCAGCACAACCAACACATACCCTTACCAGAACACAGTAAGGACACCCACACACACTACCAGAAATCACACACATTCACAGATGCGTCTAAATATCTGGCCAAACAAGTGACCCCCCCCCCACGCTGGAAGAGACAGACACCGCAATACACAAACTGTATGACATAGTTTGCATAATTGTGCCACACCTCAGAACACATGCCTGGAAACATGCCCAACAGTTCTCCTTTGTGAATGAAAACTCTAGCACTATGTTGCACACCAACCTATATGAGGGCATACATACTGTCAGCTGCCTGTCTGCCATGATTAGCCACATATCCATACACTCAGACCACCTTTTGAACTATACACATGGCTCTGGCATATTCCATGTTGTTGTGCAGGACCTGTATTGCAGTAGCCTGGACTGCATGGAAACACATGTAGGAACTATCAGGTCTTGTAGCCCATGCAGGTATATCCCAAGGCCTGGGTAGCATTCTGCCATTGGCCAGAAGGATACTGCAGTACAGGGACAAAAGGATTGTATTCCACAATTGTCTAGTGTAGTGGTGCAAGTCAAAGGGTATCCAGTATCTGTCTGCCTGGGATAACATGGTTGACAGACAGGGCCTGCACCTGTCACCCCTGGGAATCTGGATACTGCCTAGGGCTCATGCTTCCCCTATAGTGCCTTCATCATGCACAGTTCAAGTGAAGGTCCACTGCTGTTACAGGAACAGCCAAGCAATAAACTGCGGGTCTCAC
Source organism: Protopterus annectens (assembly GCF_019279795.1). Lineage (NCBI taxonomy): Eukaryota > Metazoa > Chordata > Ceratodontiformes > Protopteridae > Protopterus > Protopterus annectens. The sequence goes on along the minus strand of NC_056731.1, from coordinate 1,283,169,350 downwards.
TACACAGTGATACATGTCAGAAACACTATATGGACACACATATGCCAATCCCTAACATGGAGAACATATCTGTGCAGTGGCTGAGACATGTTTCAGTGCTCCGGAGTGCACACCTGCATGACCATGTTTTAACAAATACCTCACCTCTTGCCCATTATCCTTTATTGGAACACATGGGCCGCAGGTGTGTCCATATTGCTGAAGGATATGTTCACCCCCACGCTAGTTGCACTTGCATAACTTCAGATGCATTATGCTGAGCAAGAACCTTTGTGCCAAAGTGGAATTCAAATTGCACTTTGCGACAGATCACCCACCAGGCCGCGGATTTCCCAACTGTCATAATGTGCTGTAATGGGGAAGACTAGGTCTGAGACAGAACCATAATAATGGCTACTCTCAACTACTCTATTATGAACTGGGAAGACTCCTCATGTACCAACACCTGCTCTCAATGCATGTTGGTTTCATCGACACCAATGACCCAGATCACAGTAGTCACACAAACAGGGCTAACAGTATGCTACACATAGTCAGTCTCCAATGCCAGTGTTATGTTTCCTAAGAGCAGAGTGGTGACTGTCATAGCATCCATGCAGATGAACAATGCATGTGCAAATGCTGAATCCTACACGAATGAACCTTAAGCAGTCACATAAGTGCAGTGATTGTGCCATTGAAACAGAACCAGGATTCAACCCAACACAAACAAGAAGGCAAACTGGTGGTACCATGCTTTAAACTGTACCACAGAAGGTAGTAACTGTTGCAAGAGTGAACACACATGAGTGTAGGTGATCCCTGGTCAGCCTTAGTAAGATGCAGATACACCATATAAAACCACACAAAGCTACTGTGAAACTAATCAGCCACATATTATGAGGCCAAGCACAGAGCATTCTATAGCTGTGTCATTAATTGTAATGGCAACGACAAGACCTGCTGTGCTGCACAGCACTATGGCATGGGAAGTACTGCACCTACAGAAATAGCACCTGTTCATCCAGATAGGGTCTTGGAGAACCTAAACCCACTCCCACCCCCTCCAACAGGTACACTTAGTAATATATCCATGTACACTACAGGGCCCCTGTAATAATGACTATGCAGGTACACGCTGCACTCTCTAAAGCCAGACATACAGCTTTCATGGGGCCTGTCAACATCCCAGGGTGAATCCTACACAAATGTAAGAACAACCAGCTATCCACATACACATCATGTTCAATCATAGCTCCATGTCAGGCTGTGTACACACCAAATGGTACACAGCAACAGTTATCACACCCCACAAAGGGGGAGACACCATTAATAATGGGAAATAGTGCACAACTACCCTGCTGAGTCTGGTCTGTAAGGCCATGAACCATGATCAATGCATTTCATGTACTCAGTACAGATGTAGATGACAGTAGGGTTGATTCACACTGCATATCATGACCTTGCCAGGTCGTAGGACACCATCACCCATACTGTGTTCCAGCTACACTCAGTAAACTAGGTGTATTATCCTATGTCACAGGAGTGGTTGGCAACTGTACTACTGGCAGAACCAACACTACAGAAGATATCTGACTAATACATGCACATCAAACTAGTGCCAGCCACAGTAATACAGGGTTCATTCTTGGTACTCCCCCTCTTTGTTATCTATACCACACAGACTAACTCAGAAGGCATCAGCCTATTGATGTTTGCAAATGACTATGAACTAAGAGCAATAGTTGACTCAATGTGTGCTGGATTCAACATACAGAAGGGCCTTAGTGTGTCAGATGTGTGGTGTGTGATGTATGGCAACAATCTGACAGCTAAGTATTGCATTGTCATCCCCTATGTTACAAACCCTGTACCCATGAACTACCACCTAGGCAGCGGTCAACATAATTGCAACTGTGTGTATGGGATGCAGCTGAACAGTACTCTTTCCTTTGATATTTACTTCACCACACCAGACAGGTAGTCGTATGTGGCACCCCTAATAATGACAGGGTGCCATCCAGGAATATAGAGATAATTGCTCAGCCATACTCAACACCCATGTGATCCATATTAGATCACATATTTCCTTTAAGGGTTATTGCCCATGTGTAGATGGCCTACACTGCCCTTCCCAATCCCTAGCTGCACTATGTAGCATGCAGCCTACACTGAATAAAGCCATGTCCAGCCCAGAGGTGTTGGACATGCTACACTTAACACATCCTGATCCCAAATAAACACATACTTCATGGACATCCACCTTTCTAGTACAAGGATCACAGCCTGCCTGACAGATCTCTGTCCCATACACTTAACATACTCTTGCAATACTATGCATCCCTGTCCAGCAAAGCTGCACATCGCCCCTCTCTGTGACATGGTGTGATGACCGCATGCCAAATATATCAGTAACCCTGTGGATCAGTTCTGTTGCACTGCTTGAACTGGCCACTGAAACTTACCTGTCTGTTGCCTACAGCTAGGTAACATGTCTGCCTAGGCTCATAAATGGTCCAGGGCATATAGCCTACTAGATCACTATGACCATACATGCTATAGTTGATATACAACCCTGCAAATACCATCAGGCTAGCTATTGTCCCATGTGTTACACATGTGCAACACAAGCAATACATGACAGGATGCTACACAGCTGTGCAGTGCCATGTAGATGTATATGGCAAAACACATACATGCTTGCAAGTCTCCAGGGTCACAGATCATGTCCATAATGGCTATGTAGGACTATATATGTGACATATACACATCATTAAGGTTGATTGCATTAATGTGAACACATCCAGGCATGTGCTGATAGGTAAAGACACCAGTACAGGCAAACAGACATGCCCACATCAAGATAACATCCACATGGTGTATGAGCAATGTCATCACATGGCACACACATATATGGTGATAACATCACATCACCAGTAAGTGTCAAATGTGTATGACTTATACATGTCAGTGGTGTTAGTGTCATGTAGATTTGCAAAGATGTCTTTGTAATCTTAATAAATGTTATACACATGTATGTTCAGCTGTAGTTCTGTACTTCTCTGTGAGTTACTGTGACCTGTCTCCATCATTATGTCTTCCAGGTATGCCACATAGCAGATTACTAGCATACAACCATTTGGAGGATGAGGTCCTCGTCCCATACTTCCTCGACAACGATACAACACTCTTCAGCCATGTTCATAGGTTCATAGGCTCATACTAGGCTATCTGCCCTAGGGCATTTATAAGCCTAGCCAGAATGCGTTTGGCTTTCGCCACCCATTTTAAATTTATTTTGCTATGCCCTTTTTCGAGGTTAGTATACTGTGCCTCTGTCTAACAGTGACACAGAAGTGATACCCGGGTAAACCTATGATCTCCCATCCACTCATCAAGATTCCTCTTGAAGAGAGTCAATGAGGGACTCTGCCTAACCTGGACTGGGATTTTATTCCAGAGTAAAGGGAGCCTCTGGGTTATGAATCTGTCCCTCCAGCATGTCCTATTTATTTCAGTGCTGAGGTTCAAGTCTCTCGAGCACGTAGCTCGATGGGATTTGGATTTTCTGAGGTGCAGCATGTCCATTAATTCCGGGTTGGACATGGCTTTATACGTCAGGCACAGATTGCCTCTGAAAAGGTGGTATGCCACTGAGTAGAGCTGGAGTTTCTTTAACCGGGCAGCATATGGCATCTGTTTGAGCCCTTTGATCCTCTTGGTGAGGTACTTTTGGGGTCTTTCCAGTTGCTGCAGGTGTCTGGTAAGGTACATCCCAAAGGGGCATTGTACTCAATTATGGGCCTGATGAGGGATGAGTAAAGAGGCACGATGACCTCCCCTGATCTAGATGTGAATCCCTTCATGATTAGGTGGGCTATATAAAATGTTTTTCTAACCACTTTGGCCACGTGGTTATCAAATGAGAGATTGCTATCAACTTGGGTCCCCAGGTCCCTAATTACTTCTTCTGTACTTAATGGATTACCACCTATGTGGTAATTTGTGGGCACTTTGTTTTTGCCAAAGGGGATGACTATACACTTTTTGGCATTTAGCTTGAGGCCATGGCTCTGGCACCAGTTGTCTGTTTCTATGAGGCCCTTTTGGAGGATGCTTGTGTTGGCTGGAGAGTCGATTATGGCACCCAGTTTGCAGTCATCTGCGAACATAGGTCAGCCACAGTTCTTCCATGTTGGCCTGTACCTCCGAGAAATATATACCGAACAAGAGAGGTCCCAGGACTGAGCCTTGTGGGACACCACTTGTAACTGGTTTGGAGTCTGACATGGCTCCAGCAATTCTAACCATGTGGGTTATGTCCTTGAGCCAGTTTGCAATCCATCTAGTGACATAGGGGTTTATATTTAAGCTGGTGAGCTTATCTATAATGCCTGAGTGGGGTATTGTATCGAAGGCTTTAGCGAGGTCCAGGTAGGCTGTGTGGACCACCTTCCCCTCGTCAATCGCCTTGGTGACTGTTTCAAAGAAATCAACCAGGTTTAAAAGGCAGGATCTGCCCTTAACAAAGCCAAACTGGGTAGGATCCAGTGTCTGTAGGTCCCCAATATCTTTATTTATGAGGTCCATGATGATCCTTTCCATAGCTTTGCAGACTAAGCTAGTCAGGCTTATGGGGCGATAGTTTCCAGGATCCGTTGAGGCACCACCTTTATGGAGAGGGACCACTGTTGCTGTATGCCAATCTTTGGGCACATATCCTGTAGTAAGGCTGAGATTGAACAGTAGTTTTATGTTTGGGTTTAGCTCTTCTTGGAGTTCATGTAGGACGCAGCCCGGGACACCGTCTGGTCCCATTGATGCTGTGTTTTTTGCTTTGGAGAGGCGGCTCTTACCTGAGCATCTGAGATGTCAGGGGCAGCACTCTGCTGGGATAGATATTTGCCCTTTGGTGGGAGGGGAGTTTGCGCTGAACCTGTCACCTAGGATGTTGGCAATTTCTGTGTGTTCAGTGCATTTGTCATTTTGGACTAATTCTGAGCATATCTGGGAATTACCACCCAGGTTCCTAACATAACTAAAGAAAGCCTTGTGATTATCCTTAGTGTCCTGTGCAATTTTTCTCTCGAAGCTGGCCTTAGACAATTTTATGAGTGCCCGTAGTTTTTTGCTAATACTGATCAGTGATGCCTTCCCTTTTTGGGATTTTGCTCTATCATTTAGTAACTTCCTCCTTCTATTGTATAGTTTGTTTATGGCTGGGGTCCACCAGACAGGATGTCTGCCTTTGGAGGATTGGGTCTTGGTTTTATTCAGGATTGCATGATCCATGCATTCCTGAAGGTGTTCATAGAATGCGTTTATAAAGGATTCTGCGGTCTGGGCCATATTTTCCACAGGCCTGGGGGCTTTGAAGGATTCCACCTCAGTTTTGAGGAGTGTGAAATTTGCTTTAGAGAAGTTTTTCACTGTGGTTTTCTGGGCAGGGGGTGGGGTCGGGATGTGAATATCCAGTGAGATTAGTTTATGGTCTGATCTTACCAGTGAGGGATACACTTCTGGTCTGGAGCATAGAGTGTCCATGTTGGTGATGATCAGGTCCAGTATGTTTTCCCATCTTGTGGGAGTGGTAACAAGTTGTTCCATAGCATTTGAGTTTATAAATTCTAGGAACCTTTGGGCTAGGGTGTTGGAGCTAGAGTAATGCTCCCAGTCTATGTTTGGGTAGTTGAAGTCGCCTAATATAATGGTGTTTGGAGAGACCTTCATATTTTCCAGTGTTCTCAGGAAGGCCGAGTGGGGTTCCTGGGTTTGGGAGGGTGGTCTGTAGCAGGCTATAAACTGGAAGGCAGTTTTACCCACTGTTAGTTGCACATGGATAGTCTCTAATGCTTCGTGCTTTGCCACCAACCTGGAGGTGTGGGTATCTTTGATGAATATCGATACTCCCCCTTGTTTTGTGGTTCGGTCCAAGTTTTGTGGCCGAAAAGCATGGTATGAGGTATAACCTGGTAGTGCTGGGGTGTTCTCGGGAGCCCTGAACCAGGTTTCTGTTACTGCACAGATATCGATGTTCTCCATGCTAAGGAGAGTTTCGAGTGCATGCATCTTGAGGTTTAGACTTCTGGCGTTGAGTAGCATTACTCTTAGTTTCTTATCCCTTGTGATACCTAAGGAGGTGGGTTTGTCTTTTGAGCCTTGCCTAAAAAAGGCACTATAGGGGTAGCAAGAGCCTTTGCCAATATCCGAAAGCCCAGGGGTGACAGGTGCAAGCCGTCCCTAGCGAAGCATCGTGGCTTGTCGAGCATATCATCCCAAGCTGACAGGCAATGGATCCCCTTTGAATGACATCGGTACTTAAGCCAATTGTTGAAATTGATCATCTTGTCTTCATATTGTGGCATCATTCTTGGTGAGGGTAAGATGCTACTCAAGGTCAGGGTCATACCAGCCTGGGCTACATGCTCAGAGAGCTCCTTTATGTCTCTTTTCATGTAGTCCAGGGAGGTATGTCTCAGGTCATTCACACCAGCATGGACAATGACTGAGTCATATTTGTACTTGCCTTGGAGTGACCTGAGTGCTTGTGTTATGTGGCGGATCCTAGCGCCTGACAGGCTGCTCACCATGACCCTCTCCTTGTTCAGCCTGGTGAGCGGGACATCAGTGTGCCTGACAATAGAGTCACCTATTACAAGTGTATCAGATGTGTTGTTTAGTCTTAAGGGCTGTACCTGTTCGGCACACTGGCTTTGTGAGATATGTGTTGCACGTGTTTTGTTTTGGGGTAGCGGTTGCTTGGGTGTCTGCTTTGGAGGTCTCTGCTGCTTAGGCAGATCTTTATTTAGAGCCTCCGAGTATGTTTTTGTGTTTTGTTTGCTGTCGTGGTAGGTCTATGTGAGACTGGAATTGTAGTGAGTGTGGTTTCCTTCTCCTCCTGACTGGTTATGCCGGTACTGAGTTGAGAGAGCTTAGCCTCCAGTTTAGCTATATGGTTGCATCTCTCACATGTGTTGGAATTTGTTGGGAGGAGGAGAGGGTTGTCTGTGTACATGAGGCAGTTGTAACATTGCCTCAAGATTCCCAGATTCACCAGCTGGACCGGAGAGGAGATTGACAACTGACCTTTGGACATGCTAGAATAATATTGGGAATTCCTTAATAATTGAAAACAAGGGCCAGTGAGTGAGGGTGTAGTGCTTTTAATTTTTAGTGCTGACTTATATAATTGCTTTAGTGAGCAAGTGCCAGGTAACTTAAGTGCAATGTGTTACAGGTAACTTAAATGCAAAAACGACAAACAGACACTTTCTTTCAAGTGAAACAAGGAAATAAGTACAGTAAGCAATGCAGATATCGCTAGTGATCCACAGAAGCGCTGAGAAGCCGCATATTAGGTGGAATTAGCATTCCAGGGAAATAACAAGCAAACAAACAACAAGCATATAAACAAAGCTAGATTCAGCAGGCCTGGATCTAGTCTATGCTACAGCAAACAAGATGTACCAATTTCAGTAAGATACAGTTCAAATATTCAGGCACTATAAACCTTTAACCAGAAATTCCCAGCTCAGAAGGGCAGAGTCCAGCCTCTTCTCCCACAAGAGTGCAGACCATGAACCTTCTTAATGTAAAATAACTGGCCTGAAGCCCAAGTGCTTAAACCAGAACTAATACACTTTAAGAATAACAGACACTGGGCTCTCAATCAGCAGTTCCCAACTTAGAAGGATGAAAGCTACCTGTCCTGCCACCACAGTGCATGCCACAAACCTTCCTAATGTAAAACAACTGGTCTGAAGCCCAAGTGCTTAATCCAAAAGACTTAGAATGATAGCTACACTTTAATCAAATTACTACCAAGCAGTAATAAATTCAATTGAATACTTTAGAGAATGCCTGGATTAGTGCTCAAGTTACACAAACAAAGCTAGATCCAGCAGGCCCGAATCCAGTCTATGCCACAGCAAACAAGGCACACCAACTTCAGTAAGAAGCAGTTCAGAAATGCATGCACTATAAGCCTTTAACCAGAAATTCCCAGCTCAGAAGGGCAGAGTCCAGCCTCTCCTCCCACAAGAGTGCAGACCACGAACACTCTTAATGTAAAATAACTGGCCTGAAAGCCCAAGTGCTTAAACCAGAATTAATACACTTTTAGAATAACAGACACTGAGTCCTCAATCAGCAGTTCCCAACCTAGAAGGATGTAAGCTACCTGTTCTGCCACTACAGTGCAGACCACAAATCCTCTCAGTGCAAAACAACTGGTCCGAAGCCCAAGTGTTTAAACCAAAAGGCTTAGAATGAGTTACACCAAGCAGTAATAAATACAATTGAGTACTTTTAAGATGATGCAAAAGTAAAATAAAGTAGGTAGAAACACAAGCACAGTAAAAGCAGATGGATTTTTTTTTTCTGAACAAGTGCTGAGATCAAAGAAACAGATTTGAGTGCTGAAACTAGAAAACTGGCTAGTTATAAGAAAAAAAAACTAAGTTAGAAGGCTTCCCTCCAACACAGAATGGCTTGGGGGATCAGAAGCCTACAAATAGTCTATACCACTTAACAGGAAAGGCAGGAAACAAGCTTAAATTTTTTTTTCTGTTTGCCAGATGATCTCTTTGTACACAGTAGGAGTGTCTGAAATCAGAATATGATCTCACTGCACTCAGTTGAGTGAGCAAATGAGATGGGCCCAAAAGGAGTATCCAAACACAAATTTACAAGAGGGGCAGGCAGTTTCAAGGCCACTAAGATTAACACCAAAACAAAAACAGGGATGGTGGGTGGGACTAACTGAACAGCAGAGTCAAAACTTCCAGTTCAGTTAATATTCCTGCCACAGTTAAAATCAATTCAAATCCTGTATTTTAAAAAAAAAAGTGCAGATAAAGGTACTTAAATTCTCTTATACGTCCAGTTGAATACAGCAAGTTCTTAGCCGGCCAAAGCTGAGGTTTTTAAGCAGAAAATATTTCACACTGTACCACTTAAATAGGCAAGGACAGGAAATCAAAGAATGTGGCTAACCCCACACCTGTAATTACTGGCTCATAACAAAATTCAGCAAACACTGACTAACTTCCAGTTCAGTTAATATAACTGAAGAGCAGAGTCAAAACTTCCAGTTCAGTTAATATTCCTGCCACAGTTAAAATCAATTCAAATACTGTATTTTTTTAAAAAAAAGTGCAGATAAAGGTACTTAAATTCTCTTATATGTCCAGTTGAATACAGCAAGTTCTTAGCCGGCCAAAGCTGAGGTTTTTAAGCAGAAAATATTTCACACTGTACCACTTAAATAGGCAAGGACAGGAAATCAAAGAATGTGGCTACCCCCACACCTGTAATTACTAGCACATAACAAAATTCAGCAAACACTGACTAACTTCCAGTTCAGTTAATATAACTGAAGAGCAGAGTCAAAACTTCCAGTTCAGTTAATATTCCTGCCACAGTTAAAATCAATTTAAATACTGTATATATTTTTAAAAAAAGTGCAGATAAAGGTACTTAAATTCTCTTATATGTCCAGTTGAATACAGCAAGTTCTTAGCCGGCCAAAGCTGAGGTTTTTAAGCAGAAAATATTTCACACTGTACCACTTAAATAGGCTAGGACAGGAAATCAAAGAATGTGGCTACCCCCACACCTGTAATTACTAGCACATAACAAAATTCAGCAAACACTGACTAACTTCCAGTTCAGTTAATATAACTGAAGAGCAGAGTCAAAACTTCCAGTTCAGTTAATATTCCTGCCACAGTTAAAATCAATTTAAATACTGTATTTTTTTTAAAAAGTGCAGATAAAGGTACTTAAATTCTCTTATACGTCCAGTTGAATACAGCAAGTTCTTAGCCGGCCAAAGCTGAGGTTTTTAAGCAGAAAATATTTCACACTGTACCACTTAAATAGGCAAGGACAGGAAATCAAAGAATGTGGCTACCCCCACACCTGTAATTACTAGCAAATAACAAAATTCAGCAAACACTGACTAACTTCCAGTTCAGTTAATATAACTGAAGAGCAGAGTCAAAACTTCCAGTTCAGTTAATATTCCTGCCACAGTTAAAATCAATTTAAATACTGTATTTTTTTTAAAAAGTGCAGATAAAGGTACTTAAATTCTCTTATACGTCCAGTTGAATACAGCAAGTTCTTAGCCGGCCAAAGCTGAGGTTTTAAGCAGAAAATATTTCACACTATACCACTTAAATAGGCAAGGACAGAAAATCAAAGAATGTGGCTACCCCTACACCTGTAATTACTAGCAAACAACAAAATTCAGCAAACACTGACTAACTTCCAGTTCAGTTAATATAACTGAAGAGCAGAGTCAAAACTTCCAGTTCAGTTAATATTCCTGCCACAGTTAAAATCAATTTAAATACTGTATTTTTTTTTAAAAAGTGCAGATAAAGGTACTTAAATTCTCTTATACGTCCAGTTGAATACAGCAAGTTCTTTGCCGGCCAAAGCTGAGGTTTTTAAGCAGAAAATATTTCACACTGTACCACTTAAATAGGCAAGGACAGGAAATCAAAGAATGTGGCTACCCCCACACCTGTAATTACTAGCAAATAACAAAATTCAGCAAACACTGACTAACTTCCAGTTCAGTTAATATAACTGAAGAGCAGAGTCAAAACTTCCAGTTCAGTTAATATTCCTGCCACAGTTAAAATCAATTTAAATACTGTATTTTTTTTAAAGAAAGTGCAGATAAAGGTACTTAAATTCTCCAGTTCAGTTAATATAACTGAAGAGCAGAGTTAAAACTTCCAGTTCAGTTAATATTCCTGCCACAGTTAAAATCAATTTAAATACTGTATTTTTTTTTAAAAAAAGTGCAGATAAAGGTACTTAAATTCTCTTATACGTCCAGTTGAATACAGCAAGTTCTTAGCCGGCCAAAGCTGAGGTTTTTAAGCCACAGGATGTGCCACAGGATGCACAGCAGCAGGATGCCCTGTGGGAGGAACTCTGCAGGAGGGTAAATGATGTTGGCAGTCACAATCACACCTATCAGCAGGTGCGCTGACACTGAACTGACCTCATAAAATGGGAAAAACAGCATGCTAATGCAATCGCCAGGGAATATGGTGCAACAGGTCGGGGGCCACTCACCCAGCCTACACTCACACATACCGAGGAGCTACTGGCCAACCTGGGGACACCTGCAGACCTCCATCCACAAGCTTTAGCTGGTATTGTGGAGGTGGGTGTCTCTCAACCACCGAGCCTGGAGTTGCCTGGTAAGTCACTACTGCACATATAACACAACTATATTTCACATAGTTACATGTGTTACTGTACAATATGTAATGCAACATCATATGCAAGGCATGTATGCACACATGCCACATACTATAGTCTGCTGCTCTATGTATGCACAGATGTGCATACTCCATAGTATAGTGTATTGTACTGGCTTATGTGCTAACATGGACATTGCACCCTGTAGCTATAACACAGGTGTGGATAATGATCTTACTGCTGTGACACTCCTGTTTAGGTACCTCTGATGTTTTGCAGTGACAGCAGCCTGTGTCAGGTGAGATTGTTATTATTTACCAGGCTTGATAATGCATGGAACATATTAATTGCATGCTATCTGTCATAACACATGTACACATAATGTATGGTGGTCCTGTTAATAGACACTGGTCAGACCTGCAATGCATCACAGTGGTTACCCATGTTAAACAATTGAAGACTATATGAAACACCTACACTAAACCTTCCAAACTGTCATTGCCAGATGTGTGGACAACATTGAATACAATGGTGGAGGTGTGTTTCACTGTAGGGACAGGTACTACATATCAGCATTACACATGATGGGAATATGAACAGTACTGTACAGAGACCATATGTGTGCACACACTCTAAATGTGTTGGAGCTGGAGTATGACCGGCCCACAGGATACACCCTTGTGGATTATACCCTTCCTATGAATATCACACAATGGCATGTGCTATCTGACATGCCCATGACATGTAGTGGGCTGACTGCAACACTGCTCAACTATCCTGCAAAACATGTCTCACATCCCATACATACCACCCTTTGCCTGCATAACCCTGTCCTCAGTGGAGCATATGACATCTATGGGTGTATGTCATGTGGGATAACACTGACATGTGAAATAAGATGGCCATCACTACCATTGGACAGAACATGTGTACACATGGCCATGAAGGATGGCCAGAGACATGAAGCAACACACACAGTAGAAGTGATGTACATGTGTGTACACCCTGTTGTACATTGGCTCGACACAATACAACTATGGCCTTTGTGTAATGGTGATATTGCAGATGTGAAACACTAAACATCATACAGGCCTGTGCACAGCTTGTGTAGGCATAACATGAAACCACCACATAACATGTCTTGAACATCTTGAGTGTGTCACGACATGAAAGCATTCACCTATACAGTATCCAAATACATACATGTGTTGCATAACATACACATACAACCACATCAGGCCACAGATACAGTACATTCACCTTGCTGGTATCAGACATCATTGTCATGCCTGCTCCTCATGTGTGTGAGCATGTGGGACATAGAGTACTGCTAAGTTAGCCATGTGTGGGCATAGTTGCCAGACATCAGTAATATGGTTGCAGATGTGCAGGGGTGTCATCCGTATACCCTTCTGTGACCTGTGTAACACATTCCACATTAGGGTTTAGTGTGTATTCACCTCAGTGATGTGGGTCACATTCCACATTAGATATGTATTGTATGTGAACATAGTCATGGCTATGAACTGTGTCAGTAGCTCACACTGTATAGCAATTGTGAAGCTACATGATGCCCTGCAATGGCTATGCACATCAGCTCAATGTGCAGTATGTCACTGCATATTAGTATGGTGGACAGACAACAATGCATCAGCTGAAGGCCCATGTTAGTATAACAAGTCCCTGCATTGGGACATCATTACCGTACTGTAGATTGGAAAGGACACCATTGTGTTACACATGTATGCATGTCATTCAACATGTCAGCAGAAGACATGTCATACTACATGTGAATGGCAAGGTCATACACCACACAGTAGGCCAGTGTACTGTAAACCTGTGCTGGTCTGTGGCAACATTGCAAAGTAGGGACAGCCATGTCAAAAATGTGTGTACAGCCACATGCACAATGTCTAGACTCAGCTCAGGGGTAGGCGGAATAATGTTGAGCAGACATGCACTGCTTTGGGGGAGATATGCAAGCTAGGGCTCAGGCAAACATAGTATGCAGTTGACATACCGTACTGCTCATGTCCTTACACATAGGGGCGGTGGGCAACACAAATCATCAGTGGCAGATTTACAAAGGTCAGCGATGGTCTGTTAACATGTGATGTATGTTGCACACACCACAGCAGTGCGGTGCAATGGTGTAAAGTGCATGCATTGTGTTGCAGATATGGGGCATAGGCTACTAACACAAATGGTGCAATACAGGTATGTATGCTAACCATTACTATAGTTGTGTAAGGTGCATGCCGTCTGCTATAACATATGCATGCTATTGTGTGCAACTCAGAGATGTATGATAACTATTTAAATGTATTTAGTCATTTCACTTTAAGGTTTTTCAAAATGAAAGTCATGTGATTTGATATCAAATGGTATTTAAACAGTTTGTAATTAATGGAGTGTTTGTTCTGAAGAAGCTCATGTGCATTAAAGTGAGTGAAAGCGCTTAACAAAGTTACGTTGGTAGTCCTGTGGTTGGATTTATTGTCTCTTTTTTGTTTTGGTGCTCTTTTTATCTTGTTTTGGTCGAGTATATGAGAGTTTTGTTTTCTTTCTTTTTGTGGCATCATGACTGGAGGCGATTCTTCCCAGGACAGTAACCTTAATTTAACTATACATCCCACACCAGTAGATTTGAGTGGTGTTTCTGATCATTTGGTTTCCATCATTACTGATGCTATTCGTGATGGTTTTACTAGACTATCAGGTTCATCTGGTGACCATGGCAATCAAGGACTAAGTTCAGGAAGACGTGCTGTGTGTGAGGGGGCATTCCTGTTTCAGAAACGAGCGTTTCTCACAGTGGAAGTCGGCCGTTATGTCCGAGTGAAAGAAATGGGACTTTTACTACAGTTTGCAGCTCCAGTGAAGCAGACTTGATTAAGAATTTGTTTTCTACCAGTTCTAATCCATTTTCAGATGTTAAAGAAGATGCCAATTCCCTTCAAGTAAGTGACAATGATGCTTGTAATGAGGATCGAGATTTTGAATTGTGCAAAGATAACATTTTTAAATTAGAATGGTTAGCTATTAAGACAGCGTCCTTACAGCTTGAAATCCTGTATTTTGAAGAAAACATTAGGCGTGGTTGTGTTCCACAAGGCCTAAGAGTTTTTAAGTTTCCTAACTGTGTCAAATCAGGTGATGCTTTATACAAAGAGCTAGTGGACATGTTTAATGTGACTGGTATTTCTCTCATGAAGTCTTTGATAGCACAATATACCAAAGATATTTCAGAAATGAAAGATGAAATGGAGACTTTGGACAGAAACATTAAGTCTTCCTCTAGTTTTTCTTGTGTCACTACTTTGTATTGTAGCATTGGTGTTAAAGTTGACAGACATAAAGCATCAATAGTGGTTAGGAAATGAGGTAAGCTTATTAAGAGATTTACAGGCTTACTCTAATGGGTCAGCATATCCGCTTAAATTCAACTACTATGTTCAAAGCAGGAGATATTTTCCATCTACAACTAATAAGTCTGTTGTTAATAATACTGACAACAGCAACAACAATTCAAGTGCAGTGGTTGACAATTCTGACTGTTCTGACAATACTGGTACAGCCATTCTGCACAAGTGTCTAACAACAATAAAGGAAACAACAGCAATGATTTGGGTCCTTTTTTAGTGGACTCCACGGGGAACAAAATGACTCCCAAATGGACATAAGTGAACAACAAGAACAACGTGAAAGGGAGGAATCGGAGAAAGAACTGACTTTTGACATAGAAGTGCTGAATTTGACTGGTGATACACTAGACAATGAAGTTATTTCTGTTTTGAAAAAGGGCTTTTCTTTTGTTCCTAATAATGCTGTGAATATTCCTATATTAATTGTGGATATTAGATTGTACCTCAGGAATTAAATTTAAGTTTCATCTTTGACAACATTCCTAACGTTCAAACTGTGACAAATGTGTTTAAAAAGAACAGTACTTACAATCCAGCTTTGAATTCTACCATCCAAATGTTTGGTACACTTTGTGGGAAACAGTTTAGAGCTATGAAAAGATACATTCTTGATTCTAATTTGCCTGAGGGTGAAAGAAGGGCTCTGTTTAACTTAAGTAACAACAATGAAGTTAGAGTTATGAAGGCAGATAAAGGGGGTTCATTAGTAGTTATGAAGACTACATCTTATGAACAAGCTATGCTTACTTTACTTGCTGATGATAACTGTTATAAGGCAGTTAGTAGTGAATACATTCTCAACTGCTTTAGGAATTTGGACACTACTTTATTTGATTTATTTTGTGAAGGTAGCATAGATTTTGACACGTACAGGTTTTTACAAGTGGAATACCCTAAAATGGCTGTAATGTTTGGTATTCCCAAAGTACATACAAATCGTACTTGCCCCCCTTTTAGGCCTATTGTATCTGCATCATACTCTAACACAGAATCCATTTCAGTTTGGCTTGATAACATCTTTAATCCATTTGTTAAAGTATCTAAGTTTTATTTAAGCGACTCTTGTATTTATTAGAACTATTAAATGAACTTAAAGTGGAAGATGGCTCTTCTTCTACTTCCTTTCTTTCGCAAGTTTGGATGTCACCTCATTATATACTAGCATTGATCAGGAGGTTGGTTTGGAATGCTTGAGGGAATATTTAACTGAGTATATAGTTCTTGAAAATGTTATGGTCAATACTGCTTGCACCTTTATGGAATTAGTTCTTACTAATAATTTCTTCAAATTTGGTCAGAGTTTTTTTCAGCAAACATCTGGAGTAGCTATGGGGTCAAGAGTAGCACCCTCATTTGCCAATATTGATATGGCCCTTTGCGAAATGAAATATCTTTATGTGTCACCTTTTGTAGAAAACATCTTGTTTTACAGGTGATACATAGATGATTTAATCTTTCTTTGGAAGGGCAGCTATGATAGTTTTTTACTTTTTGTTGAGCATCTTAATCATAGCACTACTTTTTTGAAGTTTACTATTGGCAGTTTTGGGGACTCCATAGACTTCCTAGATTTACATCTTACTTTTGACATTAACATTTTGCATTTTCAGAGTAAGATTTTTAGAAAGAACACCTTTGTTAACCAGTATTTACATCGCGAGAGTTTACTTCCTGACCATATGAAAAGTGAGGTTGTCAAAGGTCAGTTTATACGATTCAGCAGATTGACCACTGAACATTCAGTTTTTTTAGAAGAAGTAGACAAATTGTTAAGTTTTTTTCAACAAAGAAGTTATGACTTGAATTGGCTTCACAAGATTGTTCAGGAAGTTACACAACTTAGGGTCACTTCTGCACGTCCAATTTTGGACAACAATGTCATCTGTAAGGTCACATCTCATAGTGTCACGAATGATGGTTACAAGAATTTCATTTTAGCTTTTCCTATACCTATTTGCAATGAAATGAGTGTAATAAGAAAGATTCTCTTGGAACATTGGAAGGTAATTTTAGGCAATGCAGAACTGGTCAAGATTTTAGGTGACAAACCATTTTTTTGTTACAAAAAGGTAACTAGCATCAAGCACATTTTAGAATTTAAGAAAAATCAGAGTAGTTCAGTAGTTAGTTCAGTCGGAAGTTTTTCATGTGGTAAATGTAAACAGTGTAGATACATGAGTAATGTGTCCAGTTTAGATTTCAAACATTTAAAAAGAAAGTTTGTGGTTAGAGGCCGTTATTGATGCAACACGACCAATGTGGTGTATTGTGCAACATGTGACACATGCCAAAAGTGCTATGTTGTGAAAACCATTGGAGCATTAAATAAAATAATTTATGAGCATAGTTTAGCTATAAGAAAGAAGGATGTCAACAATGTTCTGGCTGTTCATTCCACAGAATGTGTACTGTTTAAGAAATTTTCTTTTTTTGTTTTGGAAAGGATTAACACTGACTTGTTTTCTAGTGATTATAAGACACTTTTAGAGTGTAAGGAAAGTTTGTGGCAGATATTATTATTAGCTGACGAACCTCCTGGCCTTAATGGTGCAGTCAACATGAAATGTTTTCTGCAGATGGCTAGGATTAAATAATTTTATAATTTTATAGTTTTTCATTATATGGATATTTAAACCACTTGATTAGATATTATTATTATTATGGTGACAATATGTGCATCAAATAATAGTTTGATTAAACAATTTAAATGTATTTAGTCATTTCACTTTAAGGTTTTTCAAAAATGAAAGTCATGTGATTTGATATCAAATGGTATTTAAACAGTTTGTTCTGAAGAAGCTCATGTGCATTAAAGTGAGTGAAAGTGCTTAACAAAGTTACGTTGGTAGTCCTGTGGTTGGATTTATTGTCTCTTTTTTGTTTTGGTGCTCTTTTTTATCTTGTTTTGGTCGAGTATATGTATGATAATTACTACTATAATTGTCTAAGCTGAAACTATAATCGTCTAAGCTGAATGCCATCTGCCATATAACCTGCATGTAGCGTGTGTCTGTGTGTCTGTGTGTCTCTGTCTGTCTGTGTGTGTTTCTGTGTGTCTCTGTCTGTGTGTGTGTGTGTGTGTCTGGTATAACTTGTAATGTACAGTTCTTGTCTTCCCCTCACAGGTGTTGATGTAGGTGAGTCGCCCTCCTGCGGTCCACCTGATGTTAATGTCCCCACAGACACTAGCAGTGATGATGATAGTATGACTGAGGCACAGGCAGGGTTGACAGGGGCTGAATCTGTGCCATTGGTTGCCATTCCACCTGTCTCCCCTCATCCTCGCACACAGTTCCCCTGCCTACACATACCCCATCACCACTGGCCATAGAGGAAGGACAGTTGGCAGGTGGTAGCATGGAACAGGGAAGTGTGGAAACTACAGAAGGTGTGCCTGCACACCATGATCCCAGTCAACTGACTGGTGATGTCCCACACAGGCATGTACCCAGCACTGCTCGTAGGAGGACCACTGGCCAACATGGCCCTGGGAGACAAAGCACATCAGCTGGAGTCACCAGATGCATGTTTTGGGCTGTAATGGAGGCACAGGCATGTGCTGAATGGCACAACAGAGAAGGTCTGAGGCTTCAGAGGGCTGTTGTCCCTGCATTAACAGACAACATCCAGGCAATTGCAAATGCTCACCATCATCTTGCTGATGTTTTGGATAGATGATTGGGTAGCATGGTGGGAGTCCTTGACCATGGCATGTCAATCCTCGAGCGTGGAATGTCTATGCTGGAACATCTGGTGGGAATGAGGAGTCAGGCACATGGATGTAGGTCAGCTGCATCACCTGTTGAAGGTCTACATGAGCATGCTACTGCACACGCCCACTCCCATAGTGGTGGTAGCAGCAGCAGTGCAGATGGTGCTGTGCAGTCCACACTAGGACACAGCAGGGCACGTGCATGTGGTCCTGGATGGTCCCAACAGGGACACGATTCCAGTGGACATGTGTCATCAGACAGTACCCAAGCTGGACCTCTGCCTGGTAGTGCCCATTCACCCCCTGGCAGGCACAGGTCATGTGGCCATGGCCTGACACCATGAACTGTGAAACCTGCCTTGTACAGTCTGCAGCTGTCAATCATATCCCTGTGTAGGACAGCCATATGCCAGACCTGTGTGCATGCATACACACACATCGGAAACAAATGTAGGGCACCTCAACACACACACGCATAACATCCACACACGCCCAATGATATCACAGGCCCTAACACACACACATGAAGTCATCCAATGGCGCAGCCTAGGCTTCTGGCAGACATTATCACCCTGTGCATATGATGATGCCTGTGCCGCATTCCTGTCATCCACACCATCGGTACAGGGACATGCTCATATGGTCTGATGCACAGGATGAACATACTAGGTAGACAATTGTAGATTAATATTGTTGAGTAATGTTGACAGGCAGCAGACATACCATGTATTACAGTTTTAGAATGCATTTTGTATGTTTGACAGTATGTATCGTGTGTTAACACTAACAGCATGTTGATCTTGACATTCTGCCTTTCTCTTTCAGGTGTAGTTGCATGTGCCAGGGGATGTCGGTATTTGTGGTTAGTGTCCCATATGTACATGTTGACTACCCACAGGTCAGTATGACAATACCTGCATGCAGTTTGTAGCTTTCACATCACAGTTATATTCTCCCATGTTTCAATTATATTTACTGTTCTAATGATCCAAGGGCATGATAGCTGTGTAGTAAGCAATTGTGTTCAGAGCTGTCACATCCATAGTGGGTGACATCACAGGTATAGTTACCTGGAGTGGGAGGAGTTAAAAGAGTGGTATGGCGGATAACAGGGGTAAGGCTCAGTGAAAATAATGACTTCTCATTGGGAAGCAATAATACCCACTGCCATGACAGCATGCAAACACAGACACACCCGCACACTCATGGATTCACAGATACAGTAACACACACTCTGACACACACACACACAGCTTCAAGACATTTTATTGTTGAATTTTATTAAATTAAGTGTGAAGACTCTACAGCTGTTGGGATTCATTTGTGGTTTGACACACACACAGTTGCCAGTGTTCGGATGACAACCCCTGCCTATGTGCATATCATCATTATAGTACTACGCAATTACAAGATGTGCCACAGAGATTACACATGTACAGGTAGTCGGAATGGCCTAAGATTGAGGACATCAACAGGGATACTACAGTGCAGTGAGTGTATGTGGGGAAGGGGGGTCCATCAGTAGGCTATGTAACAACAGGTCGCACCCCGGGGTGTACATGTTAACAGGCATTTAGAATGCCTATCTATGATTGATGATATCAACAGGGATGCTAGATTGCATTGAGTGGATGGGGGGAGGGGGCATTAACATTTCACTAAGGTAAAATACAGCCTCACTTCAGGGACCGGACAGCCATACACATGGACAGCCACACACACACACACACACACACACACACACACACACACACACACACACACACACACACACACACACACACTGTGGCATTCACAAAGATATACACCTATGTCACACACATACAGACACTTTACATGTGTGAGGTTCAACCACCTGCCTATGCCTTTCTTTCTACACTTCACTCTGCACTGGTGTCAACAACAGTGTTCAGGAGAGTGAAAACATGTGGGATGTATTCTCAACCATACGTGACATATATGGACACACACACACCCACACGTGCCAGTACTGTGAATCAAACACCTGCCTATCTCATTATAAGTATTACAGAAGTACAGCACTATCGCATTCGCTACAAAGCTTACTGACTCTTTCCTTTGCCAACTGTGCTGATATATGCACAATATATGCACAGGGGAGGTATTACTGTTACAGGTGTCATGAGGTTTGCCTTCAGTGTCACCCTTACTGCATTCTACATTGTCTGTCTTCCACTTCAATTAACAAAACCTGACATTAGCAGTTACACAGGTTATTGTAGGAATGGTTGTAACACACCAGTGAGCTGTCCTCAGTAATCATTCATCTGCAAAGAAGCCCCACCACTTACTAGTCATGTCCAAACATCTGTCCATACCTCATGTACGGCTTACTGTACTTAGAGCATATCATCATATACAGTTGGCAATGTTGAAGCTGTATTGCAACAGCATGATATACTAAGACAACAGTCACCTTCAGACATCAGACACTGCACACACATGGAATCTACACAAACATCAATACATGTACACATATGCAGTCTACATCAGTAAGTGCACTAGCAGGTCAAGAGGGAACATTCCACATCTTCCCCACGCCATGTGTGAAACATAGCCGAGCATTACACCATAATGGATGTTGTATTCATGTACTGGTAGGACACCACCACCTTCACCGAGTAGCCAAGTGTACATATATGACAGCAACACATATGAGCAAGACACACACAGCATTATTCCATGTCATGATTCTACAAACTGTTACTTGACAGTGCCATGGTGAAGCCAGGGCACTGTAATGGTCAACAGTGAGCACATGATATTTGCCACACACACCTCATGTTTACTGGAAGAGTGCCAGCAATGTGCTCTGTTAGAGCTAGGCAGTACACTCATTCAAGCATGTGCAAGGTCTGTGGCTTGTAAACATCTCACCCCAGCACATGCTGGCTATTGTGATACTAAGACTAATGTCCAGACAGCACACAGCATGCATGGCTTGCAATTGTTGACATGGGGTATATGTAGGAGCTGTGGCCACACATGGCTGTACATGTCATGAACATATCACCTGTGATTACTCAGGAACATACAGAGCAGAGCTGGATTTCCCTGAGTCTGTCAATACAGGCCTTGTGTAGGTCCTATGATCCTGTTATTTGGGTATGTTTGTAGGCATTGCATTAGGTGGACATGTCTAATGACATACATGCCACATGGGGTGTTGTATGATATGATAGGTGTCATGGGTGACCAGTAAAGAGGGAATATTCCCTCTGTTAACATAGATATCAAACCTTATGTACTGTTAGCATGCTATCTGCCATGTGCATGTGTGTAATTACTGTAGCCACCTGTATGTAGAAAGAATAACGAAAGCTATGGTAATGTCATTTATGTTGTATGAGTGTGGGATATACATATCCAGGGCAGGTACAGTTAGGTCATATCCAACCATGAGGGTGTTGTTTACTGGTGTACAGCAACAGTCAACCGTGTTAATGCTGACAACATCTGAGGGACCCTGGTATGCGTACAACTGAGCTGGTTACAAACAGTGGTATTATTGCATTGCATAACACATTATACTGTTGTGTCTGGACATGTGTACTTTGCACAGCTGATGTAGGCCTAGGTACAGTCCACCAATCGAGGGTTATCTGTTGGTCTACCATACTATGTCATACCACATATGGATGTGTGTTGGTAGTCTGGGGACAAGCTGGTGGATGTATATGAGGATACAACCTGGAATGCAGCATTTGCCACTGTCACTTGTACCTGACTCATCTGTGATGAGTTATGTCAGAGTAGTGGTCTTTACATGTGACTAGCCTTTATGAATATGTGGACACCACCACCTGGAATGGTCCATACAACTGTTATGGCCCACATGTCTGGATCTGAGTTATATGGTGGTAGTGCAATTGTGCACTATAGAGCCTTCAGCCAAGTGTTCCTCACTGCACAGATGTCAGTATTTCCCATTGTAGGTTCTACATTGAGCAAATGGATTACTAAAGCCATACATCTAGCACTGGTTAGCATAAGCATCCAATGCAATTGTCTTGTAGGTGTCAGGGTGTTACTTCTGGGTGTAGGACATTTGCCTTGGAATGCAGCTATATGGGTAAATGTGACCTAGGTATTAGCCACACACATGTGAAACATGGATGCATGTGCTCTGTGTTGAAGGCTTGTCGTTCAGTCATGAAAGCCCAGAATGACAGACACTGGACAACCTTATAATAAAAGCAGGACATTGGCTCATTGTTTTAGTCTAGCAGTTGCCACTCGTACCATGACATCACTGTGAGTTACAGTAATGTGCTTGGTAGCAAATGCCTCATGTAAGGTGACGGACAGCAGATGAAATTGTGTATATGACCAATGTGAGATATACTTAGGGTAGCAGTCCTGCTAATAATGACAACAACTAACACAGCCAGGAGAGGTCATCTTGACACCTGCACCTCAGTACCATTGAACAATGTGGCTCACACATTATGCTTGCACATGCCAGTTTTCCACGTATAATGCCACTGCCCACAACCTGCTATCAATGTATGCCTTTCAGGGCAGCAAGGTGTGTGACACATGCTGTAGGTAACATCCGCCTGTGTGTCCCAGGTAATATATTGTCTGTCATGTCCACACATGCATGAATGTGTATACTTAACATATATATGTCAGTACTTCATGTACATGTACGCATGTGTATCACACAGCATAAACACAGATATATAATTTACGGGCCACATACAAGTAACAGGTAGTAAATCAGTATGATGTGCATATATACTGACAGGTAAGATGTACATAGCTGTAAACCTGTATGTTTACAATAGGAGTCCATTACAATGTGTTCTGTACATGTAAGTGTATGAGCATGCACACTGTGGCCTTCTGTGGTTAGAATCGGAGTGCATTCCAAACAGCCCTGTGCTACTAAGTGTATGAGTATACCCACTTCCACCTTGTGTAATTTGAGTCAGTGCATACAACAAGCCCTTTGTTACTAAGTGTATGAGTATGCCCAGTATAACCTTGTGTAGTTGTAGTCATAGTGCATCCCAAATGGCCCTGTGCTACTAAGTGTATGAGCATGCCCACTGTAACCCTGCATAGTGATAGTAGTTGTCCATTCCACAGATGGGCATATTCCAGTTCAGGTTCCTGTTGTGCTACAACTATACCTCTCAGGCCTACCTGCAGATGATGTGTCTTGTTTGTGCATACAGGTTGTAATGGACACCTACTTTAAACACACAGGTTTACAGCTATATACTTCGTGACTGTCAGTCTCCCTGTTGTTGTCCTCAGTCTTAAAAGGGCATTCTGACTGCCTTGGAATGTGTAATCTCTGCGGCGCTTATTGTAACTGTGTAGTACTATAATAGTGATCTGTAGATAGGCAGGAGTTCTGACCCCACCACTGGCAACTGTGTGCGTTTGTTTGTATGTGTGACAGCAAATGCCTGAGTGAGTGTGTCAGCAAGTGGTTGTGTGTGTGTATTTGTGTCTGCATCCTGTCATGACAGTGGGTTTTGCTGCATTCCAAAGAGATACCTCATTTTGCAGTGGCCTTTATCCATGTCAACTGCTAAACCTCTCTCTTCCCCCCTCCCCACTGCAAGTAATCAGTCCTGTGATGTCAGCCAGCTCAGAAGTGGAATCAGTAAGTGTAATTGTATGTGTTCTGTGGCACATACCCCAACTGCATATCACTGTACTAGTTACCTTTACATAGGCAAGATGTGTATGCACAATACTGGCAAGTGTGTGCATGTTTGTGTGTCTGACTACCCTGTAGCCAGGCATACACATGTTTAATGTCTTTTAGCACACCATGGTAGCCATCTGTGGTGACCGGTGTCTACAAAGTATTACATAGTTAGGAATGGTAAAGAATGCACAGTCAAGCATGGCTACAGTTGGGTATGTTATTTTCCTGTGTCACTGTCGAGCAGTGACACAGAAGTGGTCTCTGGGGTGTAAGTCCATACCCATCATTCTCCCACCCTAACTCCACAATCCCCAGGGTAGATTACATTAGCCATCATTCCCCACCCCAAACTCCAAATACACAACAACCATCCCTTCTCTGGTGAACTGCTTAAGATTTAAATGATATAACACAAGAGATGCCTCTGTTTTCTGTACACGTCAGTTCCTTTGGAACCCTTCTGTGTCACAAAGGGTGTTCAGATGTGTGTATGTATATATATATATATATATATATATATATATATATATATATAGATATATATATATATATATATATATATATATATATATATATATATATATATATATATATATATATATATATATATATATATATATATATATATATATATATATATATATATGTGTGTGTGTGTGTGTGTGTGTGTGTGTGTGTGTGTGTGTGTGTGTGTGTGTGTGTGTATACACATCCCATAGGTGCATACATATATGTAGTTATGACAGTTGTACAGATGTAGACTTGTCTTTGTTGTTTCACAGAGTATAGTACATTAAAGGGTACTGTACATATGTACACAATATGTCCCATTATTTTCAGTACTGTGGAATACCTGTAGTAAGATGTGCATTATAGACTCCATGCAACATGTATATAACCCAGATGGCTTAGTGGTACATCCAGTGACCTCAGTGTGCATGATCCAGGGTTCAAGACCTGCAAGCCTTGTTGATACTGTCAATTAAGACTGCATAAGATGGTTGTAAGCAGGTGTAAATGTGTTTTCGTGAGAGTAAGCAGCAGGTACACGTAGGTAACAGACATGTACAACTCACAGTACACTTGAAATGCCCTTCTCTGGCAATCCTGCTGATGTCACCCACCTACGAATACACCTCTGGGACTGCTGTAACCCAGTAATCTCCATGGCGTGTGCTGTAACTGTGTAATGCTGTAGTGTGTTAAACTAGTTTGGTAGGTGTTCTAATCCCAGACAGACCAAGTGTGTGTGTCTATCTCCCTGCCTGTAAAAGAAACAATGCTTTTAGAGTATGCACAATCTTTACAATTCACATACTCACCTTTGGCAATCCTGCTGATGTCTCCCACCTAGAAATACACCTCTGGGACTGCTATAACCCAGTATTTTCCATAGCGTGTGATGTAACTGTGTATTGCTGTAGTGTGATAAACTAGTTAGGTAGGGGTTCTATTCCAACAGAGACCAAGTGTGTGTGTGCATGTATGTCTGCCTACCTGAGAAAGTAACAATGCTTTTTAGAGTATGCACACTTTTTACAATTCACATAACCACCTTTGGCAATCCTGCTGATGTCACCCACCTAGAAATACACCTCTGGGACTTCTGTAACCTGATAATCTCCATAGTGCATGCTATAACTGCATAATGCTATATTGTGATAAACTAGTTAGGCAGGGGTTCTATTCCAAGACAGACCAACTGTGTGTATGTGTGTCTATCTGCCTGAGAAAGGAACAATGTTTTTTAGAGTATGCACACTTTTTACAATTCACATAACCACCTTTGGCAATCCTGCTGTTGTCACCCACCTAGTAATATACCTCTGAGAATGCTGTCACCCACTAATCTCCGTAGTGCGTGCTGTAACTGTGTAATGCTGGAGAGTGCTAAACTATTTAGGTAGGGGTTCTATTCCAAGACATGGCAGGTGTGTGTGTTTGACAGTCAGATCCTGTGTGGCGGTGGCTGTGACTGTCTAACCAGTGGACATGTTGGGGAGCGGATTTTGCAGTTTTCCTATATGGTGTCCATATTATATGTCACAATGTCCACCTCACGAGGAGTACAGATGTCAATCAGCCAAGGGACTGTGTTGGCAAGCCATACCCCTACATCTGGCAAAAGGCCTGGTGAACAAAGTATGCAACCCTACTATTACCCGGAATACGTTCTGAACCCATGTGTCATACACAAACACACTTGCCTAGAATATCCCACTATGTTGCTAGTACCCTGCACATTGATGTCAGATAGTAGGCATGGTGTGATTGCAGTGGGCTGTAGAGGGCATGGCACCCTGTCCAGCAGTACAATAGGCACATAATTGCGGACAATGTGCCTTCACTATGTTCCCCACTAGATGCCTGCAACATATGTGGTGCCATCAAATGTGATCCACAGAGGCCATACAATGCCTTACACTTGTGCCCTGTATGGACTGATGCCACTGACACCAGGGAATACCTGTATCATGCTATCAATGCAGGTGCAGGGTCAACCTGCTGTCTATAAGCAGGTCCTGCCACACCAGGCCAGTATTGGCATATCTGAGGATAACAGTTTGTGTACACAACATGTGCCAGCCAAACCAGGTATACTTGTACATGTCACTGTACATTATTGTGAGATGTGCACATCCCAGGCAATGTCCATGTCAAGGACTATCAAACACAGACATGGCATGCATTGCAAAGGAATGGCCATACACAATGGTAACCAGGATATCAGGACAGTTCATACAATGCCCATCTGTGTGGGACATTGCAGACATTACACCCCTGTACCACACTGCACACCATTGTCAGGTGGTGTGATGCCAAAGATTACCCCTCACTCAGCCTTGTACAGCCATCTTGCACAGCCAACCACTACACACCCATGAAGCAATGCACACATGCATGTCAGTACTGGCACCTTGTGTCTGTGTGTGGGGTATGATGCTCCCAACCACAGTCACACCCAGTATAACTCCCATTGGCATACCGACTGATGTCAGACTCGTTCACATATCTTGGCCCATAGAACCTCCAGATATCCCCTGTGGTGCACGTAGTACCTGTGCATTACTGCAGTGTGGCAAACTAAGTAGTTAGGAAGTGTATTTGTGGGCCTGGTAAAGTGTGTCAATGTCAGTCCGTTAGAGAATGTGGTTGTGTTGACAATGACATCCGTTCATGTGGACAGCCATGCGTACTACACCTAATGTATGTCTACTATATCTCTGTGGCAGATGTCGCTCACCAGCACACATATATGTTCTTACAGCACATCAACATGTCAGCTTTGTGGCACATGGAGTAACTGCATGCACTTGTAATAGTTATGACTAGTCAGTCAGGAGTTTGAACCCCTATACTGGTAGGTGTGTGGCAGACGATGCTTAGGTTTTAGTCTCCAAGCCCTTCTCTGATGTACTTTGCCTCTGTCTGTCCCTCCCACACACTCTCTGGTGGATGTGGAGTTGTACACCTGATAAGCAGCACCTTGTGTTTTGTAAGTGATGGTCATGATCAGGTGATGGCCTCTGCACCTATTGCAGTCCTCCTCTAGCTGATTGCATGTGGAACAGCTGTGATGATGTTCCCATAGCTAATCGCATGGAAACACAGTACAATACCTAGGAACATCATGTTGGTGTTTGCCCATGACAATCGCTGTGAGTGGAACCTGGATCTGGTGTTGGGTAAACGGCATCACAGATGATATCTGGATGTTCCTCAAACAACATACACAGTAGAAAATAGCCTAAACACAGGAGTGTGATGTTCCGGACATGACTACAGCATGTAAGTGTAGCTATGCTTCATTGAGACTACTGCCAGTTTAACAAGTTGTGTGTGGTAATGGCTATTTTGCATGTTTTAAAACTGACAAGACAGTGCTCTGTTTGTGAGGGAACCCCCATCTGTAGGGCCATCTGTGGACTGGTCAGTGTGTGGAACCATTTGTTTCCTGTGTTACTCACTGAACACACATCTGTGAACTGCAGGAGCATAGTGTGAGGATTGCAGTCAGTACATGATGATAGTGATAAGATTTACTGCCATCGCATCCCTGATTGGACATATGTCACATGAAACAGTGGTATGACAGTCACTGTCTGGGGTTATCAGTGACATGCCAATAATGGGCTACTGTTCATAGCTGCAGTCACAAGTCTTCTACACTTTGTATAGATGTCATGCAGTATATATGCATGTGTTGTGCTCCCTCTGCAAATGTATGCCATCTGTTATGTTGGGTTGATGGTCATATCTATGCATGCTGTTATAAGTAATTCTGAATGCTGTTGACCATTACTAAGCCATATCTGTGTTAAAACTGGGTTGTATGGGTTTGGAGGTCCCGGCAGAACCTCCTGTCCCACTTCAGCTGGCCATGGCATTGGGCGCCAGCACATCTGGGGTCCAGCCTTGAACCTCCACCTCTGTTGGCTCTGTACCACCTTCTGGTGGAACCACCACTGAGGATGGGGCTTGTCCCCCCTGGGAGCAGGTACAGACAGGAACTTGTCCGCTGTCGTACAGCCCCGGATGTGGTGCGTAGGAGGCTCAATAAGGGGTTTCAAGGCCAGATACGCCAGCTCAAGGGCAGAGTGTCACATTTACAGGGTGAGCCTGCCCCTCCTAGACAGCTCCCAGCACTGCCACCTGTGGGGCTGTTTTGGTGCAGTGGTGGCTGCCTATGGCTGGGGACCTCCATCCCACTGTTTCCATCTGGGGGCTCATGGTTTTGTGACTGCCGAACACCCCTCCCCATCCAAGGTGTATCCCCCCACATGTGTCATATACTGACCCTGTATGCTGTCGTGTGTGTCATCCTACCCAACCTATCCTCCACTAGCATACCTACTCCCCTTCCCCCACATCCCACTCTCACCCTACAGAAACAAAAGGCCAATCAGTTCCTAGAACATTTGCCCCATACATAGCTGTCCATTTCACACATGTGTCCACTGGACACATGTAATCCTTTTAATATGCATCACAACATACTCCAGTTGTCCTCACCCCTGTCTCTCAGGCACACAATCCTGGTATGCACATGACTCCTAAAGGTTCCAGGTACACGTGATGCAGACAACTGCATTGTACACACAACACTACACACAACACTACCGGTCCCTCTATGGTTACCCCATTTACCTTTTTCAACTTGCAAGAGTATTGTTCTCACATAATGATTGGATAGGAACTGTTGTGTTAATGTAAATAAAATGCACAGAGTGATGTATTTGGCCAAGGTACAAATGTTTGCATGTATTAATGACACATGTCTGTCTGAGGGAGTCTTGATATTTCATAGTACAACACCACTACATAATACAGGCATTGCTGGTGTTTCCCTTTTCATTCCTTTGTAATGCTTTGTTGTCACATGGGATGTTCTTGATATATCTATATATATATATATATATATATATATATATATATATGTATGCATCTATATCTGGACATAAACATACACACATACATCTACATGATGGAATACACTTCCTATACTGTTGAATGACTGCGCTGGGCGATATGTTTGTGATAACATCCGATGTCTGTATATCTGCCATGGCTTAGTGGTAAATCACATTAGCTGTGTGTACAGGGTCCTGGTTTTGAGCCTTTCACAGGACATTTATTTTGTTGCTGGGCAGAACAAGGCCATTGGATATAGAGTGATTAAGGCACATTAAAGCAGTTGTGAGTGGGTTTGCGTGGGTTTGCGTGGAGCTAAGCAATGCTAACCTCCGGTTACAGTTTCTTACACTCAGTTTGCCTTTACATTGCTTCACCAGTGTAATACTCGCCTACTGGCAGCCAAACAGGCTTACACCCGCTTGCTCCTGCACTTGCAAATGCACTGCATTTGGTGTTTGCATCTGAGACTCACACCCCTGGGTGAGAGTGAGGACTACGATATTACCTTGTGATGCCTATTACATTGGATTACATGCCTACAGTATCGGGAATGGCTGTCCATTAGGCAATAGCATGCTGTTCGACTGTACGGAATTCACAGCCTGTCCATAGTTTGATTCATAGAATTGGTGTGTTTCTCTTACAATCTGCACCCATCTGCCTAATACATGGGAACTGACACTCTTCAATACAAACAAGTAATTGGGTTTTGGAGCCCACATCCTTCAGCCGAGTCATGCTACTGCATACCTAATATTCTATCATCTTTCTAAGGTTGTAAGTGGAATATGTGCTTTCTGTCCCTATCAGACCTCTCA
>NC_056731.1:1283114089-1283134089 GCF_019279795.1 Protopterus annectens | reverse complement strand
ATGACATTCATTCCACATGGAAAATGATATGTGCTGTTGTTGGGCTCGAACCGTGAATGCCTGTTCATTAGGTGGATGCTCTAAACACTACACTATTGATATTTACGTCGATTCCGCATGTTTTTCTCTATTTTAATGAATTTGATGTGTAAACTATGTTTGGCGGAGGGCAGCAATGCGCAAACACGCTGTGCTTTGCTTACACCTTTGATATTGCAGCAATTCAAATGTATAATAGGGACACGGGGAATCTAATTGTGAAAGTTCTAGGGACAGGGCTCAACATTCCACTACGTGCTTGTGTGTTTACTACTTTGATTTTATTTCACTGCTTGTGGACACTCTTGTATGCTTAGCATACATTTCAGTATCCACGGACACTGAATTACTGACTTACTATTAGAGGCGGGCTCTACTAGTGGGCATAGTAGGTTATGCAACTGTCAGGGCATGTTTACATCTCAGTAGAGCACTTGTACATGCCCCCTGCACTCGCACACATTTCCTGTGCATGTCGAGGGAGCGGCAGCTCACCCTCATACATATTCATATTGTGCTGCTGCACCATCTGTAGTGAGGATGCTTGGTGCAAGGCTAAAACAGTCCTTGCACCGAGCTTCTTGAATCCCAGGGTAAGTGTTTTTCTGTGATGTCAGAACTGTACTACTGAATTATTTCAAGTATTTCTGAGTGATCTCTGAACTTTTGACTAGCACTGTGTAGTAGAAAGTATTGTCTAGTGGTTTTTTATTTATTATTAAATATTTTAAAACCTTTTAACTGTGACTGGTTTGTGTAGAGATAAGTTAAGCTCTAGAGTACATTGCATATTTATAGAGTTTACTGTGCAAGTCACTCCAAATAAGCCTTGACTGATTAGTCACATTTACCAATTGGATAATAATATTGCACAGTAATAATTGGACACCCTTTTAATGGCCTTTGAGTAGCCGATAATTATTAGCTGGGTGGTGGCAGGATACTACTGTATAGTCTGGAAAAGGGAGCACAGCTGGAGAACCTGTGCCAGCCTTCCCCAGGAGTGTCTGTGTGGTTGTATAAACTTATTTCAAAGTGTGTGTCAGCTACTTGGGCAGAGACATGAAGCACTGTTTGGACAGAGAGGGTGCTGGAGATTTTAGCTTGCCCAGCTAGGCTGATATCTGGAGCCTATAGCCGTGCCAATGGGGAGTCTTATTTTGGACCTGGAGAGCAAGGGAGTGACCAGCCCTGGACTGACTGTGAACTCTGTGTGCTCTTAAGGGAAATTGCACTTTACTGTGTGTATTTGTTATCCTTTCCTCATACATGAGACACCCTTTCTGGTGTTAGTGGTGAGGACTGAGGCTCCTTGATTGCTGGGTCAGGGCACGGGCATCACAGCAGTAATTAGGGAATGTTGACGGGCAGGTGTGAGATTCAAACTGCTGTATCCAGCTGTCTTCATAATATTTTTTTCTTTGAGGATAAAAGGCATTTTCTGATACAGAATTTGCTAAGGAGGAAATGCAAATGTTTGTGCAAAAGTGAGCCATCAAGCAGAAGGGGATTCTGCTTCTCATTTGTCAGATAATAAAGCACACTGAGAGGCTTTATCAGTGAAACCATTCCCAGAGTTCCAAAGGAAAATGCTTAAGAGCCAGAGAAAAGCACAGGAGTTGGTCAAAATAATTAGGAGTACCTTGAGATTGAACTGGAATCCGGAGTTAGGAAGTGTACTGGCTGTAATACCTAAAGACAATAAAGACCCATAGGCTCATTTCAATTTAAAAACATGATTATAAAGTGTTTATGTCTATAATGGCTAAAAGAATGACAAAGGTGATGCCAAAATAGATAGATATTGACCAATGTGTTTTTGTGGAGGGAAGGCAAATATTTGGGACATTAATAGAACAATAATGATCCAGAGAGATACAGAATATCAGAAATTATCACTATTATTGTTGAGTCTTGATGCAGAGGACACATTCAAAAGGGTAAGCTAAGATTTTATATGTAGGACAATGGAAGCTTTTATATTTCATGATATAATAATAAGGTTAATTAGAAGTATATATGAGGGATCCAAGGCAAAAATTAAAGTGGGAGGGTTCCTCTCTGAACAGAGGAACTAGGCAGAGGTGTCCTCTTTCCCCTTTGTTATTTGTGTTATATTTAGAACCATTGGCAAAGAAATAAAAGACTCAGAAATTCAAGGATATACAGTAATGGTTTTATTTGCAGGTGATATTATTTTGTACTTGATGGAACCAGAAAAGAACATCTCAACACTGTGAAACATTTTGAGACAATTCTGGGTTTTTCTGGATGCAAAATTATTGAAGATAAAACCAAGACTATCACTGTAAACTATGTACCCACACATGAATTGGTTCAGCAATACCCATATTTATGGGGACATAATAAAATGAAGTGTTTAGGAGTATGTCTTAAATAGGATTCTGTTATGGTGGCTGTGGATATGTGGGAAGAGACTAAACAAAAGATAATATAAAAACTGAGAAACTAGAAGCTCTTATCTATGGATATGGATAGCAAGATACATGCAGTAAAACAGTTTTTAGTCCCTTTAGTTTTCTACACAGGTCAGACATATTTTTATATACCAAAGGAAAAGTTGTGGATATTAATTAATAAAGATCTGAAGGATTTTATTTGGGAGAGGAAGAGGGCAAAACTGAAGTAGGATAAATTTATCCTTCCAGGATTACCTGATTTGAATGGATATTTTAGAGCTACACAGTTAAGGCTCTTATATATAACACAAACAAAAAGATACAATTCAAAGTGAAAGGGATGATGAATTAGGGTGCAATTAAAAAAAATAAAAAAAAACTGAATTTTGGGCACAGATCCCCAATGAGAATAACAAAAGTTACACAGAATATTATATTCATAAAGCAGCAGAAAATATTGTAAGAACTAAGCCAACATAGGAATAGAAAATGGAGATTCTGCTGATAGAGATGACTTCAATTAGGGATACAGACAATAGGCAAATGAGAGCTGAAATTTACTGGCGAAAGTTGACAGAACAACCAAGGTATTGGGAACAAAATATTGGACTTTATTTTGATTGACAGGTGGAAGTCCAGGAAAATAAGCCATGCCCCCATAGTTTGACTGACAGGTGGATACCCAGGAAAATCAGCTACACCTCGTTATTTTGATTGACAGGTAGAAAATAAACCACTCCCCCATTATATCTTATGTTGTACAGTTATTTATCAAAACCCAAGAGTGAAAAACAAGAATAAAATTTCATTTACACACAAAAAGTTTTCACAATAAATGTTTGTACAGAAACTGACAAGTTGGAAATATAATGAAAACAGTGATCCATTATGTTGATATTGTCCTGCTATCAAACAAATTAGAAAAAAAAAACAAAAACGAGAAAAGGTCCCAGTGTGAAGGAGCAAAACTG
Source organism: Protopterus annectens (assembly GCF_019279795.1). Lineage (NCBI taxonomy): Eukaryota > Metazoa > Chordata > Ceratodontiformes > Protopteridae > Protopterus > Protopterus annectens. The sequence continues at coordinate 1,283,130,659 of NC_056731.1, read as the reverse complement.
TGTTCAAGATCCAAGCTAATGAAAATACCATCTAAAAGTACTTTGGATTGAAAAGATCCTGAAATGTTAAAGATTTTCCCTTCTAAGGTCATTTTGAGGAGGATAACTTGTTTGTCATGAGTTTGCAAACATGGCACTGGAGTGCCTACAGTGCTTTTTGGAACCTTCTTCAGGGAAGCTTCCAACTAAATAAGACTTCAGGGTATGAGAACATACAACAGCATGTTACCACTTTCAAACCAGCACAGAACATTTTGGAATGCTTACTTAATAAAGGCTTTCAACGAGAATGAACAGCTTCAAGACTCTTCCTGCACTGAGGATTTTTTATATGAAAATGAAATAACAAGATTTTTCATCTGCAACTAAATTTACTGCAGCTTAAATAAACTTTTAACTATTACATTCAGCTGCTACTTTTTGCTGTTTATTACTTTTGGTCACTTAGTTTTTCATTTGCATTATAAACTATTTAGGCTTTTTATATAACTGCCTTCTGGAACATCAAGGTTTTTATCCTCTGCTGAGCAAGTTTTTCATCCTCACACAGGGAAGGCTATACTCACCTCCTGGGACTCAACAATACATAATAAATAAAAGCCAAAAGCATTCCAGCAATACATAATAAAGGAAAGCCAAAAGCATATAGGCAACACATAATAAAGTAAAACCAAAAGCATTCTGGCAATGCATAATAAAGGAAAGCCAAAGTCATTCTAGCAATACATAATAAAGATAAGCCAAAAGCATTCCAAAAACACATAATAAAGGAAAGCCAAAAGCATTCTGGCAATGCATAATAAAGGAAAGCCAAAGTCATTCTAGCAATACATAATAAAGATAAGCCAAAAGCATTCCAAAAACACATAATAAAGGAAAGCCAAAAGCATTCTGGCAATACATAATAAAGGAAGCCAAAAGCATTCTAGCAATACATAATAATCTAAAGCAAAGTTAAAAGCATTTCAGCAATACATAATAAAGGAAAGCCAAATGTATTCCAACAATACATAATAAAGGAAAGCCAAATGTATTCCAACAATACATAATAAAGGAAAGCCAAATGTATTCCAACAATACATAATAAAGGAAAGCCAAAAGCTTTCAAACAATACATAATAAAGGAAAGCCAAAAGCTTTCCAGCAATTCATAATGAAAGAGAATGAAAAGCATTCTAGCAATACCTAACAAAGGAGAGTAAATAACATTCCAGGAATACTTAATAAAATAAAGCCGAAAGCATTCCATCAACCATAGTAAAGGAAAGCCAAAATCACTCCAGCACTACATAATAAAGGAAAGCCAAAAGCATTCCAGAAATACATAATAAATGAAGGCCTAGAACATTCCAACAAAATACAGGTTCAAAGATTAGTACTAGGCTAACTGCCCTTGTGAGCTATTTTAAGCCTAGCCAATTACCCTTATGAGACTCAAACCCTGCATCTTACGCTTGCAAGCAAGCACTTTAACCATTAGGCCACCCTCCCACAATAGACAAAAAGCATTCCAGAAACATAATAAACTAGCATTCCAGAAATACATAAATGAAGGCCTAGAACATTGCAACAAAACATAATAAAGGAAAGCCAAAAGCATTCTGGCAATACATAATAAAGGAAGCCAAAAGCATTCTAGCTATACATAATAAAGGAAAGCCAAAAGCATTCCAGCAATACATAATAATCTAAAGCAAAGTTAAAAGCATTTCAGCAATACATAATAGAAAAGGAAAGCCAAATGTATTCCAACAATACATAATAAAGGAAAGCCAAAAGTATTCCAGCAATACATAATAAAGGAAAGTCAAATGTATTCCAACAATACATAATAAAGGAAAGCCAAAAGTATTCCAGCAATACATAATAAAGGAAAGCCAAATGTAACAATACATAATAAAGGAAAGCCAAATGTATTCCAACAATACATAATAAAGGAAAGCCAAAAGTATTCCAGCAATACATAATAAAGGAAAGCCAAAAGCATTCAAACAATACATAATAAAGGAAAGCCAAAAGCATTCCAGCAATACCTAATAAAGGAGAGCAAAAAGCATTCCAGGAATACTTAATAAAATAAAGCCGAAAGCATTCCAGCAACCATAATAAAGGAAAGCCAAAATCACTCCAGCACTACATAATAAAGGAAAGCCAAAAGCATTCCAGAAATATATAATAAATGAAGGCCTAAAACATAAGTTCATAGATTAGTACTAGGCTAACTGCCCAGGTGAGTTGTTATAAGCCTAGACAATTACCCATTGTGAGATTCAAACGCTGCACCTTGTGTTTGTAAAGCATATACCTTAACCATTAGGCAACCCACACACAAAAGCCAAAAGCATTCCAGAAACATAATAAACTAGCATTCCAGAAACACATAATAAACTAAAACAATGAGTAAAAAGGTCACACAGAAAAAATGATTAGTAAAAAAACAAAACAAAAATCTATCGAAGCTAGACTTTCCACTGTGTGATACCTTAAACCTCTTGTATCAGAGGCAACATGGGATATATGCAAATTGCCCTTTAAGGATATTAGGAGTTTCAGCTAAATGGCAATTCTGAATTTCCATGACTTTTTCTTTTACTTTTAAGTCTATTTATGGACAATTTCAGGCCAGTAAAGTCAAACCACTTTAGATGTAGACATGCATGGTTCTGCCTTATTATATCATCAGCAAAGCATGAGAGAAATGTTTGGCTGAGATTTGGAAACACAGGGTTGTCGTAACAAACTGATTTCCATAAACATTAGGGTGTCTACAAAGTATCCCAACTAACAAACTAAAACAATGAGTAAAAAGGTCACACAGAAAAAACAATTGGTTAAAAAACACACAAAAAGAAAAATCTAGCCAAGCTAGACTTTCCACTGTGTGACACCTTAAACCTCTTGTGTCAGAGGCAACATGGGATATATGCAAATTACCTTTTAAGAATATCAGGTGTTTTGGCTAAATGGCAATTCGGAATGTCAATGACTTCTTTTACTTTTACTTTTAAGTCTATTTAAGGACAATTTCAGGCCAGTAAAGCCAGTGGTAATGGAACTGGGGGAAGAATTCATTTATCTATGACAGCAGGATAAGGTAGAATTGAGGTTAATAAATACAATAAATAGGTATAATGCATTGGAGTCTCTAAATGTTACTTAAATTGATTCTTCACTTCCTAATTGTAACTCTTTCTTAAGAAGTCCTCACCGCCAACGTATCCACTATTTTCCGCCCACTGAATATCCACAAGCTCTGAATCAAATTTTAATACTGATCTTTGCTCCACTCTCCTCACAGCTGTCTCCCTACACCCAATACTCACTTGCCTTCTAGGTATGGTTCCTGTCTTGTACTTCTTAAACTTTCTTGTATGCTTTTTTAATTGTAAATGTTTAAAAATGTAAAAATACTTAAATAGCAATTAGTGAGTCTCACTCATTATCTGTACCTAAGGCTCCCGACTGCCACCATTTAATGGGGAGCTTTTGATTAATAGATTGTATTACTTTTGGATAACTTTAGCCTTTTGGCACACTCTTATTTTTGATGTCATATTTTTTGACTCACTGCTTTATTCAGTTTTCTCCATGACCCCCAGGTTTTTGCATTTTTTGCTTCTTTCCATTTTGTATTTGTTACTTTCTACACGGTGCATTTATACTTTTGTATGTAATGACTTATTGTTTATCCTCAACATTTACAGAAGGGCTCACTTCTCTGGTCCAGGAAACACCTTCTACTCCCTTTACATTTAGTTTGTACTATCAGTATTCACTTTTTAAGGGGTAGATGTACTTAGATTTGTTTAGCCAAAAAACACTGTTTTTATTTCAATTTAAGTAACATATAGTGTCTCCATCACATTATAGCTATTCATTTTTTAGTAACTTCGATTCTACCTGATTCTGCAGGGGTAGATTAATGAATTCTCCTCCCAGTTCCAATATCACCTCACAAAATTTAGCCTAGGGTAATGAAGGCTTTGCCTTTTCTGTGTTTCACCCATGCTCACCAGACTGCATTCTTTGTGTGTGACTTATTACATAGCCGATTACAGCTTTCCTCTTCAAGAATCAGCCACTGTGTTCCTTTGGGTCACACACACTCTCCCCATAACATTTTCTATTACTATAGAATTATAGTTTTACATATTGGACTCTTTTACATTATATATTTTTATGGTTCTAACTATTTACTTCCTAATTCCAGTTTTTATTTCCATTTTTATTTTAAGTTTGGCTTTTGCAACATCTGTCTTAATGAATCAGATCTTGGTGCTTGGACATCCCTACAGCTCAGCCAGGAGGTTGCACTTCGTGCTTAATCCATTGTTCACTGCCCTGGTTTGGGTGATTCATTTTCGGATCCACTTTCTCCCTATAGTTAGCCAGATATTTCTTTTTCCAGTGGTTTTATTTTTCTTGGACCTCGTTTCCTAACTGGAACTCTTTCCTAAAAAACACTCCACACATCACCAACTTATCCAGTATTTTTTACCCACTGACCATACACAAGCCCTGAATTAAATTTTAAACACGAGCTTTGTTCCACTCTCCCCACAGCTGGATCCTTACACCCAATACTCGCTTGCCTTCTAGGTATAGTTCCTGCACTGTTTTTAAACATTTCAGTGTTTTAAATGTTTCAATTTTTGAAGTAATTTATAGTGATTAGTGAGTCTCGCTGTTTATCTTTACCTAAGGCTCCCAACTCCTGCCATTCATAGTGGCTTTTGAATGTATTACTTTTGAATAACTTTAACCCTTTGGAAGAATATTTTCATATGATTTATGTTTCTATTTGTTGATGTCCTAGTTTTTAACTTACTGCTATAGCTGTTTCACTCTTTGACTCCTTCTAGTCCCACACTATGCCCCCCTGCATTTTACCACCACTTTATCCACATCTCGGTATGGCTTGCTCCATTCAACACTGGCCTGGAATCCATTGGCACCCTTTTCCCCCTTTTTCTCATACTGCTTACCACTGGTTTTAGATTTTTCTAAAGTTCCCATTTGCAGTGTTTTGGGTGCTTTAGTTATGAATATTTGTGTTTGTATTTATTTTATCTTTCATCTGTATATTGTTTGTGTGGTATGAAGCTACCCTGATGAAGATTTTTGAAAAGTGCTGTACTGCTTCCCGATTTTATTTATGCTAAGGCTCCTCATTTTAATGTTAATTTTAAACTTAGATATCCCTTTTTGTAGAGCCAATGTTAATTTTAAACTTAGATATCCCTTTTTGTAGAGCCAATTTTCCCTTTACAAAATGGCGAATTCAAACTTCTAATTGTGCTGCAATCAAACCCCATTTCAGATAAGGTTTTTCCGCCAATTTTTTCAAAATCAACTCCTTGAGAGACTGAGCTATCCTCCCAGCTCATTTAAACTAGCTTCCACTATTAAGGTGTACTTTACACCCAAAAGCTGCTTTAGTAGACACTTCACTGCACTAAGGAAACGTAATTTATAATATCGCAAACACAGTATACTTTTAGCGTTTCCATGTTTCTTTCTCAGATTTCTTTTACTGCTACACTACATTAGAGCACATTTTCACCATTTCCACAAGTTTTACTAACCCTATTTTTGCTTATGGCAATATTTAAATGATTAGGCATTAATAAACTTCTGACTATATGCATTTTAAAAAAGGTTGTAATTAGTAAAAGTGTTTATTGGGAAAAACTTTTGTAACTGGAAGAACTTGTAACTAGAAAAAGTTTTGTAACTGGTGAAAAACTTTTCTTTAGATTGAAAAAAGTTTTATAATAACATGGCTTACTCTGATCTGTGCAGGGGGCATATCAGCACTTTCCTGGGCTTTTTAAGATTACCAATAACAATAAAGGTTACACCCATATCCCGAGATAACCTGACACCTCCTCTTTCAGGATTATAAATAGGACAGCTTTCACTGTGCTAAATCCAGTCTAGAACAACACTTCGGATAGCTTCAATAATGGCTGAATTTTGTACTACGACCTTGTCTCAGCTTTTGTCTTCCTATTGAGATGGCTAACTTTGCTTCATTTGCATTAGGCTCGAAGAAATTGTACATCTAGAAACTGAGACTGGAGTATTCAAGACACAGGTCACTCAGAATTCAAGAGGAACCACCGGCCCATGACTCCTGTCTGTTTTCTGATCCAAACAGTCGGATAGAGCATGGACTATTGTCTAGTCTGTTTTTTGACCAAAACAGTCAGATAGAGCATGGACTATTGTCTTTTTTTGTCTTTTTGTCATTTCAGTCATTTTTGTCCTTTTCTTTTACCAGATTTGCTTTTGACTCTTCTCTTTTTAGTTTTTTTAGTTGATTTTTCTTTCTGAAGCATAACAAGAAAGGCTCATTCAGGAAAAGGGTTTTACTAATAAGGACTGCTTTATAAGAAAGGACTTGGTATACACCCCTCACCCCTGGCAGCAATTACCCTGACCAGGTACCACCACAGGACCGAGCTGCACTGAGTGAGTATTCCTTGTCTAGGAATGTATAACAAAGGAAAGCAAAAAGCAGTAAGGCACTACATAATAAAGGAAATTCAAAAGCATTCTAGCAATACATAATAAAGAAAAGCCAGAAGCATTCTAGCAATAATTAATAAAGGAAAGGTAAAGCATTCCAGCAATACATAATAAAGGAAAGCCAGAAGCATTCCAGAATCACATAATAAAGGAAAGCCAAAAGCATTCTAGCAATACATAATAAAGGAAAGCCAAATGTATTCCATCAATATATAATAAAGGAAAGATAAAAGCATTCCAGAAATACATAATAAAAGAAAGCCAAAAACATTCTAGCAATATATAAAAAAGGAAAGCTAAAAGCAAAAGATAATAAAGGAAAGCCAAAAGCATTCTAGAAATACATAATAAAAGAAAGCCAAAAGCATTCTAGCAATACATAATAAAGGAAGGAAAAAAGCATTCTAGCCATATATAATAAAGGAAAGCTAAAAGCATTCCAGCAAGACATAATAAAGGAAAGCCAAAATAATTCCAGCAATACATGATAAAGGAAAGCCAGAAGCATTCTAGCAATAAATAAAAAAGAAAACTAAAAGCATTCCAGCAATAAATAATAAAGGGAAGCAAAATGCATTCTAGCAATATTTAATAAGGGGAAAGCCAAAAGCATTCCAGAAATACATAACAAAGAAAGCCTATGGCATTCCAACAAAACATAATAAAGAAAAGCCCAAATCCTTCCAGCAAAACATAATAAAGGAAAGTTAAAAACATTGCAGGAATACATAATAAAGGAAAGCCAAAAGCATTCCAGCAATACATAATGAAAGCCAAAATCATTCCGGCAATACATAATAAAGGAAAGTCAAAAGCATTCTAGCAATATTTAATAAGGGAAAGTAAAAAGCATTCTAGGAATATATAATTAAGGAAAGAAAAAAACATTCCAGAAATACTTAATAAAGGAAAGCGAAAAGCATTCTAGCAATACATAATAAAGGAAGGAAAAATATAATAAAGGGAAGCCAAAAGCTTTCAAGCAATACATAATAAAGGGCCTAGTTGTTTGTTAGAGGCTGCTTTCTGAGCTCATTGTCCAGGCCATCTTAGTTAGCAAAGACCATCCCCCATTTCATTGAGAGTTTAGTGTTTATGGTCATTCTCTAGTTGGGTTGTCAGGTCTATGGCTTGGAGAAAGCACCTCATTGGTTCCTTTGAGCTTTTTTTAAAGTTGTTTCGGGTTTCAACTTTCTGTTACTTAAGAAGTTAACTTGTGTGTTTCAGGCATTACACACAGAGCTATCTGAGGATGAGCACTTGATCTGTGATATATACCAACAAGTAGTCTGTTTTTTTTTTACTTATTTGTAGTAGTTATTGCTTATTCTAGATATTTATAGCAATTTTATTGTATACTTTATTTCATAGCTATTGGCTCACTGTTGGTTTTCTGCTGTGATAAACATTTATGTAGTGTGTTCTGCCTAAAATAGTTTAGGTAGTAGCTGTAATATTTTCCATATTTTATTGTATACTGCATACTTGTACTGTATTTCATAGCTACTGGCTCACTGCTGGTTTTCTGCTGTGATAAACATTTCTGTAGTGTTTTCTCCATAGTGGCATTATACCTGCTGGCTTTCCAGTTGTCTGCCCCTACTCTAAATTTGATCTTTAACACTCCTCCCAGTCTACTGTCATTAGCTCATTCTACCTAATACAGAGAGAACATCTGAGATGGCCAACCCACTTAGTTTCTTTCTTTCTGTTCCTCCTTTCTCCCTTTCCTAAAAAAAAAAAATGCCTGAATTTCCTTGTGTTCTGACTGTGCTTCTCAAACATTTTGGAATATAGAGTATATTTTAGTGCATCTATTAAAATTGTATTTGCCTTAATATTGCTACAACTCAAGTCCTCTAGTTTACACTGCATCTGAATTGTTTTAGTGTGGTTTAGCTGCTTTTATGTATATATAGACTTTTCTGTATATGTAGACTAGTGACTTATTTTACTGTATTACTGCCTCTTAAATCATTTTTCAGTTGTGCACTTGCCTTGCTTCATTTAACAAGTTTTAAATTCCTAATTTTCCAGAGTTTTAATTGCATTTACTGTTTAGGACTACACACTCAAGTGCGTTAGCCTTTTCTGTGTTTATTTACTGTATTATTGCATTGTTTAACCTGTTTTAACCAACCCTCCCCCCCCCCAAAAAAAAAAAATACTATCTTGTTTGCTTGTTTCCTGCCTTTCCTAGCTAGTATAGTCCATATCCCAGGCTTTGCTGGTTTCAGGGCTTTATTTTCTATGTTCTGAGATATCCAGACCTTGCTGTGGTAGAGGGAAGTCCTACTGCATACCACTGGGAGTGGTGAGCATTGTACTACCTATCTAACACTAGAGTAGTGGTTTCCAGCTCTGAAATTGTAATTTTATTAGCCATTTTGGGCTGATTTCTATCCCTTTCAACTTTCTGGCTTAAAAACGCATGTGTTTGCACATTTTTCACATTGTGCAGCCCCGCTGGGCTATGTTTAAACTATTTCAGGTGCCAGAAAGTCTGATCTTCAAATGTTCCCTTAGAACTAGCTGGTTTCTCAGTAGTAGCACTAAAATCTGAACCCCTGTGACTAGCACTTGCTCTATAACCTGCTGGAAAGCACTAGGAAGCCTTAAACTGATAGAAACACTCAATTCTCCTTGTTAATAAGGAGAAATTACTCTTAGGCACTAAACAGCCTATAATTGCAAAGTACTTTGCAAAGGTAAGGTAAAACAGCTCTTGTACTTTACAAAAAAAAGCACCTAAACAGGGATGTCCAAGGGTCAGCTTCCAGTAATTTCTCCTGTCCACCTGGTGAATCTGGGCATACTGGGGCAATGCAGCAACTGCCTCATGTACACAGACAACCCTCTCCTCCTACCACCCAATACTACAACCTGTGAGAGATGCACTTACATAGCTAAACAGGATGCAAAGCTCTCTCCAGCCAAGATTGTGCTAGACAGTCAAGAGGAGAAGGTTAACACCTACACTACACCTCAAGCAACACATAGCCCTTCAAAACCCACACCATCAACACCACACATAGCAACACTAAACCCATATATGCCGAGGCCCTTAACATTAACCTGCCCAAGCAACAAGGACCTCCGAAGCTGAAATGCAAACAAACACCAGTCACAACCAAAGTGACCCATAGCTCACAACACCAGTGCGCCACCCAACAGTCCCTAAGGCAAGACAACATACCCAACACTTTAGTCATAGGTGACTCTATATTCAAGCACACTGATGTCCCACTCACCAGGATGAACAAGGAGAAAATTACAGTCAGTTGCCTGTTGGGTGCCAGGATCTGCCACATAACACATGCACTCAAGTCACTCCACAACAAGTACAAATACGACTCTGTCATTGTCCATGTTGGAGTGAATGACTTGAGACGTACCTCCCTGGATTACATGAAAAGGGACATTGAAGAGCCCAGGCAGGTATGACCCTAGCCCTGAGTAGCATCCTGCCTTCGCCCAGAATGATACCACAGTATTAGGACAAAATGATTGACTTCAACAATTGGCTAAGCTTCTGGTGTCATTCAAAGTGGATCCAGTATCTGTCTGCCTGGGATGGCATGATCAACAAACCATGATGCTTTGCCAGAGATGGTCTGCACCTGTCACCCCTGGGATTCAGGTTACTGGCTAAAGCTCATGCCACCCCTATAGTGCCTTTCTTAGGCAAGGTTCAAATGACAAAACCACTACAGTAACAGATACAAGCATGCAAAATCTGAAGGTAATGCTACTCAATGCTAGAAGTCTAAACCTCAAAATGCACTCTCTCAAGGCACTCCTAAAAATGGAGAAAATCAATATCTGTGCAGTAACTGAGACCTGGTTCAAGGCTCCAGAGAGCACCCCTGCAATACCAGGCTACAACTCTTACCACACTTTTCAGCCACCAAACCAAGACCGAAACATTAAAGGTGGAGGAGTGTCCATATTCACCAAGGATATTCACACCTCCAGGCTAGTTGCCCAACACAATGCATCTGAAATTCTCCAGGTGCAACTAACACTAGGTAAGATTGCAATCCAAATTGTAGCTTGCTACAGATCCCCCACCATGCCCCAAGATTCTCACTACACCTTTCTAAATATACTGGAAAATATTAAGATACAACCAAACACCCTAATACTGGGTGATTACAACTACCCTGCCATTAACTGGGAAAACTACTTAGGTACCAACACCTTTTCCCAATGGTTCTTGGAATTCATAAATTCCAATGCCCTGGAACAGCTAATCCATTGTCCCAACAGGGGCTCCAATATCCTAGACCTGGTCATTACCAACATGGGAGATAGATGCTCCACACCAGTGATTACCCCCTCATTTGTCAGGTCTGACCATAAGCAAATCACCCTTGAAATCCACACCCCACCCCCACCCCCCAGTAAGGAAACCTCCTTAAGAAACTTCTCCAAAGCCAAGTTCATGCTGTTCAAGTTAGAAGTGACAAAAGTCATGACACCCATGCAGACGGGAGCTGAAGGTTTGACTGCTGAATCCTACACTAAGCCACTGTACAAGCACATCCATTCGTGCATGAATCGTGCCATCCCAAATAGAACCAAGATGCGCTCCTCCAAAAAAAGGAAGCCAATCTGGTAGTCCCCTGCCATAAACAAACTATACAACAGAAGGAAGAAACTGTTGCAGAAAATAGGAAAATCCCAGGATGCAAAAAACTCCCTTACCAGCCTCAGTAAGAAGCTGAGATCCCTCATAAAATCCTCCAAAGCTAGTTACAAAAATAAAAATGCCAAGGATTCCAAAGACAAACACAAGGCATTCTATAGTTATGTCAAGAATCTAAATGGCAATACTCAGATCTGCTCTGAGCTACAACAGAATGGCATTAAATATACCGATCCCAACAATATTGTCAATATCCTGGCAGATCGATTTAGTGCCAACTTCACCCCTCTCTCACCCCCTAAAGGGCCCATCTCAATGCCAAAAGATTGCCAAATTCCGGTAATCACAGCCACACAGGTAGAAACCGCACTCTCCAAAGCTAAAAATACACCATCCATGGGACCATATGACATCCCGGGCTGTGTACTACATGAACTACAAAATGAACTGGCACCTCACCTAAGTGTCATGTTTAATCATAGCCTCACCTCAGGCTTCATGCCCACTGAGTGGAGCACAGCTACAGTTATCCCACTCCACAAGGGGGGATCCACCTTGGATCCCGGGAACTACCGTCCCATCAATCTGATAAGCCTGATCTGCAAGGGCATGGAATGCATTATTATGGAACTTATAAACAAAGACACTGGCAACCTTCAAACACTGGACCCCACCCAGTTTGGGTTCGTGAAGGGCCAATCTTGTCTCCTGAACAAGATTGACTTCTTCAAATCAGTTTCCAGAGCTGTGGACGAGGGTAAGGTAGTCCACACAGCCTATCTGGACCTCGCCAAGACCTTCAACATCATCCCCCACTCTGGAATCATAGATAAACTTACTAAGCTGGACATAAATCCCTACGTCACTCGATGGGTTGCCAACTGGCCTACTGACAGAACCCAGACTGTAAAATAGCTGACTCCAAATCCAGCTCCAGACAAGTGACAAGTGGAGTACCTCAGGGTTCAGTACTGGAACCGCTCTTGTTTGGCATCTACTTATCTGAAGTACAGGCCAACAAAAAGGGACTCTGGCTAACAAAGTTCACAGATGACTGCAAACTGGGAGCCATTATTGAATCCCCAAATGATGTGGATATACTACAAAAGGGCCTTACAGAAACAGATGCTTGGTGCCAGAGCCATGAGCTCAAGCTTAATGCCAAGAAATGTATAGTTATCCTCTTTGGGAAAAAAAACATGTACCCAAGAATTACCACATAGGTGGCAGTACACTAAACACCGAAAGTGTGATGAGAGACTTAGGGATACAGGTGGACAGTGGTCTCACCTTCGATAACCATATCGCCACAACAGTCAGGAAATCCTTCTATGTGGAACACCTCATCACTAAGGGCTTTTCATCCAGAAAAAAGGAGGTCATTGTCCCACTGTACTCATCCCTCATTAGACCCATTATAGAGTACAACACCCTGTTTGGTATGTGCCTCACAAGACATCTGCAATAGCTGGAAAGGCCGCAGAAATACCTCACTAAAAGAATCACTGGCCTAAAGCAGATGCCCTCTGCTGACTGTCTCAAAAAACTCCAGCTATACTCTGTGTCATATCATCTACTCAGAGGCGATCTCTGCTTAACATATAAGGCCATGTCAAACCCGGAGTTGTTGGACATGCTCCACTCAAAGAAATCCCAATCCCTCAGAGCAACACGCTCCAGGGATCTAAACCTTGTCATCACAATGAACAAAACATGCTGGAGGGACAGGTTCCTGACCCAGAGACTCCCCATACTCTGGAATAGACTGCCCTTACATGTCAAGCAGAGCGCCTCCTTGGCCCACTTCTAAAGGAACCTTGATGATTGGATGTGAGATAGGAAATTCACCCCGGGGATCACATCAGTCGCCCTGCTAGACAGGGGTCCAGGGAAGTAAATATTGTGGGAAGAAATATCCAGGGAATTGTTATGGCTAGGCTTATATAGGCCCTAGGGCAGATAGCCAAGTACCAACCTATGAACCTATGAACCTATGGAAATCCAAAAGCATTTCAGCAATACATAATAAAGGAATGCCAAAAAACACTTCAGCAATCCATAATAAAGGAAACCAAAAACATTCTAGGAATATGTAATCAAGGAAAACCAAAACCATTTCAGAAATACTTAGTAAAGGAAAGCCAAAAGCATTCCAGCAATACATAATAAATGAAAGTAAAAAGCATTCAAGGTATATATAATTACAAGTCCAAAGAAAGAGGGTTGAGATTATCCCACTTTTGTAAACCTAAGACCACATGTGCATGGATTTTCTGGTATTCCTGGTTTTGAACTCCTTTCTTGAGACAAAATAAAATTAAAAAACTATCTCTAGTGTCGTTCAGTCACATATATCATAGTACATTAGATTAAAAAACTTAAGGTATTAACTGAAGGAATAAGAATGATTCCAATTGAATTCAACGTTGCAAATCCTGTTTATTTCTCATTTACAGTCTTGGTAGGTGAGCGCAGTATGCAATGGATTACAAACTTACTGCTGGTTAAATTGGGAATAAGCATCAAGGGTAAAACAATTTCTTTATGACATTCAACATTTGTGTAATATTTGCTTATAGAAACACTATGGCTTAAAAATGTGCAAAACATACTTTACAACACTTGGTTGAATTAATAAGATACTGTAAGTGACTTGTGAGAAAAACAAGCTTACGCAGGAACAAGTGTTTGATTGTAATTCATGTGGTTTGTAAAACTAGATAGATTCACGGAAGGGGGCGGGGTTGAGGGGCAGTGCAAACGTCTAATGTGATACATTAGAAAGTGGGAAGTGGAAGTGGCTAAGAAGGTAGGCAACATCATCGATTTAGTATTAGCTGGGGGGTTGTATACCACTGGCGGGATCCCGTGTGATTGGTCTATGGTGGAGTTGTCACAAATGGGGCAAAGAGGGGTGTGGAAATGATAATGAAGTATCCCTAAGCCTATTATGATGTACTGGGGTGGGGGCAAAAACCCATGAAACATCATGGTTGGATGTTCAGCCAGTTGAAGTGGGTAATAGAAGAAGTGGGGGCATGGTTTGGGGAACTGTATGCATGGTGTATTCGTGTCCAGTGGGGCACGATGAATACACTCTTGTGGCTGGAAATGTTGCAATCTGGCTGCTTCTTAAATAGAATATATTTACAAACTCGATATAAACGTATGCATCTGAATGAAAAAAATAGGGAAATAATTATATTAAAGAATTGGGCCAAATTGGGATTGGGACTAATTATACAGACATAATGAAACACCTATTGATTTCCCCGTGATTTACAAAACCATGTTTATTGTCCACAGTGATTAATTAGTTGAGCTCATCACCAGTTAATTATTGCTCGTGGAGAAAATTTTTTACAAAATCTTTTACAATCGTATTTAAAAGTTGACGTTATAATATTCTCTATACTGCTTGTCATATAAATGTCTATTTCGGTGGTTAAGATTCTAACTTTGTGAATATATGTTCACGGGCTTTTGCTCCCATCCTAGTACATTATGATAGGCTCAGGGATACATCTTTAGCATTTCCACACCCCCCTTTACCCCATTTTTGTGACAACTCCACCATAGCCCAATCACATGGGATTCCGCCAGTGGTATACACACCCCTAGCTAATACTAAATCAATGACGTTGCCTACCTTCTAAGCCACTCCCACTTCCCATGCTCTAACGTATCACATTAAACATTTACACTACCTCTTAACACCGCCCCCTCCACGAACCTATCTAGTTTTACAAAATCCACGAATTACGTTCAAACACTTGCTCCCACGTAAATTTATTTTTCTCACAAGTCACTTACATTACCTTACCAATTCAACCAAGTGTCGTAATGTATGTTTTGCACATTTTTAAGCCATAATGTTTCTATAAGAAAATATTACACAAATGTTGAATGACATAAAAAAATTGTTTTGCCCTTAACGTTTGTTCCTAATTTAACCACCAGTAACTTTGTAATCCATTGCATACTATGCTCACCTACCAAGACTGTAAATGAGAAATAAACAGGAATTGCAATGTTTAATTCAATCGGAATCATTCTTATTCCTTCAGTTAATAGCTTAAGTTTTTTAATCTAACTTAAATTGATATATGTGATTGAGCCGCACTAGAGATAGTTTTTTAATTTTATTTTGTCTCAAGAAAGGAGTTTGAAACCACGAATAGCAGAAATTCCACATACACATGGCCTTAGGTTTGCAAAAGCAGGGTAATCTCAACCCTCTTTCTTTGGACTTTTAGTTAATTCAATACCGGTTAACCCAGCACCTGCAAACAAGGCTTTAGGGTCTGGAGATTTGACCAGGAATCTTCATTTGTGCTTCATAATATTGGAATATATAATTAGGGAAAGACAAAACCATTCCAGAAATACATAATAAAGGAAAGCCAAAAGCATTCTACCAATACATAATAAAGGAAAGCCAAAAGCATTCTAGCAATATATAGTGAAGGAAAGCTAAAAGCATTCCAGCAAGACATAATAAAGGAAAGCCAAAATAATTCCAGCAATGCATGATAAAGGAAAGCCAGAAGCATTCTACCAATACATAAAAAAGGAAAACTAAAAGTGGCGAAATTGAAGTGTATTAACCCACCAGGTGCACAGTATCAAGCCCCTCCCAAACCCCGCCTGCGAGCATGTTGACTACTACGCCCACCGCTTGGAGCATGTTGACTACTACGCCCACTGCTTGATTAAAACACAAGGTAATATAGACCTTGTATATCATACGCATATTAAAACATAAGCAAATAACAGGTAATTGCACAAAAAAGATTACATTATACATTATAACCTAAAAATGCAGATGCGATTGCTGTCAAATCAAAGCAATTTTTTTATTCCGCTTGATTAAAACACAAGGTAATATAGACCTTGTACATTACACGTGTATTAAAACATAAGGAAATAACCAGTAATTGCACAAAAAAAGATTACATTAAACATAAAAACGCAGATGCGATTGCTGTCAAATCAAAGCATTTTTTATTCCGCAAATCGGGACAAAAGTACAAAGACAAGAACTGTTTGTACAGTTACATGTGCATGTGAACTTAGGCTAAAAACAGACACCCACATTACAGTATAGTATTCGATTATTAAGTATTAGTATTAAATTGTAAACAGGTCAAATAAGCACAAGTAATATAGGACACTCAATATTCCTTGCAGATGAGTGGAGAACAGTCGTTATAATCTTAAGTCAAGAAACTGAACAATTCAGAAAAAAGATCTTTCTTCAAGTTTCTGAGAAAAACAGTTGTATGAGTAAACAACTGGCCCTGCTCCCACACACAACCGCAGTCTTATCTCCCTGTAGCCTGCCGTACTGATATCCATCTGTCTACCACCATTTGCCTGCATTTGTTTCAG